>NW_008335593.1:911053-952445 GCF_000622305.1 Nannospalax galili | reverse complement strand
CTCCATACTGCTTTCCATAGGGGTTGAACAAGTTTGCAGTCCCACCAGCAGTGAATGAGTGTTCCCCTTTCCCCACATCCTCTCCAACATTTGGTATCATTTGTTCTCTTGATCTTAGCCAGTCTGACTCGGGTAAGATGAAACCTTAAAGGGATTTTAGTTTGCATTTCCCTAATTACTAGTTGAACACTTTTTAAGATGCTTCTTAGCCATCTTTATTTCTTCTTCTGAGAACTCTCTGTTCAGTTCCTTAGCTCATCTTTTAATTGGGTTACTTCCTTTCTTGATTCTTTGTTTTTTGAGTTCATTTTATATTCTGGATGGTTTAAAAAACCAGAGGGAACCATATTAGTCCAACAGCCTACTGAAATATTATTCATACAACTAGATCAAAGAATATATGTCTAGGCAAGGTTTATCTGAGAGCATTTGGTCTTTGCCCAAACTATCTACATGGCACATGGTAATTAAAAGTATCAGACTGGTGGAACTAAACTTCTTGGATGTTTAACAGCCATACTATGAGACGTATACTAATTTGGTCAGAGGGACATAAAGGGCACTTTTTGCTAATTTCCCTCCTAGGTTGACTAAGTTCCAGGGGACTATGAGCATCTCTCAAAATGTCCTATAATTGTGGTGGGTCACCTGTCCTCTTGATCAAGGAGGCCGTGGAGACCCCACCAGATGGACTTGAACCAGTGTCCAGTCTATAAAGAGGAGGGTCAACACAGAAAAAAAATTTCCTCCATGCTTCCAAGCAAAGGCAGCCATGGTTGAGCAGGACCTTTGACTTATCTTCACATAGAACTGGCAAAAGAAAGGAGCCAGGGGCTCCTCCCAAGCCCATGCAACCCCTGAGGAATAGATCCTCAAATGACCTTAAAAGTAAAAATAAATTAGTTTATCTGGGCCAATTGTAGGGTCTTAAACACCCAAAAGGAAAATATAACCAAAGATCAATGGGGTCATAGCAGCCCCCAATTTTATCTAAAGGAATATTGACAACTGCTTGCTGCTAGATGAGGAACAGCTGATCTTCCTAAAACAAGGAAGGATCTCTAGATAGGCTGACTGGATTCAGCAGATGGACAAGCACTGGGGAAAGGCTGGGGGGTGTCAACAACACAGTGGACAGTAACAGGGATGACAGAGTATGTGGGCTCCAGTGGGGGGGTGGGGGGTGCTACGGGAGGGGGCCATTTGGGAAGTGGGTATATAGATGAAAAGATTGTTTGGGATGTTCTGTATGATATACACACACAAAATCAACAAATAAAAAAAAGACATATTTGAGGAGGAAGCATAAATATTTACTTCATGTTAATTATTAGAGGTGATAAACATTACCATTGAAATCTACCTGATGACTTTATATCCATACTCAGGTGCTGAGGATCTGAGTGTAACCGACTATGACTAGTAATAATCAGATACATAGAGATTAAAGATACATGTGCAAACATCTAAGTGTTAGTAGCATTAAAAATGTAGGAAACAGCATATTTTAAAATGAAATGGAGATTTTTTAAAGGTTAAAAACTCATTCAGGTTTATATCTTACAGGATTTATACTGAGTTCAATATTGTATAACTGTATCAATCCAACTGTGAACCTAAAAATTTGCAGCCACTTTTGAAAGAGATGTGTCCTTGCTCTGGAAATTGTTACTGAATATGTTAAAGCTGTAATGAAATGCTTCTTCTAACCATGTGGTCAGCTCAGAGGTTAACTTGGAATGTGAATCTCTGACTCAAACTGAAGCACATTCCTCAGTTGTTCAACAAGATCAGAAACCAATTTTAACTAAGATACAGCAAGCATCACAAGAAAAGATCCTTTCCAATGTCCCTTGATCCACAGTGGGAATGAACAGCTGTAGTGAGCTCCCTTTGCTGTCACAGTGATCCCTGGACCTTTCTGACCCCATCACCTGAAGCAGGTGTAGAATAAGAATTGCTCTGAGGACAAGGATTAGCCTTAAAGAGGAGGCTGCCCAATGTTCAAGACACTGAACACACATCTGACAAGGCCACCAGCCATGGTGAGAATGTGCTTTGGGGAGCTTGAGCACATGCCTTGGTCAGGAGGGGGAGCGGGTCACCTGTGGTGGGCAAAGCCTCCATGAGCTGCCCCACTCCATCTCATGTCTAAGTGGCACTTGGTAACCCAGGGTTGCAATGCCAAAGTGGCTGCTCTTCTGTTTTGAATGTCATTTCCTGCAAGTCTTCCCTAGACAACAGTCCCATTTATGGCCCGTTTCACCATCTTGAGTAACATTTTCTGAGGTCTGTTCTGCACATAGCCATACTGACAAGCAGTATGGAAGAGTCCGCATGTGGAAGGGGACCTTCCTCTTAGGAATTCTGTCTGCTGTGTGAACGGACACATCAACCAATGAAGTATAGATGGCATGAAGCTGGCCCAACACAAAGTTATTAGTTAGCAAAAGTCAGTGGATATGGAAGGACATGATCACAATGAGCCTGGGACTATTCCCACAGAAGTCAGATTTGGATGAAGAAGGAGAGATGGTATGGTCTTTCTACTGGTGAAAGATACTTAACTGTGAACAAAAATTGCGTCTTTGCCAAGGAAAGAAGCTCCCACTGTAGCCTTGGTGGGCATGTGTGTCCACAGGAGACATGCCTAACTCCAGGTGTGGCAAACAAGGCTCCATGCTAGGTCTAGAGAGTGATGCTCACATGTGTCACACAGCAAGCCCCAGAGCTGGGCTCTGACTTCACCACTGCTCACCAGGAGGCATAGGTATTCACGGTGCACTCCAGAAGTAAGGGCCCATAGAGCAACCTGCCAGCCACATTTCTGATGCCATCCTCTCTGTGAGACCTGCTGGCTGCACCCTGCGTTGTGGGTCAATCACAAGGTGAGACTTCTTCTTGGCATGAACTCCTGCTACCTAGTTGCTTAATTAAATAGAAGTAGATACAGAGATACACAGGGCTGACAATGCACCTCTTAAAGTATGGTCCATTGTAGCTCACCCCTCAACATGAATATCAACATGGGGATCACTCCTAAGTTAAGGCCCAGATCTGCAGAAGACATGACAGGACAAAAACAAATTTGGTGTCCAAGGACACCTGAAATACGAGCTTAATTGTTGCTTTGCCCATATGCATACATTCATGTTCATAAATGACCCTGTGGCCCTTTCCCTGAAACACTGGCACATACAAAGTATCCTGCATACATGTTTAAATTGAATTCTGTTTCACACTAAAGAAAAGAACAAAACAGGCTAAGAAATTCTTTCATCTAAATAAATTCCCATATGGTTGCATATAACCCCATGACAGCTTGAGAAAAGGTATTTTCTGAATTGTGATGCAGTAAATAAAAACCCAGTGATAAAACATAAGAGATGTGATGTGGTTTTACATTTCTGTTCCTTAGGGTTCCTCTAACTCACACCATCCATCCTACTTCAAAGGAGATTGAGGTTAAAGAGAGCTCAGGTTTATCCATCATCAGCCATGAAACTCTGGAACCCAGGATAATATTTCTGCCTTCAGAGTCAGGTTTGCTCCGAGGCATTCCATGACCCACAGGATGGTATAAAGCACAAAGACGTGACAAACATGTCAGCTAGCCAAGGCTGGGGCCCCTATGGAGTGGGCTTGCTCAGCATCTCCAGGAGCGTCTCCCAAACCCAGTCTTCTTGGCTCTGACACAGGCACATTCTCCTGTGCCACACCACATCTTGATGGCTGCTTGCTACAGGGAGTGCTCCTGACAAGCTGACTCTCAGGTCTGCTGGAACCCCAAACAGGCCTAAGTGGGTCTAGGAGTCTGTTCTGGTCAGTGTTGAGGGAATCTGTTATGCACTGAAGACTGAGAGCCATCACCTGGAGGTGAGCTCTATATCTCACAGCTAGCCTACCACAAGTTTGTGGTTTCCTTGAATACCTCGAATCTTGCCCTTGACTCTTGTCCCAGGTGGTGGAAGGAAGTGGGTCCCATACACCAGGACATTTCCCCTGGGCCTTTTGTGGGCAGATCTCTCTGAAATCAGCCATCCATTCTCCTCAGGGAACCCAGCCCTGCTGTAAATAGTAGTCAGGTTCTACTTACAGCCAGGCACACCCTGAGACAACTGGAGAAGCTGTTGCTCTTTCTATTTTCGACTGCTAGTAGCTGGTTCTTCATCCCAGGAGAAGACAGGAAGACAGACTGCATAGAACCAAGCAGTTTCTGTCAATCCTGGACTGGGATTTGACACAGGGTTCAATAGAGCAGAGATACAGAGACTTAGACAGACACATGGACAGGACAGACACACAGACATGGACATAAACAGGACATAGGCATGGGACATGTAATGCCAACATGATGCCTATACAGCATGATACCGACCTGATGTGACCTTTGTCACAAGTATGGTTCTCTGGACAGGAAGCAGAAAGGGCAGAGAAGGAGTAAAGGAGGGAGATTTGATAAAAGCAACTTTAATAGAGAGGCTGTTCCTATTCAGCATATCCATTCATGACATATTTTGAGCAAAAGTTATAAAACTGTCACATGCAGCAAGTATTTAGTAAATCTGCAGCAAATGAGCCTCATCAGATAGCCAGTATGAAATTTTTAACTGTGAGAATGATGGATCGCACAGACACAGCCTGCTGGAGGCCCATGACACAGAGGACAGGCAGGCCTGTTGGTGAGGCCACCTCCACGTTGTCCACCTCTGGCCATATCACTGCAAAGCCAAGAGGCCGCACTGCTGAGATAAAATGGTGTCAGATTTTGTAAAAACTTGCTTGTTTCACATTTCTATTTTTCAGAACCAAGTCGCATTTTAAAAGGAATACCCACTCCGGTACATCTCTGACCCCGAGATGTTCCGGGACCCTGAGGCTCCATTTTCTCACCTAGAACACAGGACGTGAAGCTACCACTCCAGGGGTTGGTGTGACAGTTTTTGCGACACACTTAGAACAAGGAAAACATGGATATTCACCCATTCTTCATAAAATGACAGGAGCTAGATGCTCTGACATATCCCTATCCTTTCAGTTCAAAGCCCGGAGCTCTGCTAGCCGCAATTTACTCACTCAAACCTCAGCATCAAGTCCCATTACTGTCAAACTTGAGAAAACACAAAAAAGTTTAAATCCTTCCTTTCCTAGTTAGACATAGAAGAGAAAGAACAGAATTCATCTGAAAATATTATAACTAGGGCTGCCAGGACATTAACCCGGGTGACCAGGCTGGGAGCTCACAGGCCTAATGTGGGCCTACACCTTCCCTTCACGCCTCCTAGTGTTGATGTCTGAGCTCAGCAAGCAACTGGTGCATCCCCACTTGCCAGAGCTCCTCTCCAGTTTAAGTACAGCCCCACTGGCTATGGAGCCCAGACAGCAACCAGTCCACATCAGGAAGAGAGTGAGTGCCAGTGGTGGCAGCTTCCTAAAGCTGTGTGTGTGTGTGTGTGTGTGTGTGTGTGTGTGTGTGTGTGTCTGTGTGTGTGTGTGTGTGTGTGTGTGTGTGTGTGTGTGTGTGCACCACTATTTCAGTTCCCTTCAACTCCTCTAAGCTTGGGCTGTGGGGTGCTGGGCCCATTCTGAGACTTGGGATTGAGGAGGCCACATGCATTAGGGAGGTGAGATAGATATAGGAAGCAACGAGGCAACCCAAACTGGAGTCACCCAGGCCTCCATGGCAGCCGCTCCTGTGGCTGAAGGTCACGGGAATGTCCAGCACACAGGGCCTGCTATCCATGTAAAGCACTGTACTAAGTGCATGCACACTCATGCATCTATAGCCAAATTTGGTTTTCACAGCAGGACTGTGCCATGTAATTCATCCATGGCCATTTCAGAGATGGAGAAACTGAGGGACTGAAGAGTTTGGTAAATAGCTAAGGTCAGATGCTAGTACTGCAGAGTGGTCTTATGCTAGTGAAGGAGGAAAGGGAAGCAGGAAGGAAGGCCTTTCATGGGCAGAGTCCTAGAGAAAGTGCCCTGACAGCCTCTTACTTACTTACCTGCAGCAATGGAGGGTGATGGAAGATGGCTCTTTTCCATTGTTCTACTGTAAGCCAAGGGAAATAGGAGTAAATCTGTGGCTTCACAGCAAAGTAAAGGCACAGTTAATCAAAGGGAAAGGAGAGACTCCTCTCTCTTTTCCTTTTCCATTCTAGGTATTCTAAAGTATTCAGGGTGGTAAGAAGACCCCCTGGAACAAATGAGTGGAAGCTGGGGGTTACACTGGGAAGCCCTGCTGCCCCAGAACATAAGAGCACTTGACATGATCTTCAATATTTACCTTCACAGATCTGCCTGGCACAAGCCAGGGCCTATGCTCAGCTATGTATCTACTGTCTAAAAAGTAGATTCGGCTGGCAGTCTGTCACTTTGAAGGACAAAACTGAGAGCATTGGGCATCATTAGAGGGAAGGAAGACTGGGCTAATTTGAGGAAGAACTTCTAACCATTGAAGTGTGTGAAGATGTATTGGGGGGAATGAGCGGATTAAGGCCATTTAATCACGCCCCCGCCCCAGGCATCACGTGCAGGCTGTACCACACTGGGGAAGGACACTGATGAGAGAGAAAGTCCAGGTGCTGAGTGAAGTGGCTTCTAGACTGTTCATCCTCTTGTGGGCTAGTCCATCCCTCAGCCCGTCACTATTTCTGTCTTTTAATGCTCTGTCTTTTCCTCTCGTGTTTCTTCCCCCAGGGAAGAAGAGACACATCCTGTACAGACACCACCAGAGATTCCTCTTCCCTGGCAGACACATATCATCAAGTGTGTGTGTGTGATACCCCCAACAAAGCAGCAAACAGAAACAGTGTATCAAGCACAGCATCCCCTGTGCTCTGCTGAGAGGTAGAGTGCATCTTCCCACCAGGCCTATGTCTAGAATTCCATGGAGCCATTCACAATGGGACATGAAGAAGGCTGCATTTGGAGACAGGTATGACTGAGGAGAGATGGGATTCAGCATGACTAGACTCATTATAAGAAGAGGGAACCAGGGCCTAGACTCTCACAGAGGCACGACCATGTGAGGACACAGGGGAAAGGCAGTGTCCACAAGGCAAAGAGACAGGGTTCGAGAAAGTACCCAGCCATTCCTGGAACTTGAACCTCTGGACTCAAAAACTGTGGGAAAATAAATGTCTATTGATTAAACTCACTGATCTGAGGTACTTGGTCACAGGAGTTGAGTTGACTGAGATATCAACTCTGCACATTGATCCACAGCCTTCTGGTACTTCAGGGTAGGGGAACTCTTTTTTAAATAAAAATATTTAGTTTTATTTTATGTGTATGAGTGTTTTACCTGCATGTATATATGTATGTATGTATATAATGCTCATAGAGGTCATAAAAGATATTGGGTCCCCTGGAACTGGAGTTAAGAACAATTGTTAGCTACCATGTGGGTGCTGGGAACCTAACCCAGGTCCTCTGAAAGAGCAGCCAGTGCTCTTAACTACTGAGCCATCTCTTCAGCTCCTGGGTGGGGGAATTCTAATGCCCAAGGAGTCCCTGCTGTATGTGAGCTTTGAGTGGCAAGTGATCTGAACATAGGTTTTCATGCCATACCCAAGTACCAGAATGTTTCCGTGTGTGTTCACAAGGCCAGGCGACACCAAGGAGGTGACAGATGATTAGTATTTGGGAAGCGAGTGGACATTAGTAAAGAAGAGGCCACTTGGAGCCATAAAATGTGATTAGGTCTTTGTGTTGGAAAGATACAAAGAGTACATGAGTCCTGAATGAATACTTTTCTAAAGGCTGAAGTCATGTCATGTATTTTAGGGATGTGTGGTAAACTGCACAGCCACCCTGACACTCATCCTGAGAGGTATGCTTTTAACTATTTTCAATCAGCAGCCTCCCCACATAGGCCCACTCTTCATAAATGGGACCTGAGTTGAGGATGTGCCTCATAAATGTTTGCTGGAAGGGTCTCGCCAGGTCTATTTCTGCAGGGACTCCACAGGGCCCGTGGGGCAGTCCAGGGGTTTACTTAGAGCTCCCAGGAGGTCTATAGATTTGGACACATCGAGCTTGTGAGACAAATAAACAAATGAATAAAATCAGTGCCCGCTACAATCACAAAGGCTGGCTTGGTCTTGCCACATGTTAAAATTTGAAGAGAAGTCAATATCAAAGTATAGCAATCTTCCACTCACCTTTGAGGGCCCACCCCAAGCCCTGAAAAGCCACAGCTCAGTCAGTTCCTGGGACTGGCACTGATCCCTCCTCACTGTGCTTCCTACCTTGTAGCCCCTTATTTCCTCTCTCACCAGTTTCTATGTGACTCACAACTGGACATAGGCTAAGGAAGCAGCTTGCTATTTCTGATTAAAATGTAGCATTTAATCCAAATACAACGGAAGCACTTGTGTAACTGAATAATTTTCTGAATCATGGTAAGGAATGTACACAAACCAGTTTTAAAAAACAGTGCTAAATGAGATATGCACTGAATTTTCTTTGATAGGAGATAAAGACAGAGAACAATTTCCAAGCACAACAGCCCAATTCACCTTCCAAAATGCTTTTTATTAGTGATGTAAGTTATGTCTTTCACAATGGTTAAGACTGCAAGGATAGCTCTGGAGGGAATGACTGACTCCCCTCTCCTGCATGGTCCCCATTAGGGTACTTCTGCACTCCCAGGATTTGGGTTGTGTCTCAAGCAAGACTAGGCTTGGTAAACCACTAAGTATTTATAAATTCTGTGTGTTTATTCGTCAGTGAATTTTACCAGGGAAATAGTAACATGTTTTTCACTGGATACTTAAAGATCTTTGAGATTCAAATGAATCCAAAAGAACAGACTGTGGACTTCTACTCCTCCAGGGAATTGTCAGATGGATTCATCCTGCTAGTTGGCATTATTCTACCTGAAACACATACACATTCCTACATGGCCAACAACAGTGGCCAGACCTTTTCTTCTGGTTTTGGCACCCAAACTTCACTCCTTAGAAATGTGTTCAAAGTGTCGTCTGCAGTTAACACACCCAGCAGGAACAGGTCTACAGTTAACTAACTATACAAAGAGTTAACAAGTGTGTTAACAGTCTCTTACTCCGGAATCACTGTCTCAGTACCTCACATCCCTTTATTATTATATTTTGGTATTTTGAGCAGACATGCTGAGGGATACTAGAAACCAGGGACCTCAAGGATGAATGGTTCCTTCACCCTGGGGAGTCTGGGCATCCCTCTCTGTCTAGTTTACATCTCTCTTCTCTCTCCTTTCTCTTCTAGCTACATCCAGGGAATTCTAGCACAACATACACTATCCAGACCCACACTCTGCCAAGAGAACCAGAGGCACTCAGTCCTCTCCTCTCCTCCGTCAGTACTCTCTATCCCTGAAGTCTCAGCTGGGGTTTCCTTCTTCCTCCAAAGACCTGGTTCAGACTGTATCCCACATACTTTGCATAAGCTTCCTTCACTGGGCATAGAGATGACTAGCCTGGACACCCTCTGTGGACAGGAAATACATCTCATTCAACCGTATCCCCAACCCTTGGCCCTCCTTCAATCTAGTACCAGTCGTTGATCAATGTCTGCTTTATAAAGTAATCAATGCACAAATGTTGGTAATTCATAAAATAGTCCATTGGAATTCATTTCTGAAATGGCTGAAACAGAGAGAGAGGAAAAAGGAAAATAGGAAACGATGAAGCATTGTGGATCCCTGTGGATTTCCGGAGCAGAGCCTGACAGTCTGAGCACACAGTGCTGGAAATCAGACCACCAGCCTCAGCTGCTGCTGCAGAAGCCGGCTGGACAATGAGCCAGACAGTATGTGACAAGCACAGAGCTGGATGAGCTCCGAAACAGGAGGCTGAGCAGTAGCTTCATGCCCTGCAGCCTCCTATTTTTCCTTCTGGGCAAACATTTGTTCAGGGCACTGAGAAAAATGACAAGTACATTTATATCTGATCCCCTGTACTCCACTGCACTCCCCGTGCAGCGATATAACTGCTCCATCTCCTTCTGCCTTTTCATGGGTCCCTCCTCCTCTTTCCTTCACCTCCAGGAGAGATTCAGGAGTGTTGACTGTGTGGCTCTGTCTGCTGGGACTCAAGATTGATTTTGCTGGGCTTGGCATGCCTGGATACTTGGTTTGGGAGACAGGTCAATGCCATTAATAGCTGGAGGACATTCAGGCAGCAGCTTTTAGTTTAGCAAGAATTATTTTATCTGGGTGAGCACATTTCCAGCAGCTAAACTCACTCATATCCCGAAGTGGCAGCCAAACCTCTCACAGGGCATCTACTCATTTGTAGGAGCTTCTGATGTCTTGAGAAGGAGGCGGGTGCATTCAAATGAGCCTCGTTCACTTCTGTGGTTCGCAGTAGGTGACCAAAAGCCCCGCAGAGATGCAGGGAATCAGTGTTTGCCTCAGGTCCTTAAGAGCTTCCCATGTGCCCTGCTATTTCCCAGCACCTGGAGTCCCCATGGTACATACCCTTTCCTACAAGCACCTTGATGTCCCATCAGACTGCTTCACCCAGTACCTACACCAGTTCCCACCAAGAACTCAGGACAAGTCTCTTCTGTGGCTGTAGGGACAGTTCTAGTGATGAAATAGAATAGATGGCAAGAGAAGATACTATGGTTGGCAAGGGGTTGTATCTTGTTCTACTCTGTAACCCAGTCATACCTGACCCAAGATAAGGGTCTGAACCTTCAAGAAAGGGTAGACAAGGGTCTGGAGAGATGGTTAAGAACACTGGCTGTTCTTGCAGAAGACCCGGGTTCGAATCCCAGCACCCACATGGTAGCTCACAACTGCCTATAACTCCAGTTCCAGGGGATCCGACGGCCTCTTCTGACCTCCATGGGCATTGCATGACACTAGTTCACCTACCTACATGCAGGCAATACACTCAAACACATAAAATACAAATAATAAATGAAATATTTTAAATTAAAAAAAGGGTAGACAAGGTTCTCATAGAACACACCAAGAAGCACAGCCAATTGTGAGGGGTCAGGAAATTAGCACCATTGACTGGAGGTGCCAGGTTGACCGGTGGTGGGGATGGAGGCCTCCAGACACTACAGAACAAAGGTGCAGCTAGGCTCCTTGAACTTGCAGCACAAGATCTGGTCTTGGTAGCAGTTCTACAAGGAGACTCGGCTTAGACCTCTTTTAGGAATGGCTTTCCTTTCCTTCCCTCCCATCTTCTCCCCACTTATTGACAGGCTTTTCCCAGCCAGGTAAGGAGGCACAGAAGTCTAGGAATTGGTGGGTTTCACAGGCTACAGAGCTTGTGAACTGTGGGTGAATGGGCAGCCAGTGCCAACGTCAGCCCGCTTTGCCTGTATGGGACTCTTGGCAGGGCATTTCTGACAGTGTTGACATCCTTCAACTGATACTGTGGGAGGAGGCAGGCCAAGAGTTCCATGGGATGGTCCTCTGTACTAGGGAAGCACTGGGGGGCAGAGAAAAGGTTTGCTGGGTACAGAACAATCCAACCTCAGTGTCCTCCCAGTCTGCTGTGTGGCTCTGGCAGGAGGCAATGCAAAGCTGTGTGGATCTTTTTCCTCTTCTGAGCCAGGATGGAAGCTTATAGGCTGGCAGCCAATTCTACCTGCAGATGGATCTCATTTGGCCACTTTTGTTTAAAACTGACTTGCCAACATTTAAAAATGAGAAGATGTCAGATTCAGAGAGAAAACAGATTTTTGGCTTCCTTTAAAGCTCAGGTATCTGACAGTATTGTGCTCTGTGGAGGTGGGACACAGTGCGTGTACTGCCTACTGCCCTGACCCCTCCCCACCAGGAGCCAGCACAGCAAAGAGAGATTTGAAAAACAAGGGGAAAGGAGACAAGACAATAAAAACTAGTTACATACTTCAAAACTGTACACTAAACTAAGAGAAGCTCAGGGGTTCACAGGGCCACACATCTTAAGCTAAAACAAATATTACAGAAGAAATAGATGTTGGCGCCCAAAGCTAAAGTCTTAGCTTCCCTAATTAAAACATATATCTGAAGAAAACCTATTTGAATACTTCAGTGATCAGCAGGGCCCCCTGTGGAGCATTTTCTAAGAAAGTGACATCAGGATTCTTTTGAAGGAAGGACAATCTTTAGGCCAGAGGTTAGAGTGGCTGTGGCTGAATGTACAGAAGGCTCTGGCCACAGTGAGATGGGGAACTAGGAAGCTGTTGGCTTTTCCCAGCAGCTCCTGTGTGCAGATGAAGTCCTGCAAGTTCTTTCTACTTCTAGTCCTCATGACCTCACGAGGAGGTCATGACTGTCTTCTGAAGTTAAGATGTGAGGAACCAGGACTCAGAAAAATAGTGTGACTGCCCCAAGGTTATGCAGTAAAGGTAGTAAGCCTGGAGCCAAACCCACTACGTGTCAGTAAGATCCAGGACTGGATTTACTGTTTGCCCTGGACCAGAGTAGTGCCTAGCTAGAGGACAAAGGTGCAATCAGGTGGGGCACTTTCTCATCTCTAGCCATTGTCTGGTCCCTGCAGGTGTACACATCACATCATACTCCCCAGAGAGGTCCCAACGTATACCTGGTTATAGATGAAACTGTCTCCCAAATCCTGATCCCTCACTTTTCTAACCCTTATTCTCCCAGTACCAACCCAGGGCACATGATAGGTCTTCTCAGACTCACCCTCCTCCTGCTTCTTGTGCCATCTAATGAGAGGAAAAGGACAAGGGCCAATAAGCAGATAAAAATGGAGAATCTGTGAAGAGGAAGCAGGTGCCAGGCTCTAGCTCACATGTCAGGACAGAGATCCTGCTTGAAGTCATGCATGAGCATTTTAGTATTTTAGGATTGGATTTACAAGAAAGGATCTGGAGGAATATCCTGTCTTGCAACAGAGATTTTGGTGGGAATGGAACGTGGTTGCAGACTGAGTGGTGTCTTCTCTCCTGTAGCTGAGATGCTACTGACGCTCTGCATGGAAAGACACTGATTGTCACTCACTGAGCACAGGAGCAAATGAGCAGCTGCCAGCAGCTTCCAGACCAACTTCTGTTTCTCTTAGACCACGCAGAGAATGGAGAATATACTCAGCCAAATAATGCACCATTTGATGCCATTCACCTAAAATGATTACGACCCAACAGCTGAAGAAATATTTATGCATCTTGTAGTAACAGACAGTTGGCTACAGGGCTGGGTGTTCAAATTAATTCTGAAGATGATAAAGGGGAAAATAGAGATAAAGTAATATTCAAAAGCAATGCATATATTTCCACTTGTTTTCATTTTTATAAATCACTAAGAAAGATAAACACACGTCCTGTGAGCATGCCTTGCAGTAGAAACGTCAGATGAATCTGGGTCATCTCAGAACTCTGAAGTCCTGTGTACAGGGAAGCTGACCCACGAAATGTCAGCTGGAGAATGGGGCTGTGATGTCCTTGGGAGGCACCTTGTGTCTGGGGTGCTGGGGGCCGAACACTGGCGGTTTGGTGCCAGGCCCAGGCAGCACAGGCAGCAACACTGCCATGCAATTTGCTTGGTGAGTCTTAGCAGTGGGGCCAGCGACAGTCTTCAGTCTAGTAGAACTTTTTGTTCAAGGTACTTTCTGCCTCACTATGGTGTCTCCCCTCCACTTTTACATAATCCTGTCAAGACTGGAGCAGCAGTGGGATACCTGTCTGCCCTACCTCTGATGGATCAGGGAGTGGTCCTGCAGGGTCCATGGGATCTTGAACAGGACCAGGAGGACACAGGTCACTGTTGGGGAAGAGCAGGGCTGCATTCTATAGCTACATAGGCGCTCATCAAAGATCCAAGAAAATAAAAAAATATCTGAAGACATCCCACTGGAGAGTGCTAAAGAGAGGGAGAGGAGGTAAGTATGTCAAACGACACCATATGCATGTATGAAAAAGCCATAATGAATCCTGTTCTCTGTATAGTGGCTACACACTAATGAAAATTAAAATGCCTTGCAAACAAAGCAATGAGCAGAGACCCCTGGGGCTCACATGGCCACCAAGACCTGATTTTAGTTCCACTCATGTATATAGAAGCACAGGGACCTGCAGAGAGAATCTGGGATGCCTTTACTCATCCTTGCAGACTTCTCTAGTCCATAGCACTTGGACAAGCAACATCTAGAAGCTTCTGCTCATCTGCTGTGATTTCTGGAAGACTTTGCAGGACCAGGTACACTGTGGGTGCTTTTCAATGTTCCTGAGCAGATGGGTGTGTACGGGACTGAGGCTCCAGAAAGATGGAGGCTCTGCATACAGGGACACTGTGTTACCTCTGCAGTTGCTTCAAGAGTTGTCAGGAAGCCTGACGTCATATGCTCTGAGAGTAGCATTCAGTCAAAGGCCAGAGTTTTCCTTTCAGCTATTTTGGAAAAATGCGTGAGAGCTCATAAAGTGTTTTCCCCAGAAATGTAAGTGCCAGGGCACCTGGAGGCAGGGATCCTTGCTGTCACTGTTGCAGGGGCCTCATTACTACCAATAACAGGGACAGTGATGGTAACTGTGTGGTACAGGGCTCACCACAGTCACTGTAATCAGTCTAATAAGAATAAGCTAAGAAAGACCCTCCAGGAAATGCTGAGTTTGGAGGTGTGTATGAACAATGGCATCTGTGCCTGGTGGGTTTGACATGAACATTTTGGCTGTGACATTTGACCCCAGGAGAGCTGCCCACTGATGCACATTCCTCCTCTGAGGACTGCATACCTTCCATATGCCTGAGGACTCCAGAGTCTATACCAGAACATTGAGCCCAAAGGACCAAGTCCAAACTTGCAGTGGCTTTCCCTGAGGCCATCAGTGGGAATCTGCATCAAATTTCTCTGAGAGTGCTATGCATTTATTTTGGATCACTCATTTTTTTATTGTCATTGAATCAGAGTCTACAGACAGATGAAAATAACAGAGAAATAAATTTGCTTCTTTCATTGGATTTTGAGCTCCGTGTCCTCTGCCTTGCATGATCCAGCTGTTAGATACCTCCCAACCTTGCCCATCTACCACCAAGCCCTTGTTCAGCAAGTTTGCCGAATAGGGAATGTGGGACCTGGTAACGGAAAGTCACCCCTAAAGATAGGCTTCTCCCTTGTCACAAGGCCCAGGGCAGGGCTGTTTCCTGGAATACAGCATATATTACGTCTGCTGGTACACCATTGATGCATTGTAGTGGTTCTTAGCATCTCTTGACATGTAGGTCTGTTTTCTCAGATTTCTGTCCCTGTAGGAACTACAAGGTATACCCTACAGAACAGATAAGGAGGAAGGGACTATCTTGGGTCTCCTCTTGACTAGAGCAGGGAAAAGCTGGAACCAGAGTCTGTGAGACCCTCCTGCTCTGCCTCTAAGCTGCATTCTCCCAATCCTTACAATTTCAGAGTTGCCTTGGTGCGTGTGTGTGTATGTGTGTGTGTGTGTGTGTGTGTGTGTGGTTAGGAGGCAGGAAGGCTGGTATTCTGAACTTAATATGTCTTTATAATCTCAGAAAATATAATTTTATTTACTTTCTGTAACTTTCAAGCTGATGCTGCCTACAAGTGAATTTTACAGCAGTGACTGCAGGTCCAGGACCCCAGGGATGGTCCTCAGGGGCCCCTTGGGAGAATGCACAAGTGTAGGCCATGTGGCCACCAAGCCATGTAGGGCCAGGAAGTCAGAAGAACATGCCTAACAACTGCTGCCTTGTTTGGGGAGCTGAGTTGTTATTGCAGCTTCAGGATTGCATCTGTGACCTGGATATATAGCTATGTGATGGTTAATTTTGATTGCAAACCTGATGGGATTAAGAACCACCTGAGCCATCCTGAGGCATGACTTCTAGTATGTCTGAGAAGGCATTTCTAGAAAGGAATAACCAAGTGGGCACCTGAATACTTGGAACAGCACAATTCCACAACTGTGTGAACAGCACAATTCCAAGGGCTGATCCTGGACTGAATAACAACGGAAAAGCCAGGTAAGTACCACTGCTCACAATTTTCTGTGCTTCCTGATCCACCCAGATATGAACAAGCAGCCACACATACTTACTACCACAACCACAGCCACAGCTACCTCCACAGTCATATTCACATCTACACCCCACCACATTCACATCCACAGCCACAGCCATCTTCACATCCACATCATCCACAGTCACAGCCACATCTACAGCCACCTCCACATCCATAGTCATATGCACATCCACATCCACGTCATCTACTGTCACAGCCATATCCACATCCACATTATCCACATTATCCACAGCCACAGCCACAGTCATATGCACATTCACATCCACATCCATAGCTACACCTGCAGCCACAACCACATCCAAGGTCATAGCCACATGCACAGCTACCTCCACAACCACAGTCACCTCCACAGTCACATCCACATCCACAGCCACAGCTACCTCTGATCCTATGCCCTCCCTTCTCTGATGGATTTTATCTCCTCAAACTACAAGCCAAGATGAGTCCTTTCTCCCTTAAGTTGCTTTTTATCTGGTATTTGGTCACAGCAATGAGAAAAGTAACAATACAGACTACAAAGCCACCATCTCTGCTCTTAACATAGTGACCCACAGTGCCACTGTCCTTGGGCTCTGCACAGTGACCCATAATGCTATCGTCCTTGCTCCTGAGGAATTATGGATATGAAATAACTCCTCGAAGTCTCATGTGTCAACGGCTGGGTCCCATGTGGGTGAACCTAGTCATGGAGAGGTGACTAGATCACAGGTCTCTGACCTCATCAAACGGCTAATCTACAGCTCGGTTCATAGTCTCATGTCATTATTGGGAGGTGGGGCTGGTTGGAGGAGTAGGTCCCTGAGGGCATGCTTTGGAAGAGGGTCTTGTCTCTGGCCCCTTCTCATCTCTCCCTGCTGCCTGACTGCCTTGAGGTGAGCAGCCTCCTCTACCATATAACTCCCACCACCATAATGCTATCTGTTCACCTCAGCCTAAAACAACAAAGCCAGCAGCCTGGGGCCCAAATCTCTGAAGCTGTGAAGCAAAATAAATCTTTTCTTCTTTAAATCTGTTTCTATCAACTTTTTGTCACAGTGATGAAGCACTAAGAAAATTGTTTATATGCGTAAGACAGAAAAGCAGAAGGTATCTCCCAAATCTTACCATCTAGAAACAGCCTGTTAGAAGCTAATGCACTAAAAAACAGGCTCTATCTGACTGTATAATACGTGTTCTTATACAAACGTGACACATTCCATAATGCTCTCCTCTTTGGTTTTCCCACTTTAAATATCAATTCCCAAGTTTCCCCAAACTGCATATACTTCTACAACTTCATCTCAGTGCTTCATGGTCTTTCTTTGATGCCAGTCATCTCCCAGTATTGAACCGGTTATTCTGAACCCACCCATCATGCTTACAGGGTACTCATGAAAGTATGCTTCCAGGATTGCACTCGGAGTCAAGCAAGCGAGCGAGTGAAAGCCTTTTGATTTAAAACTGCCTCGCAAAGGCAGCATCTTCATCTCCTCCTCTAATCAGTGACGGACAAATAATGAGCAAACACTCTCCAGGCAAGAATCTCACTGTGAGTTCCAGAAGTGTGCATGAGCAATGGCGGTCTTTGGTATTTAAATTATCTCCAAGCAAGGTGGCCATGGTAATGTTCTGGAGTATAATTAAAGGCAAGTCTAGAACCCTCCATGAGATATTCCAGGCATGGTCTGGTATAATGGATACTACCAGGGGCCACAAGCTAAGCCCAGTCATATGCTCTAGCCGCATTCAAAGGGGCTGGGTCCACAGGGCATTGCAGCATTATGCATTTCCCAAGTGGGGCCATCTATAGACTCCCAGACATGGTAGTTCTGTGGAGTTCTGAGTTGGTCTCCACAGCAGCATGCGTGACTCATAGAGGCGTCTAGGGCAGTCCTGCCTCAAGACACTACTTCGCTCCAATTTTACATCCTTCCTGTAGGACCAACACAGTCACTGATAAGAAGAAGCATGCTTATTTAATTTATAAAACTCTGAGGTAGGTGTTAGGAACATCATACATGATCAAAATTTATGACGTTTAGAAAAGTTAAATAACTAGTATATGAAATAGTATCAGTCTGATTTGATTTCCAAGTCTAAATTCTAACCACCAAACTATAGCTACTACCCATGGTTTTCACCTGTCAGACTGCTGTGCACAGACCATGAGGCATGTGAAGGGCAAAAAAGCCACAGACGTGTATCCATGGAAAGTGCTGTGTGTCAGTTATAATTCTATTGTAACGAGAGACATGTTTTCAACCAGTTTTTCTCATTTTGAAACATTTATTATTTTTTATATGAGTGTATTGCCTGCATGTAAGTGGGTCCATGTCACTCAATGCCTCAGAGGTCAGAAGAGGGTGTAGGAGCCCTTGGAACTGGAGTTATGGATGGTTGTTAGCCACCCAGTTCCTCTGCAGGATCAGTCAGTGCTCTTAACTGCTGAGTTATCTTTCCAGTCCCTCAACCAGTTTTTTTTAAGGAATGATATATTTGTTTTCTTACAATAATTGAGATAGTTTATCATTTTTAAATGTCTAAAACAAAAAATAAATCACCTGAAGAAACAGAAGAAATATCAAAAGCTGTTATCAAGAAGGGGGAGATACTATAATCTTTAAGTGAAGTGAAATGGTTTGTTTTGAGTGAAATGTAATCTCTTTAGATTTCAGTAGCAGAGAAAAATAGGGGAACAATACAATACAGTTCTCAACAGTGAATGGAAAAAAAATGGTTTATTTTTTGAGGAAACAGAAAACTTCACCCTCTGCTCTGGGAAGGCTTGAACTTGCATATCCCAGCAAAGAACACAGTTGTAATCTTCAAATTGTGTCATATAACATAAAAGTCATCCCTCTGCTCCATCAAGGATACCTTCTAAGACACAAGGGGTGGCCTGAGATCACAGAAAGTCCCAAATCCTATGAATACTGTTTTACTTATATGTACATATCTGAGAATATTTGATTGTAAATTGTGCATAGTAAGATTAACAATAATAACTTGATAACATAAAAATTTTGCAATGTACTATAATAACTGCTATGTGGATATTTCTTTATGGAAAGAAGCAAGGTAAATATTGATACTTGTGACTGTAGTTGACTGTGGACGCTTGAAGCCTCAGAAAGTGTTATTTGGGTAAAGTATTTGAAATCCCTTGAGAGTCCCTGGTATGCCAGGTCATGAAAACACAGACATGCCTCTGAGCTGGGTGGCTAGGTTGATTGCTCCATAGCAATGATCTTTGCAAAGGACCAGATCATAATTCACACCTTCTACTTCTTCCTCTGAAATATCATCAACCTCTATCAAATTTGAAAACAGCTGAAAGAGAAAGATTGAAGGTTATGTTCTTCTGTGATAGATACCTGGACATTCGGAGCCATTGTAACCTAATCAGCTGCTGACAACTGAACACTGAGTATTCACCAGTATAGAAAATCTTCCTACTGCATTAGTCATGCTGGTACAACCTCATGACACTTTATGAAGACAGTGGGAATAGCCACACTCTGCAGATGAGGAGACTGAGCCATAAAGAGGTTTAGTAACTCACTCCAGACCAGGTAGGTGGGGATTCTGCAAGGTGGACTTTCAGCCATATTTGTTAGACTAGAAGGTGGCTTCTCAAAGGGCACAGGCTGGAACTCTCTGGAAGATGTATGGTTAGAAGCTGGCATTAATTAACAGCATGAGAGGGAAGTATTGGCTGCTGTCTAAAAGCCAAGGCATAAAAGCCTGCTGTCCCAGGGGCCTGTGTGCTCTCCAGTGTGGCACACAAGAGAAGCTGCACAGAGGGGTCAGACTCTGGTGACCTATGAGCAAAAAAATCTCCCTAAGAATCTGGGTACTGGTATAGGAGACCCAGCATTTCATTTCACTGCTCCCTTTCACTGTAATGTAAGTTACGTGAAGCCTTGGAAGGTGTGTACCCTTGGAATAAAGAAGAATCTCTTGAATTGCACAGCTCATTTCTCATCTCACCAGGCTGCCTCTCCTCCCTTTTAGATGTAGGAGTGAAGCTCTTGTCATCTTGGACCAGGGTTTTGGAGCAGAGCTTGGATCCCAAAAATAGGTTATTGCTGTTGGTTGATGTGAACTCTCAAAAGTCACAGCTTGGCTCTCCAACCCATAGGCTTGGAGTCTGACTGTTTTTGGAGAACAGAAACTACAGACATCATGAGTCTGACATGACGTTCTTAGCTTGGTCTCTATGAGAAGAAGCTGTGAACACACAGGGATGTGACAACAATACCACATGGAGGACTACACTTTGGCAAGCCCAGGAGGGAGAGCTCTGTGCTATGTACCCTGCTGCATCATGATTATCTACTTCTGGCCTCCCTAGTGGGAAATGACACACAGTTATTGTTTAGGCTGCCTGGGCTATGACATTCTGCTATGGTAGCCCAGGCAGACTCATGAAACTATCTCAAGTAGAATAAATATATGTGTAACCTTGACGCCTGATCTCAGTGAACCCACACATTTCTTCCTGTGGCCAATATTACCAGGAAAGTACATTTAAAACATATTCCTGACATTTCTCATGCTTAGCCATTCCTGTGAACCATCATCATGGAAGAAGACTGTTCATTGGGGTATGTTCTAAAACATTTGGGAACACTTTTAAACGTCTTTCCTCTGTCTTGCATGCTACTATCAGGGAGCCGGTGCCTATGACACAGGGAAGAGGACAAACAGACCCCTCATGAACTAGAATGCCCACCCTGTCTTAACTGGCTGGAGGATGGGATATAACAACACACAGTACATGGTGAGGAGTCTACTCACAGGACAATCTCTTCTCTTTACTCTCTTGACAACTGAAGTACCAACAACAGAAACAGATCATGCAGAAGTCATGCTGTGGCTTTTGCTAGGGGAAAGCAGCTCTTACTCTCACATGCTGTTATACTTTCGATATAAGTGTCCTCTCCAAAGGACTAGGATCCCAGCTGGTGGTGCTCGTGAGAGGCGACTGGATCATGCAGATGCTAGCTTCACCAACAGATCAGGGTATTGATGATCGGTTGATGAACTCATAGCTGAATAAGTTATCTAGGAGGTGGGGAGTTGGAAAAAAGGGAGTCACTGAAAACCTGCCTTGAAAAGGGATGCCAACTCCTCCCTTCAGGCCCTCTTCTCCCTTCCTCCCTCCCTCCCTCTTGTCTATCATGAGTTGAGACACTTTGTTCTCCCATACTCCTCGCTGTGATATCCCGCATAGCCATGCTTGGGCCAGAATGAAACAGAATCAAGTGGCCATGGGCCAAAATCTCTGCAACAGTAACCCTGAAGTTGTTCCCTCAGGTGGTCAGCCATAGCAACGAAATGTAGTTAATACTGTAATATACAGTAAAGGGTTAACACAGCAATCTGCTTTCAGATCTCACACAATAAAATCATGACTGCTCATCTGAAGATTCTGGGGTATGGCCTCTGGCACCTTGACTAAGTATGAATATGTGGCCTTGGGCACCCAGGTAGTTCATACTCACAGACCTGTTTTCATGCCATGGACCACGCAGTATCAGTTCTACCCTGAGTGTCTAGATGAGAGGCATCTATCTGTCCTAGGCATACAGGCTTAGCAGGTACAAAAGATCGTCCCATCAAGGTCTTGGACCCCAGGCTGGGTAAGTACCCTGTGTCTTGTCTACATTGCTATGGGGTGAACTGAGATGTTGATGGTTCCATAGGAAAGGCCTCTGGACTCTTCTGGGTCTGACTGTCACCTTTGACCCATGCTGATTTTAATTGACATCATGGCTGTAACTAACATTCACCGTTTTTCTGAGTCTCAGCAAGGCCCAAGTCTTACAGTTGGTTCGAGGGACCCTGCAGTTAGTGAGGTAGTTTGGGGGACTGTGTGCTTGGTGAGTCAACACTTGCCATGCAATAATGCTGGCTCACTGTGCACCTCGTTCCAGAAATACAAGCAAAGGGAAAAAGCAGATGTGGCCAGAACAGAGTTCCTGAAATCTGAGTTACCCAGCAGAACACAGCACATGTGGATACTTGCCAAAGTCTAACCTTTCAAAGAAAACAGCCAGACCCACGGCACCTATTTCACAATTTCACTTTCAAAGATAACATGACAGAAAGCAGTTTAATCTATGTGCACAAGGTAAGGGAAAGACTTGTGGCACTGTATTTAGAAACACTGCGTTAGCTTAAACGACGGAGAAGAAATGCCAAACACGCGGTGTATAACTCCGTCTGGCATTTTGAAAAATACACCATATTTTACAAGCTCATTAATTTTCCTTTTGAAGTTCTGTTTAGTCACTTTCAATTAATGTTAAGAGAGGGGTATAAAGTTAGAGATGAGAAATCTCATCAGAAAATTCAGCGTTCATAAGTGAGGAAGCTTTTACTAAAATTCTACCACATCTGTAAATCCATCTTTCTGTACCTGGATGTGTCAGGAATTGAAATAGAGTGCTGATGCCCTGAACATGCTGAGAATATGGAAAACAAAGCAAATCAAACCCAAACCCTCACATTAGCTCTCAGAGAGTGAATCTCCCTCATAGATCTCAGGAAGTAACACACAGGTACCAGAATGATCAGCCTTCAATAGGATGGCAGAATCCTGTGGAAGATACCATAACACTTATTGAGCAACTAATGAGTACACTGTGCTGTATGGACCACAGGGGCATGCAGATGAGAGCGGGAAGCCTCCACACCTGCCCCCATGTCTGTGCTTCATCTGTACTCCCATGCCTGTCCTCCTACTCCTGATGTTTCCATGCCTCCACTCCCAGTCCTGGTCTCCATGTTAGTACCCCCATGCCTGCACCCCTACACCTGGTTGCCTATGTCTTCCCCCAACCTAGTGCTTGCCTCTCCTTTCTTCACTGTACTTAACATAGCTCCAGTCATCTGCCTCTGCCTCCCATTTCATCCACCTCTGGCCTCTTGGTTTACCTGTCACTCATTCCTCAGTGTTCCCTGCCTCTGGGACGTTTTACTGCTTTCTATGGTCCAGGGGAACAGGTGGGTCTGTGCATGGATCCCCTGGGCCAAGGTTCCTTGAGCAACGCATATATCTCTTCCTTTCTGAGGAACATGAAGCCCAGCCCAGAAGGAGCTGAACATGAGCCTTCTGAGAGCAGGAGCAGCAAGCTCTGCAGTTAGTCTCAAGGATTCAAGCAGCCCACACCTGCAGACTCCTCCTGGGAGACAAGCCTCATGCCAGGACCAGAGAGACGCCTGGCAATGAAGACCATGCTGGGTGTCTGGGTTTCTCCTTTGTTCCTTATGAAGTCTGTGACAGAGCCAACTTGCATTTTAGAAAGGTTCTGCAAAGTAGCTGATAGGAATTCTGCAGAAACTGAAGGAGAAGAAAGACAGCCTTGGTCGATTTTAGAGGGGATGGGGTGTGAGGGTCTGAAGACCTGGATATCTGCAGCTCACCCACACCCTTTAGCAGCATGCTTTGATGGGACTTTTCCTAGACCAGAGGGGTCTGTGGCTTTAGACAGGAACTTGGTGTGCACTTGGAGTCACCGTGGAAAGTGTAGGTGGCTCCAGGCACATGTTTATGGTCACCAGCCACCTTTCAGTCCTGCAGACACAGGGATGCTGTGGTATGTACTCAGAAGCGGTTGGACTCACTGGCTATACACACATTGAGGAGTTAAGCCTACAGAGGTGCTGAACTGGTCCAGGGCAAACTCCAAACTCACCAGCAGGTGCAGCTGGGTTCCCATAGCATTCCAGGCGCTGACCTGGCCTTCAGAGCTATAAGGGAAACATTCCCCCACATAGGAGCTTTACTAATCTTTTTAAGAAATCAAGACAGTTATGAAAAGCTGCGTGAACAGTTAGGCAGGTAAGTTAGCTTGGGGTGACAAAATGGCTGCTGGTTGGTGTGGGTGAGCATTTCCCACTAGGCTGATTGGCTCTCCCCATTGTCTTTAACCAACTAATTGGTTGAAGCTGGCCCTATGTCCTTTCTCTGCTGCTCTTTAAGGTCAGACCCCTCAGCCAGGTGCTAGGTCAGTCTCCCCTGAATCTGTTCTCTGTTCCCAGGCTCACCTAGATGGCAAGACTTAACTCTTCCTCTTCTCTCTGCACTGTCCTACTTAGACTTTTTTGAAGGGTGTCCTGGTTTGATTTTTTTGGCTAAATGGATAAAAGTCATGTATTCTAAGAATTTGAATCTTTAGGGAAAGATAATTTAATTTAGAAAGTAATTTTGTAGACATCCTGTCTATACATACACTAATTGCTAAGAAACATCCTAATGATTGAGTGCTTACTCTGATGGCTAGAGACATCTCAGGCAACTGTGATGGACTCATGAGCCTCTCCCTCCCTGGGAATAGATGCAGTATGAAAAGTAGCCCCTTTCTTTGGGGGTGGGGGCTCTGGATGCCAGGGCAGAATAACTGAGTCTTGTAGGGTTTCACACTCCTCTTGGGTCCTCCTAACTCATTAATGGAGACCCTGCTCACGGTATGTAAGTTCTCTCTTTCCTTCCTCACTCAATGCCATGTACATCAATGTCTATCAATCTGTCTGTTCATCTATCTATCATCTATCTATCTATCTATCTATCTATCTATATCTATCTATCTATCATCTATCTATCTATCATCTCTAAACCTATTATTCATCTCTAAACCTATCATCTAGCTATCTATGTATCTATCTATGTATGTATGTATCTATCTATCCATACATCCATCCTTCTATCATTTACTTATCTATTATCTATCATTATTTGTGTATCATCATCATTTACCTACCATCCATCTATCTTTCGTCTACCTATTATCTATCTTCTATCTACCTATCCATCCTATACCCTTATCATCCAGCTATCATCCACCTACATATCTGAAAGTCCACATATTCACATCTGCATCTCTCTGTCTGTGCCCAGATGTCTTCCCTCCACTCAGGAGGGAGGTCCACCCATGGCTGCACTGGGGCACAAGAAGAGCCACATCACCTACCATAGCTGAATTTCCTACAGTTTTTTTCCTGTGTAACTTGAGCCTCTTTGTGTGGTATAAGCAAAGAGACTGAGTAGGAATAAATAGAACTTTCACAAAAAAATCAACTAACTTTTCAAACATAATTTCAGGATCATTTTGGTTTAGAGAAAATGCTTGCAAAATGGTATAGCTCATAATTACAGCAGCATTATTACAGCCCCCATTCCAAACAGCCTCTGTCCCCGGAAGTTCTCACTCTGCACCTGCTGGCACTTAAGACTGAGTGCTACCCAGTTAAAGGGGCCTCTGGCACCAGAGGTGGTATCCAAACATCCCATCTGGCCTTTCACAAATGAATGTGGCACTGTGAGCTCCTGCCAGCCCCTCAGGCATTGCCCTGCTCTTTTCCACCACCAGACATCCCTTCCTTTCTTACTGCCTCAGTTGCTGGCTCAGTGGCCTCTTTCACGAGCCTCTTTCAGATGAGCTTCAAGACCCAGAGCAGCGTCTGGCACATCTACAGCCCACACTGCTGCTTTGTCTCCTCTGTGATAATTCTTGTACTGCACAGTTAACTCACTTTTCAGCCATTCCATGTTGAAAACTATGTCTTAGGCAGAATCCTCGGTCAATATTCCCTAATCTCACATAGGACCTGTTGGGCAGGAAATATTCAGGAAGTATTTCAGGGTCCTTATAACAGGGAGCTGGAAAGTATTTTATGATACATTGAAGTAGAAATCAAGGAAATGCATGGGGTTCACTAATGCAATCATTATGAATAACTAGATTACTGCTCATTCAACCATTATACAGTCTTCACTTAAATGAAAACTCCCTGTGGTTTCTCTTACTAATCACATTAGAACTAAAAGCTGAAGTTACTTATACAAGAATATACTCTTTTAATTTCATTGAGCAAGAACTAGTTAAAGTCAAGTTACATTTTTTTGTTTCATTATATAACATATCACAATGTATTAATAATGTGGAAATGAAGAACAGCTCTCTACAGTAAATCTCCCTACCAGAGGCTGACAAACCATGACATTCTGTGGGCTGATTATGGCCCCTTGCTTGATATTTTTGAATAAAGTCTTATTATTACCTGGTCACGCTTGTTCATTGATACACTGTGTAAGCTATTTTTCTGCTACAAAAGTAGAGTTGAGTAAATGTGCGGACTAAGCTATGAACTGCCTTCCCCTTTACAGAAAGTTTACATTACTTTGTAGCAAAGGAGGGGCTCTGCTATCATGTACAGCCTCAGATTTTTGAATTTTATTTATTTATTCATATTTTATGTGTATGGATGTTATGACTGATGTATTAAGTGTACCTGTTTTGTATTGTGCAATGCCTGTGAACTGGAGTTGCAAATGGCTGTTAGCCACCATGTGAGTGCTGGAATTCAAACCCGGGTTTTCTGCAAGAGCAGCTAATGCTCTTAGTCACTAAGCCATCTCTCCAGATTTTTAAATTAAGATTCACCATCTGTGGTACACAGAAAATCACTGTATTTCCAGAAGCATTCAAGGTTGGGAGATTTGAAGTACAGTCTTGGAGCAAGTCAGTTAACACCTTGTGAGCTCATGCCCAGCAAGCATCTCATATTATACCCACTGATGGTCTCACCATAGCTAATGCATAATACATGCAACAATGAGCCCACTGCACCTGCAATATCAGAACTTCCATGAGGAGGTCACTCTGTGGGGTTGGTGTCTGTGCTGTGGTGAGTAAATGGCTCTGCTGGTGCACCCTGGTCATGTGCCCTGGGGAGGTGACAAGATGGCTCAGCATAGGATATCATGCTTCACCTTCCCTGCTGCCCACCCTTGGCTCTTTTCTAGTGGAGGGATGGCCTGTAAGTTCAGTTACCTACAACTACTCTGAGGGAAAACCAGCAGAATAGACTTTTGTGGTAGGCTCAGAAAACCCTTTCTTTCCTATCTTTGATTTTTCTGAGACATGGACTCAACTGACGTACCAAGCCTAAAAAGCTGCGTCAAGCCATTGAGCAAACTACTCTGTCAAATACACCTGGCAGGTGTTCCAAAGAGGAACAACCCAGGAAGAGACAATAGTGTTCAATAAAAACTTGTGAGATACTTGCTGGTGATAACTATCTGAATAAATTAAATTCCTGTAAAAAGAAAGAAGACCACAAGAATGGGACAGAGCTCTACCAGAAAATACTGGTAGACGAACATGTGTTTAAATTTTAAGCAAAAGGAAAACATTAGAAAACATGTATGTGCACCTTTGGAAGCTGTGGTCTGTTCACACTAGGTGTTCGGATGATTTTCCCATCCACAGTGAACACAGCCATGTGATGATAACTGGCCAGTTACCTGTGAACACATGTATTTCAGGTCACTGAATTACAGAATAATAGAAATGAGTGAATTCCTGCCTTTGTCTGTCCTCAGGACTACAGAACTTCTCCCAGCAGTACTGGGAGATCTTCCACATTACTCAAATCTTTGTATAGACTGCACAAAGGGTCAGAAAAGTGGCTTCCACTGTGACCACCATGTGCTGGCAGGTGCTTCAACTTCTCTGAGAGACCAGGTTCTCTCTGCAGTATGACTGCAATACCTAAAATCCTATGAAGTGTTCTGTGAGATGGTACCTCGGAGGCATCGCTACCGTTTCTACATCAGAAAAACGGACATGACACGTGAGAAATTCTGAGGACCCTATATGTCCTGAGAGAGCTTAGCCTTGGGCAGAAGCTTTAGTTGCTTGTACTGATGTCATCCCACTGAGTATTCATCTGCTCTTGCATTTTCCTTACCAAAATCCCACAACTGAGACATCTTAGAAACCATCACAATCAAGTCCTCTGCGCTTGTCTTCCCGTTTCAACACTCACTGCTTCTGAGTAGTGTGTATGCAGAGTGTCCTATTTTGTATTTTCTGATCTCCCTCTTCTCCTTGTTAGACTTTATGTTCTGTATACTGCAGAGATTTAATATTTAGGTTTGAGTTTTCAGATTTTTAAACCTGAGGCATTGCTCTTTTAGGATGTCCATTTAGTGGTTTTCAAAATGTTCAGAGTTGGCAAAAATCACCATCACTGTCCTGCTGTTTGCATCAACCCAAAGAAACTGTTGGTTGGTGGTTAGTCCCCATTGCTAACCTAACCCAAGCACCACCATCCTACTATCTGTAAACACCTGCTGTTCTGCACAGCTCACATTAAGTAAAACTACATATTTGGACTTCTAAATCTGGCTTTGTTCACTGAGCATAGTTTTCAAAATTTATTCTACCTGGTGCATGTACCATAGTATCTATATCACCCAGCATATGATGGGCATTTGGGTTCTACCTTCAAGCTATTGTGAGCAGTGATGCTCTGGGTATTTATACATGAATTTTTGTTTAGACAAGTATTTTCATTTCTTTTGGGTATAGACTTGGGGGTAGAATTGCTGGCTTACTATTCTGGTTAGGTTTAATTGTCAATAGACCTAACCCAGAATCACCTGAGAAGGGCGTCTCAATTGAAAGACTGGACTGTGGGCATATCTGTACTGGACTGTCTTGATTGTTAATTGATATAACAGAACAGAGCCCACTGTGGGCAGTACCATCTCTAGGCAGGCTGTCCTGAATTACATGAGAAAGTGAGATGAGCATAAGCTGGCTTGCAAGCCAGCTAGCCAGCAGCGTCCTCCATGGTTCCTGCTGTACATTCTTATCAGGAAGTGAGCTGTTTGTTCAGAGATAATGCTCTGTGGAATAGGAAGCAGGCCTGCCTTCAATTTCCTGCCTTGATTTCTGTCAGTGATGACTATAACTTGTAAGGTGGAATAAACCCTTTCTTCCCCTAAGTTGCTTTTGGTCAGAGAGTTTTATCATAGCAACAAAAAGCAACCAGAACAGTTATGCTTAAGTGCTAGGTTTGTATTTCAACAATTGTCAAACTGCTTTCCTGAGTAGCTACCCTATTTTCCTTTCCCACCAGCAATGCATGGTTCTAATTTCGCCACATTTTCAGGTGTTTGGGTTGGGGTTTGCATCTCTCTAATAACTACCAATGTAAAACATAATTTTATGTGCCTATTGGCTGTCTGTGTGTCTAGATTCAAACTATAACATGAAAGTTATATTTAAATTTAGGGTCTTGAGAGTTTACTACTACTATACATGTATCCAAAATTTTTGTTTGTATATTTGCACTGCCTCCTTGTGAATCCATTTGTATTTAACAAAATGACACCTGACAGAAGACACCTCTCATTCAATTCGGGACTTTTCAGAGCCCCAAGTGTGAGAACTTGAATTGTCCTGTAGTTCCTCAGAAGATGGACTAGGCCCTGGGATGGATGGTAATTCATGAGGCTCCTCTACTTTGCATCTTTTCTCCTTAACTTCTTTCCATCCCTTGAGCCCATGGCTGAGGATAGCCTATGGCAACCTTGTACTGTTCACAGGAGGCCGTCTCAGCATAGGAATGTGATAAAGACACAAAGAATTTCCTGCTGCACAGTTCAGCAGAGGAAAGACCTGAAAACATCATTGACAAAGAATCTGTGTCCCACTCAGGGAATGGATCAGCAGACCCCCTCCATGGAAACCAGTCCCATCACTCGCCACAGGATGGTGATTCTGGGGGGTGGGTGATGACTGCTGGCTTTCATGCTGGTCCCGAGCTGAGGATCAGAGCACACCCCATGCTTCCTGCAGGGCCTTCAGTCTAGCCTGTGCTAAGAAGGGCCTCCAGGAGCAGGGTAACTATGTGATGCAGTTTAAGGAAGGGCGTTGTTGTAAACAAGTGTACAGAGACATTTTCATCCTACTCGCCTGTGTTATGGACTCTTAAGTGCTTAGAAGGGAAGAACAGTGGGAGCCTGAGGGATTTCTGTTAATAAGCATTTGTACTGGGTTGGGGGGAGGGAGAGGCTTGATTCTGCTTTGGTCAGCACTGTCCTGGTCTAGCTGTTTCTTCCCTTCCATGACTGAATAAGCAAAGACACCTCTCACTTTGTGGAAGAAAGGAAACACGCTTCAGACTCCACTTCAATGTGAGTGTCCTCCAAGCAGATTCATGGGGTTCAGTCCTCAAGAGTTTGCTGAGCAGCAAGTTGAGAAAGAATAAGCTGCAGACTCACCCACGAGTGCAGCATGTTTCTTTCCTGCCTGCAGCCCTGGGGTGTGCTGGCCACGCTCCCAGGACTCTGGCTCTCCCAGAGCCTGTACCTTCTGCTCTCTGGGACACACCACCTTCTCTGCTGAATATTCATAGTGCCTCCTGCATGTCTCTCACATTAATTTCAGGAAAGGCATGGAGACTCCAGGAGGAACAGGGGGGTAAAAATGAATTCAGAGTCTCATAGAACAGCTCTGACTCTGCTACTGATTCACTGTGTGTGGACCTACTTTTCTTCATGCCTGACACCAAAAGGTACTTAGTTAAGTTGATTTTTACGTGACTGAGTGAATAGTTGGGGAACCCCACCAAGAGAAGCAGACAGTCCTTCATCTTACACTATACCTTCTCTACACTAAGCCACTGGCCTTGGCCACAAAGATTGGTAGCTCCCCCTGAGTGATGGCAGACATGAATTGGAGACACAGCAGCTGTGCAAAGCACTGTTCTGGAAACAGGAAGTGCACCCCCGTGTCCCAGCAGACATGCATCAGGAAGATTTGTGGTAGGCAGTGTGACCCTGTGGCCGACTGCTTTGCTCAGGTCTCTCTGGGCATTTCCATTTCATGTGTCTCCCTCTGTTTTCCAGCCTGAGTGACGATATTTAAACATTCACTTTTAATTTTGTCTAGAGGTTTCTGTTTAGAAACCTCTTACAAGCAAAATACTATTCTAGATACTTGAAAGAAAAACTTTGACTATCAAGCACCATCCCATTTCCTATGACACCACACTCACTCAGTCCTAACCCAAGAGCCCAGAAAATGACAGCCAGTGAGTGATGGTCAGTCTCCATTGCTACTTTGACCAGGTTTGGAATCCATAGGAAACTATCACCATCATCACTATAATCATCATTATCACCAACACTACCATTACCAACACAATCAATACTATCATTACCATCAATGTCATCATCACCACCATCTCATTACTATCTCTATCATACCATCACCACCACCATCATCTTTATCTCTATCATTATCGTCACCATCATCCCCATCACTGCCATCTCCATCATCTCCAACATAACCATCACCCTCATCATCATCGCTATCAAAACTATCATCGCCATCATCACCATCCCCATCCCCATCACTGCCATCTCCATCAGCACCATGACTATCATCACAGTCCCTTCTCTCACCTGTCTCCTCCTCTTCTCATTCCACTCCCTCTTTTGTCTTTTTTCCTTATTACATAAAATAGCATTTTTCCAGTTACTATGGACTGACCGCCAATGACCAGAAACTTGGACTTAATGTATTTTGTTGCCTTCTCTTATTAGTCTCTGGTTTAGGGTGAATTAACTGGGTTTAGAAAGTTTGGGTGTGTTGCACAAGGTTATCTTACTAGTGAAAAAGCGTATTTTTTCTGAGTGAAGAATCAGTATATTAAAACTACATCCCAGATTCTCTCATTGAAAAATAAGAAACAAAACAAAACAAAACAAAAACCCATGCCTACCAGCAGTAAGTGAAGACTAGCTCCGAATGATGTCAAGTTAAGCATCTGAGGCTGTTGTTTTGTTCAGAAGCAGAGGAGGAATCTATCCCCCTACTGGAGAAGTGAGGATAGAGGCTCAAAGGAGACAAGGTGCTCCAGTCATACGCCTGCAAGGTCTGGACATATTTAGACCTATGAAATGCAGAGAAGCCCCTGCAGCCAAGGGTGAGGCTGAGGGGCAGTCAGGCAGAGAGGCTCAAAGGAGACAAGGTGCTCCAGTCATACGCCTGCAAGGTCTGGACATTTAGATCTATGAAGTGCAGAGAAGCCCCTGCAGCCAAGGGTGAGGCTGAGGGGCAGGCAGGCAGAAAAGGTCAGGCCAGTCAGAGGGAAGAGGCCAGGCAGCATGGGTACTCATGAGGCAATGTGGTGCCCTTCTCCTACACCTTGTCAATACATTTATCATTTTATATTACTGCTCCAGAATAGCAAGAAAAGAAGCTGCAAAAGGCGTGTGGCAGTGTTGCTGGGGCAACCTTCATCTTGGCCAAAATTTCACATTGCAGATTGCTGCATACATGACCCAGTTGGATTTGCCATATAGTGCTCAGCTCGTGCTCCTTTGTACTGGGGATAACAGGGGATGGGAAATGCCTGCGTCATCCACATCTGGTCTGCAGACTTCCTCAGGGAACTGCTTTGTGAACTGTACTAGTGTCTTTTAAAGACTTTGTGGAACAATAAGGAAAAACTTAGAAACCCAGCGCATACTGTACCACACATTTTCAGAAAGTTCTTCTCCCCTCAAATATCCATGGTGTGGGTGTAGAGGAGTTTGTTGGTATCGCCTTTGCATAGGGGATGAACAAAGGAAGGGTGGCTGGAGGTGGGAGACTGGGTTCTATATGAGCAGCAGGACAGCCCCGGCAGAGGCTCCTGACTGTGTAGCTTCTCAGTTTAAACTGGTCAGGTTGAGGCCAGCAGGTTGCCAATTTCCATCTCACTCAAAGTTTCCCTCTGCTCTCAAGGCTGCCTATCCGAGCTTCCAGATGGAGAAGACTGATGCCACTGAGACCATTAAACATCGTGTAGCATAGGGTCTGTTAGACAGATGTTGCTCATCTTTTACACAAGGGAACCTCTCACCCTGACACCACACCCTCAGGCTGGCAGAGCATGTAGCTTCAGAGGGTCCCCTCCTCCCATCTGTAGTGTCATACTGGGAGCTGAGCTTCAAAAAATAGAGGTAGAAACACCCTAGTATGTGAGGCCTATTTTCCTGTGATTGGCAGAGGACCTTGGGTCAGGGTCACCAGCATCATGTTAGGCTTGGAAAATCTGTAAGAAAGTCCCAGGTAGACTTGGAGGCCATGGGTAAGAGCCACATGTAGCTGAATTTAAGACAAATTTCACAGAGCAATTCAATCTTGCCTGGAGCTACAAAATCCTAAGCAAATGGTCCCATACCTTTCTACCTGTTGATAGGGCACTGAATGGACTTACAATGCAGATAGGAAGGGACACTTGGAGGAACAGATCCCCACACAAAGACTGAGTGCACACCTTGCCGCACCTGGCAAAGCTGTCTCCTTGGATCCCTGTAGAGAACTGGAAGAGCAGTTATTCACTATGCATTCACTAATGGAATCTCTCCAATGTTTAAACTAGAATTCACCTTCACACCATGAATGCTTCCTCCTCTCAATTCATCATGTTCCTGCTCCTCTTAAATAGCATGATATTCTCTCTCTCTGAGAGAGAGAGAGAGAGAGAGAGAGAAAGAGAGAGAGAGAAAGAGAGAGACAGAGAGACACACACAGAGAGACAGAGATTCAGAAAGAGAGAGATAGAAAGACATTTACCTTTAGGAAGATAAAATTGTAAAAGTTCAGAAATCATCATTATATTTTGTACTAAAAGACCTTCCAAAAAATACAGTTGACCTAAACTCACCAATTACCAAACCACTGAAAACACTTGTGGAGTCTACAACAAATGTCACTTAATCCCAGCTTCTCAGAACTTTGAGGTTGGCACATTCCTGTAATAGGCAGACCGAACTTCCCAAGAATTCCAGAAATCAGAGGTACATATGAAGAGGACTCAAAGACCTCTATGATTTTCAGTCTAAGAAAGTTTCTTGTAGTGGCCCAAGGACTCATGTTGACTGACTATGGTCTAGTTTGTCTCCAGGTTCACAATCCAGCTTCAAGACATCACTTTGATGCTGAATTCTGCCACTGTTCTCTGGGCTTTCTTCCTACCTGTTGTTACACATTTGAACAAGCTGCCACAGATGCAGAACACTCAGCTGACCCAGGGATCCACCTTTTCCTAATCCTGGCTCTCTCTTGGGTCCAGATACAGTTTCTGTGTACCTGCAGCACAGCCTGCTCCATGTGGGAACCCTTGGGGGGCCAGGTACTTACCCTGCTTTCTATGAGCACCCACTATGTTTCTTGGTAACAAGTCCATCCCTATCTGGGCAATGTTGACCACATTTCTCGGATACAGCATTTAGCTTGAGCATCTCCACACACAAGCAGCACTCAGCCTTCCCCCTATGTCTCCCATCACTGTGGGAAGTTTGGTTCACTTGTTGTCTTTACTAATAGCTTCCAGGAACATGAATAATACAGATTTAGGAAGAATGTACATTCACCTGACAAGGCCTTCATTACACCTGAATTCGAAATTCTGCTGCGGTTCCCGCTCCTCAGACCCAGCTCCTCACAGGGATTGCCATTCCGTGGTACAATATAGGAGGGATGAACTAGAGTTAATGGAAGAGTGGGAAATTAATTTATTTACAAGTGTGGAATTTTACGTATGAATACAAGGTCTATTCCTCTGAAAATAAAAGTTATAAGTTTTTCTGTAGGACATGACCTCTGGAACCAGGACTGACTCCCTTTTAGAGGTCACTGAGATGTGATGTGCAGGTTCCCTGATCAAAGTCTCTGAGGATCCCAAGAGGAGGCAAAGCATCAGATTGAGTAGGACCCTTGGGTGTAGGCCTTTGGCCACTGCGTAGGCTGCAGGCTGGTAGACTTGCTCTTCCCATCTCTGGGAGGTCAATACCTAAGTCTGTGTCCTCCAGCACAGGGAGATTGCTGCCCAGAAACACGAGACAAGACACCACAACGGTGGCAAACTTCACCTCCTTTATGTACAGCTGCCACTAAAAATTACAACCCTCTGCATTTTAGAATGACTTAGTGTTTTAATTGTTTCTAACGCATACTCCAAAGCAGTGACTATACGGCTCTCAAGTAAGCATGAGCTGACTTCTCTTAGAACTCAGTGTTGCTTCTGGTCCTCCTTCCACTGGCAGGGAGATATTTGCTTCTACTTTAAGCAAAAGCTTGATAATCTCTCTCACACTCAGTATGTTATTTTTCTATGTGTAAAATTCAAGTGGATTATACCACTTCTACTGCAGGACATGTATAAACACATTCATCCAGATTCATTGTATTTTTCCTCTTTATTTTCTGTTTTCTGTTGAAAATTTGCCTAAAGCTATCATGTAGGAATCATTCAATTTTATTGTCTAGTTGGCTTGCTTTTCAGTAACCAGAGTTTACTGAAATATCTATACCTTACATTTTCCAGTGCTGAGAGACTGTATTTCTTTGGAGAGTCAATAGAATGCTACTGGCATTATATCAAGACTATCCTGCAGGGTTTCAGTATACCACCTATAACACTTGAGTGAAGAAACACAGGATCCCAGGAAACCATCTAGCACAAGGGAGCTGTATCTTGAACATACATGATGTGTCAGGGGCACACTCAGATGGCAGCTGAGTGTTACTCCAGACTCCCTTGAAGTCAGTGATGATTCACCCACAAGTTGCTACCTGCCTTGGAGAGTGTGTGTTGTAAGAGTGCATGGCATCTATGCAGACCCTGGTGTTTCAGAAGGTTCTGTTTCCAGTTTATTCTACAGTGTTTCTTTACAATGTCTCTAGTCTATTTATCAAAACTTATGTTGGCAATAATTGATAAGACAAGGGGAGAGACTAAACCCTGACTTGGGCATGACCCGCTGCAATGAACCAGAGCTGATGACTTTTCAGGTAAAACCCACTGATGTCACCAGAAGACATGGGCTATGAAGTCCAGAAGAAGGTTCAGATCTTGACTTGTTCCCATCAGCAGGGTGCCCTGGCTAGTCACTTCACTGAGCATAACCACCCAGGAGGGATGCCTGGCATATGCCCCCAGAAGGCTATTCTGGTTTTTCCTTTTACATCTGTCTTTTGTCATTCTTGGGATTGTGAAGATGTAACCCAAGCTAGGTCCAGTGCAAGGGGTGGCCTGTATGGCACCTGGCTCTGCCTGGAGGGTCTGCCTTGGACTGTGGCTGTGTGGACCTTGCTATGGACGCTCCCGGCTCACCTTCATCACAGCTGTTTAACTGCTCAAGATACTTTTCATGTGGTCAAAGGGCTTAGCTGATGCTGTATAATCATTCTACCAGTTACTCTTTTACGTTCCCCATTAGTCACTTTATTTAGACATTTGCATAACAATATGCAGGAACACAGAGGGGATCTGCACATTGAGGCTTTGAAGCAAGTCCAGTTAAAGGATAAAGATGTGGGAAGGGTCTCAGATTTACTTTTGTTAGTTGGAAAAACAAAAGGGATATCAAGGTTCAAGCATTCTTCCTTAAAGATTTTGGTTTCCCAAGTGGAAAGTTCTTATTAATTCAACAAAAGTTTTTTGAGCTGAGTGCTTCAGGTACAGCAGACTGGCTCCATGGACACCTGCACAAGCACCTGCTTAGGTATTTGTGACAATCTACAGAGTCTTCCCTGAGCTGGACCCCTCAATGTCCCCTGTGTACCTGCTTGACACAGAGGGGACTTGGGCCTTGTGCTGATTTAAGGTCCTGCTGTCACAACTTGAAATGCTTAATAATTTTAATTTTCAATGTTATGTTTTTGTTCTAATTAGCTTCCCCATAGCTGAGATAAAAACACTGACCAAAACCAACTTGGGGAGGAAAGAGCTTATTTCATCTTAATCTCCCAGGTCGGAGTTCCTCACTGAGGAACCAAAGCAACCTGGAGCACAGACCATGGAGGAACGCTGCTTACTGACTTGCTCCCCTGGTCTGTGCTTAGCCTGCTTGCTTATATAACCCAAGACCACCTGCCCAGGAGTGGCATAACCCACAGTGGCCTGAACCCTCCCACATCAGTCAAAAATCAAGAAAATGCTACACACACATGGCCACAGGCTAATCCAATGAAGGAAATTCCTCAGTGGAGGTTCCCTCCATCCAGGTGTGCCAATTTGACAAGTGAAGTTATCCAGCACAGTTTTGTAAATGATGTTCAATGCAACAATAGTGCATGCACACGGTGAAGGCCACAGGCACACAGCAACATCCTCTCCCTAGTTTAGGAAGTGCCCACTAAGAAGCCCCCTCCCCAGCAGAGAAAAGTGCATCACCAATGTCCTCTCTCCTTCCCAGAGTTTGTGAGCACAGACTCACAACCGTGGAAATCCAGCAAGATTCCTTGTGAGCAGCAGGAGAGTATGCGGTGGATGTGATGGCTCAGTGGATGATACAGCGCAGGACACCACACTTCTGCTCAATGCAGCTTCTAGTGCCCAGAGGAAGTAACAGCAGCTGAACAAATCCATGGTTCTTTTTCCTTCCAGCTCTCCTTTACCCACAGGAAGTCCATGGGGTGCTGTTAGAATTTGGCATCTCAAGTAAAAGGGAGGCAGTTAAAGACATTGGTGCAAGAATAAACTGCACATGCTGTCCAGTGATGGATCACCAAAGGCTGAATTTCAGTGATGAACACAGTTAAATGATCTTTTATCTTGACTTAAAGCTGGCACTGCACAATGTAAAGACAAATGCTAAATTTATGCTAATTATTTAAACCTTAATTTTTTTTCTTTACTTAGAATGACATTAAGGAGAACAGGGAGGAAAGAAGGAAGTCCAAGCCAAAACAAACAAACAACAACCCTTTAAAATGATAACAAGTCAAGAGATCATAGAAGAAAGGAAGAAATTTATATATGAGTCCCTTTAAGGCACTGTTTCCTATTTGCTGAGCAGGTGGTGAGCCCAGACCTGAGTTGATGTTCTCATGGCCCTGGCTGGGAGTGGGGAAGACCAGGAAGAATTACACCTGTGACAAGTTACATATAGTAGGATCTGATTAAAACTTCAGCACATCTTGAGGGAGAAACTTCCAACTAGAGATTAGGTAGGAAAATCCTACGGTTCAACATTTTGTCTTTCCAAGGATGCAGGCTTGAGTCTGACCATTATTTTAGGGAGCTATACCCATAAAAGTTGCCACACCTGCCCAGGGGGATAATGAGCACATTTGAAAGCCTTTGCCCAGGGCGCCTCTGCTCAGCTCCTTAGGAAATCCCTCAGCTGCCAAGGAGAGCGTCCTCTTAGCTGTCACAATCCCTCCTTCTCTAGTATTTCAGAAAGACAGGAATACAGACATGATGCCTGACTGAGTGCCTTGTGTGCATTATTTCCTCAGTAATTAAAAGACTGAGAAATGGTTGGAAAGAAACAGCTTAGGGAAGCAGAAATCAATCCTGGTCAAGTGAAAGTTTTGCTAGAATAACCATTTCTGTTCCCCATATCAAGAAAGGTGGATAAACTATGGAGAGGGATACAATGGTGGCTACAATGTGAGATGTTCTAGAGAGATATTCAGTCAGTAAGGTGCTAGTCTTGAAGCATGGGGCCCTAAGTTTGACCTCCAGCACCCAGATAAAAAAGCAGAGCTTGATGGTGCAAGCTTATAGTCCCAGCAGAGGAGAGGTAGAGACAGATCCCTGGGGCACCTGGCCATCCATCATCATATGTGGTGAGTCTCAGGCCATTGAGAAACCCTATCTTGCAAAACAAGGTATACAGAACCTGAGGAATAATACTTAAAGTTGACCTACCACCTACATGAATATGCACACAAACATGCACACAGACAGGCACAAACACATGTACCTACACATACCTGCATGGACACATGCTCCTGCATACACATGTGTATAAACACAACACACACACACACACACACACACACACACACACACACATGGATATTACAGGAGGGATGTGCCTGCTACATGTACTAGAACATGCTGAATGAATGTTATGAAATAATTAAGACAGCAGAGTACGTATACAATCACGTTCCATTGTAAAAGGCCAACTGTCCCATCAGTCCAAGTGTCTGGCAGTTGAGTTCTCACAATTAAGGGATGGAGGCTCAGTCATCAGGAGACAGGAGAGTAAGCCTCCCCGAGAGATATGAGGATCTATCCAATGGTCTTGTTACTAAGGCACAAACATTGATCTGTTGTTATTGGGCGCAGATTAGGGTTCATCCCAATTTAGAAAAGGTTAAATAATGCTCAAATCTGCAGATTGCAAATGCATCTGTCAAAGATACAGAGATAGAGCAGCATTCTGCCTCCCTGAATTCTTGACTCGTAACTCAGTACCCTATCACTTTAAAATGTACCTGACCTTTCCTGCAGAACTCACTCGTTTCAGATGCATGCTTTAGTTGCCAAATGAAACTTTGTTCGCCTAGTGTAAAACACACTTGTCTTCATCTACTAAAAATGTATTGATTGTACGAAACAGCAAGATGCAGAACAGCAACCTGAAAAATAAGACTGTGAAACGTCCTCCTTTTGGATCAGCCCACCCCAGTGCTGGGCTAGACAGGACAGTTAGGGAAGCAAAATCCTCATGAATCTCCCTCCAGGGCATCATAGGAGAAGCTGTTTTTGATCATTCAGATGTCCATGGCCCCTTGAGCAGGTGATGCCCTGTTACCTCTCGTGAGTCTTGGCTATTCCAAGATATACCACCAAACACTTGCTGCCTATACCACGGAGTAAAAAGGATGGCACAGTTCCTCCAGTGTTCCATTACAGCCAAAGAGGCTGCTGTAATGGTGGGTGGGTGTCTCCTTCATCTGGGACGTGAACTGGGACCTACAGATCCAAAAGAATGTGTGGCTCAACTGCATTGCACCTGAGAGTGAAGCTGTGTGTCATGGCTGCTTTAAAAGGGCTTTCAGTTTTTTGGTTTAATTTAAAATATGTGACATCCATTAAGCACATGTCCTGTTGAACATGTACAGGAACCAAGGTGAATTCCTTTATCTGAAATCCCTGCCTCCCAGAAATTCATGATCTGCAGTGAGACAGGCATATAGGGCATGGCAAATTATGGTTATACCAATCACTCAGAACTGGGCGAGTAGAGCTTCACACAGATGGGAAGGTAAGAAATCTCGCAAGGGAGCCACTGCCTCAGCAGAGCCATTTCTGGCTGAAGGGACAGCATCAAGGAGTTACACAGTCTCTCTGCAGCACCATGAGCTCGCCAAGGCTTTTCTGTGGGACATTTTTCTATTATTAAAGTCCCTGATTTGCTGCAGTTGTACTTACCATAGCAAAGAATGAATAATTTTTAGGTTGCTAATTTTTCAATATATTTGGCTTTTAACTGAAATTATTTTAGAAAACATGAAGCACTGTGAATTCTCATTGCAGTAAGTCCATGTATGAAGTATTAAGTGGCTAAAAAGTCACACTGGGTATAACAGATTCAAACTCATCATGCTAAGTTTACACTGTGCAATGAGTCTATACTCACAGTATGATGGATTCACACTCTCAGTATAATGGATTCACACTCTCAGTATAATGGATTCACACTCACAGTGTAATGGATTCACACTCACAGTGTAATGGATTCACACTCTCAGTATAATGGATTGACACAGTGTAATGGATTCACACTCTCAGTATAATGGGTTCACACTCACAGTGTAATGGATTCACACTCTCAGTATAGTGGATTCACACTCACTCACAGTGTAATGGATTCACACTCTCAGTATAATGGATTCACACTCTCAGTATAAAGGATTCACACTCTCACTGTAATGGATTCACACTCACAGTATAATGAATTCACACTCACAGTATAATGGGTTCACATTTACAGTATAATGGATTCACACGCTCAGTGTAATGGATTCACACTCTCAGTATAATGGATTCACACTCACAGTATAATGGATTCATACTCTCAGTGTAATGGATTCACATTCACAGTATAATGGATTCATACTCTCAGTGTAATGGATTCACACTCACTCACAGTGTAATGGAGTCATACTCTCAGTATAATGGAATCACACTCACAGTATAATGGATTCACACTCACAGTGTAATGGATTCACACTCAGTTCATACTCTCAGTATAATGGATTCACACTCACAGTGTAATGGATTCACACTCACAGTGTAATGGATTCACACTCATAGTGTGAGTCACACTCACAGTATAATGGATTCACAATCACTCACAGTGTAATGGATTCATACTCTCAGTGTAATGGATTCATACTCTCAGTATAATGGATTCACACTCTCAGTGTAACAAATTCAAACTCAGCCATTCACTCAGTATCACCATATTTTTTTTGTTTTTACATTTCTTTTTCTAAATTGAAGTTTTGAAATTTTCATACAATATAGTTTGCATGGCATTTAGATCTGCTCCTCTCAACACCCATTCTCCCCATTGTATCACACCAAGGGAATTCATTAAATTGGTGTCATCTATCATCATCTATCATCTATCATCATCTATCAATCATCTATCATCTGTCTATCTATCTATCTATCTATCTATCATCCATCATCTATCATCATCTATCAATATCTATCTATCATCTATCTATCATCTATCTATCACCTATCATCTATTTCATTATCTATCTATCATCTATCTATCACCTATCATATCTATCATTATCTATCTATCTATC
>NW_008335593.1:898157-910929 GCF_000622305.1 Nannospalax galili | reverse complement strand
CATCTATCATCTATCTATCTATCTATCTATCTATCTATCTTTCATCTATCTATCTATCTATCTATCATCAATCATCTATCTATATGAATGATACGTCCTATAGAGTCTGATTTGTATTTCCCAATGTCCTTCAATGTGGACCCATCCTCTGGACTCACCATCTCTCCATCCCAAAAAGTTGCCAAAAGTTCCTTAGGTTGGGATTTTGTCTTGATTTGAGCTTGCATAGGACATGTGCATGCTGGCACCGCTGCTGTGAGTTTATATGAGTAAATAACCAGCTGTCTGGAAAACTCTGTTTCCTTGTGGTCATCTGCCTCCTCTGACTCTTAACATCTTTCTGCATCCTCTTCCACAATGATCCTTTGAGTCTTGTGAGGCAGAGGATTGAAGTAGGTGTCCTATTCTGGGATAAGCACTCTGCAGCCTCTTGTTCTCTGCATATTGGCTAATTGTGGGTTTCTGTGTTAACCATCTGCTGCAAACTGCTGCATAGGGAAACTTCTCTTGTGAGAAGTTTTATAATTTTCTATTTTATTCTTTTATCATTAGCTCAGTTATCTGGTCTCTGCTAACTGGAATTCTGATCCATAGTCAAAAGCTGGCTCAAGATTATGAATTTTAACACAGAGAATCAAAGCATATATGGTTCAGGATTCATGAGCTATCTCATGCCATGAAAATTTTAAATGCCTGTGTTTATCTCATAAGTTTGCCTTACCACTCTCTAAAGAGTGACTCTGGGAGAATTAATTCTACTAATAGACATTTAAGAACTCATATATATCCAAAATTTCAAGTAAAGATCAAGCATGACTGACTATAGTCCTCTCTACCCAGAATTATAAAGCCAGAGATGTGATAGATTTGGGGTGCTAGAGATAGGGAAACTGAGCCTCAGAGAAACTCCATTAGTCTAGTCTGAGTTTTTCATAACTCTGGCAAGAGTTAGCTGTTCCTGTTTTAATACCAGTGGTAGATAAGTAATCTCCCAGATGAGGTGTGCTGGAGGACATGCACACATGTGACTGTGCTCCACTGCTTCTCGGCAGCACATCTGCTGTCAGTGCCGGTTAGTGTTTGTCAACCTGATACAAACTAGAGTTTTCTGGGAAGAGTGACCCTCAACTGAGGGAAGTGTCTCCATCAGACTGGCCTGTGGGGAATTTTCTTGATTACTAATTGATGATGGAGGGCCCAAGCCCACTGTAGGTGGGGCCACCTCTGGGTAGGTAGGCCTGGATTGTGTAAGAAAAGTACCTGGGCAAGCCAAAGGAAGCGAGTTAGCAAGCAGCATTCTTCTATGGTCTCTGCTTCAGTTTCTGCCTCCAGATTCCTGCCCTGAATTCCTGCCTGACTTCCCTCGAAGATGGACTGTGTCTTACAGGCATAATATGAAATCAGCCCTCTCCTCAAGTTGATTTTGGTCATGGTGTTTATCACAGCAACAGAAAAACCAAACTAGAACAGTATGAGTTAAGGACCTTCGAATCACATCTCACTGAAGGGACATGTAACCAGAAAGTTTAATATGGAATACTCTAAGCACACCCAAGCAAGAGGCCAGGAACTGCTTCTCTGCCTGTCTCTCCCCTGCCACTCACTGTCTGCACAAGGAAGTGGAGTAGGGTTACACAGTGTTCGTGTGAGCCACTCAACTTTCATTTCAAAAGTAATAAGGCAGTGTGATTGCTCATTGTTGGTGACATGAGAGACTTGGCTTCTGCACCACTGAGCACCTCTGAACCCACAGTGAATGTTGACTAAGGGGACAGTCAGTGGGGGCTCCATTTTCACTGTCAGAAATGTCTGTCCTCAAAGCAGAGATGCTCTGCTGTCAGTCTGCTGAATAGCACTCACGGGTTCGAAGAAGACAGGTCGGTTGTTACTGAACGTGCTGGGTGTGTACAATGGGCAGCTCTGTGGAGATATATCATCTAGATGCTTCTGAAAACAAGCCCAAGAGTGCTTGTGAGTGATAAGCACATATTGTCCAACCTACACACCATGTTTGTTTTCACCACATTGCTTTGATTTTGAGAAATTAAAGCTTGAAATGGGATTGTTCAATAATGACACATTTAAAGCAAGAGAGGTCACTTCTTTTTGTCTGTAGAAGGGAATCTTTACACATCCAAGTCCTGTTGTTAAGAGCTGCCCATTTTATTGAGTGCTGGGAATTGTCCCAAGTCATTCTTTGACTTCTAGAAATTTCCCTCTTCTTAAGATGTTGTCTCTAAGTATGGTCCTAAGGTGCCATTTTCCAAGACAGCTTCTTTTGTGAGGATTTCTCAGGAAATTCTGTAAGGAAACAATGCTTCAGAGGCCGTCTTATAACTGAAAAAGTCACTCCCGACCTGCTGGGATATGGAGATGAAGAAGGAAGCAATCTTCTTTGAAATGTTTAGGACTACTTGGAGAAATGTAGGATAGACAGCAGAAGTAGAGGGCCAGCACAGAACTGCTTCTTCCACAGGAGTCCAGGGAATGGGTGGAGCAGATGATCAGAGATTGAGCCCACCTACCCTCAGGGGAAGAGGCAGCTGGGGAGCAGGGATGGGTCTTGAGCAGAGTAGATACCTCATAGCTGCTGGGTGGGGTGGGATGAGTCCTTGTGGACGATGGCTGTGCCAAGTTATGTAACTAATTCCTCCATCATCCCCTCCAACAGAGTCATGGTGGGAGGCCATGATGGCAGGTTAGGAGCTACATCAGAGAAACCATGCAGAAGAGTGTAGCTGGGCCTGTGAATATGGCGCTTCTGATGGATAATCCCCAACATGTTTCCATCACACAACAGATGAGTCTACAGTATAATTATTGCAATGGATTTTGAAAGTATTATGTGCCTTTAATTTCTTTGCTGGTAGAAGACGTGATGCACTTTTAAGGTGAAAGTGTACGGCAGAAACACTTCTATCAGCTATTTTATGAACTTGGCCTTAGTTTGAGAGGAAATTCCCAAAGGATTATTTACCGAAAGCCAGCCACATATTTAACTTAGCAGTGCCTTCATTTAGATGGACAACCAAAAGTCTATGTTGCTGTAAATGTTAGCGTGAATAAATGTGGCTCCTTCTCAGCAGTTTCACAGGTACTGCTGAGTTCCTAAAATTCTAAATTTTAGTCAGCCACGGTAGCTCACACCTTTAATCCTAGCACTAGGGAGGCAGAGGCTAGCCCAGTCTATATAGTGAGTTCCAGACCAGCCACAGTTACATAGTGAGACTCTGTTTCAAAAAAAGCCAAAGGAAAGCCAAAAAGTCTAAGTTTTATCATCTTCTATAAAGAGCTTCTTCTTGGCAGTTTTTGGAGTGAGGTGAATTGTAATCCTTTAGTCTTTAAAGTAACTATTGACTTTGAGAGAAACGGCCACAGAGGTCCTTGCTCTGCTCTGGATGCACTGGGTCTGCTTCTTTCTCTTCTTCCACCGTGTGACTTAGCTTTTATACCCTTTTTATCTTTTTAAAAATGTAAACTTTTCCTTTGATTGAAGCAATCTTCTGTCTCTGTAAATGAGGTTGTGGGACTGAACTGCAGGACAGACATGCAGTAGATATGGCAAGCTGTGTGAGGCTCCAACTATGTTTACCCCACTAGACCCAGAGTGCATTGTGCTCACTTGGAGAAAAAGAAACAAAAACGACGGATATCCTTTCTTGATTTTTTTTTTTTGAAAAAGGATTTTATTGACTGTGGAAAGACTCAGAGCGCTTGTAAATGGGTCTAAGCTAGTATCCACCTACAAGGTGAGGTTGTTTACTGATTCCTGAGGAATTCAAGTAGGGAAGATCAACTATGTCTTAATATAAAGTGATAGCTTTTTGTTGTATCTGTTAAATTAATGCTGAATGCTAACAGTTCATGCACATGATAAAACAAGAAACAAAACCAATATTGTAGCTATTGAAAGTGGGGTCTGTATCCCCTGGTCACAGACCACTTTTATTTTCAGGCTGTTCATTTTCAGAGAAATCCTGAGTCTATGCAGGCACAAGGATACAAATAATCCCCAGGAGAATCCCCGGGACGCAGTGCGCAGCATTTGTCTCCGGCCTCTCTCAGTAGGGAACAGGTGACACCATGCACAGCCCAGGATGCACATGTAACAGTAGCCATCAAGCAGAGACACATGTACAAATGGAACAGGAGCCACCATGCAGAGCCCAGGGTGCACATGGAACAGGAGACGCCATACAGAGACCAGTGTGTACATGCTTAGTTCTAACCTCTGTCCTGTTTGTACCTAATGAAGCACAAGTAAGCTCTGTATCAGCATCTGGCTTTAGGAAACACACTGTCTGTGAAATCCATCCACGTGGTAGCTTGGGCTCCTTCACCCTCCACCCAAATACCTCAGATAACCCTGGAGTAGACGTACAGCAGACTAACCACTCCCTTACATACACCCAATTCATTTTCCTTTATTCCTACATACTCTGGTGCAAGAAATAGCTCAGCTCTGTGTTTGTGGGCATATGTGTGTTCTATGGTACAATTCTAGCCTACTCAAAAGGCATTTTATTTTACTTTGCAAATATTTTCCAGTGTGGTAAAATATAAAGAACATTAAATTTGCCATTTCATCCATTTTGAGTGTACAACCTAATGCTGATAAATACAATGCAATGTTGTTGGTATTATCAGATTCCCCACTCTTTTTAGTATCCCCAAAAGAAACCCTGTATCCACTAGGCAGCAGACCCTTCCTCCAGACCCTAGGAGTCTCTAACTACCTGCCTATGTACAGAAGACACCATGCAGAGACCAGTGTATACATGGAATAAGAGGCATGTATTTATTTTATTGCAGCCCAGTTGTGAGTTCTTTTTATATTTTGGATACAGTTCCTTGTTGGTTATCTGATGTGCACACATGTCAAATCTATGGTTTGTCATTTCATCCTAAGCGATGTCTTTCCCAGGGAGGAAGATGTTAACTTTAACATAAATACAATGATCCATTCTTTTCTTTCCTTGGTTGTCTGGTACTGTGACTGAAAAATAATCACCTGACTGAGTCCCCTGCATTCTCTCCTGTGGCAGCTTCTAACAGTTGTAGAGTTTGGGCTTTTATATTTATGTATCTGATCTATATGCAGTTAAATTTAGTACCCTGTCTAAATTCTTAGTCTGAGATGTGGTCTGTCCTGGTATATGTACGAAGTCGCCAGCAGAGGGATGTCTGCCAGTGCCTTCCAAGTTTGCCCTGGATTTGCAGGTTCTTGATAGGAGATGTGAGGTGGCAGTCTCCAGCCACGTGAACAGAACCACCCATCCCTCTTGCCTTCCGTAGTCTTTGCTTCCTGCAGTTCAGCACTGCGTTCGTTCTCAGTTACAGGCACATAAGCATTGTGGCATTTTCATGACTCCTTTATCTTTGTGCTGTACTGAGCCAGAGACTGGTGACCTTGGCTGTAGGATATCATAAACGCTCATTATTATGTGGGGGATTTTTATTCCGACTTTTCTGGGACTGTTTTTCTCAGCGCCTTTCCCATACTATCAAGATGTTCGGGCACATTTTTCCCTTCCTAACGTGGTGTTGACTGACTTTTTTTAAATGTTGGATCTCCTTTGTATTCCTGGGAAAGGTCCCACTTGGTCACACGTCCCATCCAATGCTGTTTCAGGAAGGGTTTTGGCTTGTGTATTCATATGGACCATTGGCCTGTAGCTTTCTTTCCTGAAATCTCTTTACCTGGCTTTGGTCTCAGAACGATCCTGGCAGGAATGTAAAAGAAAGCAATACCTTCTATTTGGTTTCTGGAAGAGCTGGAGGAAGATTGGTTTCTGTTCTGTATGTATTGGTGTAATTCACCAGTAAAGCCATCTGGTCCTGGTGTTTGTCTTGGGAGATTTTGATTAGAGAGAGATTCAGTCTCAAATTGTGATATGTCTACTTACATTTTCCTTTTATTTTTTAAAAATCAGATCTACCATTTTCATTTCTGAAGGAATGGATGCCATTTCATCTGGGTTATCTAGGTTTGTACAGCTGTTCATACCTGTTGTATAAGCCCTACTTCCCTACAGTGTGTACTGATGTCTCTACCTTCCTCACGTCTGTGTGCTGTGCAGCTACTTCTCCACCTTCAACACGTCTATGTGTTGTGTGTTGACATTTCCATGTTTGTTCCTTCTGCACGGCCTGTAGTGATGTCTCTACCTTCATTTCCTCTTTTAGTTGTTTACTCTCTTTTCTCCTTATAAATCTACTTAAAGATCTGTCAGTGCTTTGATCTTCTTAAAGAACTTATTTGAATTCATTTGCTGCTATGTTATTTTCTATTTATTTCAACTTTTTTTCACTAATTTGTTTTTTACTGTTTCCTTATTTTGCTAGTTTTGGCATTTTTCTAGTTCTGCATGATATAACGTTATGCTACTTACTTGTGATCTTTTTTTTTCTTTCTAAATGTAGGCTCTTATCAACTGTTTTTCACTAATTTGTTTTTTACTGTTTCCTTATTTTGCTAATTTTGGCATTTTTCTAGTTCTGCATGATATAATGTTATGCTACTTACTTGTGATCTTTTTTTTTCTTTCTAAATGTAGGTTCTTAATTTCCCTCTGAGCGCAGCCTTTGTAAAGGTCATAGGTTTTGGTGTGTGTTGTTTTTGTCTGGATTCATCTCTAAGTATTTTCTGACTTTCCTTTTGAGGGTTACAGGGGATGTGGGAATCTGGGGGATGTAAATAAGCATAATGACATGTAAAATATCACAATGAAACCCATTACTTTGTGTGCTAATCAAAACAAACTTAAAAATGAAAACAATTTCCAGGTTGTTTTCCTTCTTCCTGCTGCTAGTGTGTTGAGTTCCACATACGAATTTCTGCTTTTTCTTGATATGGATACCTAGCTACATTTCACCATGAATGAAAAGATCTGCGTGGATTCAATCTTTACCTCTTACTAATCTGCCTCTGACCTAGGGAAGGAGCATGCTCGGAGACTGCTAAGCACAGGGCTTAGAAGGCCCATCCCACCCACATGGCTTGGGGAATTTCTACTTATCTGTTCTTTACTGATTCTCTGTGTCTCACCTGTACGAATAGCAGTTTTTGAGTCTCCAGCCTTACCACAGAACTGTGCATTCTTATCTTCTATTCTCTCAACGTTTGCTTCATACTTTTGGAGATCTAGTTTTTCATTTTATGCATATACATTTAAAGTTGTACTTTCCTGGGGACACGATTCTTTCACCAGTATACAAATGTCCTCTGTCCCTCATTTCCTCTGTCACCATCTTTTGTGTTTAGATGACTTTTTTCATGGTAAACTATGTTTGTTTGTTTCTCTTTTCATGAGACGTAACTTCAATACCATAAAAACTCCAGTTTCTACACAGCTCTATTTTTCACTGTTTATCTTCAGAAGTTGTATTTTTATACATTTCTTGCTCAATAACAGTCTTATAATGCTCTTTATACATTGATATTTTTATGCTTTGAGGACATAAGACGTAGAGTCACAAATCAAAACCACAACAGTGCTGGTCCTCCTGTCTACCTTAATCTCAAGGATGTTCATTTTCTTTGTAGTCCTTTAATGCCACTGTCCTTTTATTGAAACTTGGTGCTTTGACACCTCACTGCATTTCTTATAGAGTAGCTCTCAATGTTTATCTGAAATACCCTAATTTCTCCTTTATTCTGAAGGATAGTATTAGTAGGATTCTTGACTTTTAAAAATATCAGTCCCAATATCTTCTTATGCCCATGGTTTCTGAAGAGAAGTCAAGAGGTAACCCTCTAACATGCCTTTACACCCACCAGTCACTTCCCTCCCTGCTTTTGAGATTTTCTTTCTTTTGTAATTTGCTTATGATGCATCCTTTTGTGGATCTCTAATTATCCTCCTTGCTTTGAAGTAATTACATTTATCTACTGAAAATTCTGCTTTTGCTTCTTGAGAATATGCCCAGAAGTGGAATTGTTAGGCTATAGATCATTTAAGGTTTTAGGAACTGTATTCCATAATGGATATATCTTTTCATACCCCCTCCAGATGAACAAGTACTCAGGCTTTTTCATATCCATGCCTATACTTTTTTTTTTTTGTGTGTGTGTGTGTGTGTGTGTGTGTGTGTGTGTGTGTTCTTTTATTTGGAAAAGTATCCTAATATGTGATCTGGTGTCTTATTGTGATTTCCTTTTATCTCTGAAGATGAGTGATGAATATTTTTCATATAGTTATTGACCATTTTAAAGTCTTCTTTAAAGCAATGCTATCCCATTATCTTTAAATTTTTTTCAGTGTTTTAAAACAGGGTCCCATGTACACTCAAATGTATTATGTAACTGAGGATGACCTTGAACTCCCCATCCTCTTGCCTCACCTCCCAAGTGCTGGGATTACAGGTGTGCACCACTAGAGCCAGCTTGGCTTGCTTTTGAGTATTCTGATTTCTAAACGCCCCAGCTTCTGCTTGAGGCCTTAGCACTGTATGCTTCTACCAGAGTCTCTTCTCTCAGGGCTTTACAGGATGCCGCCTTGCAGTATTTTTAGAAAGTGCCTTAGTATCTTTGGCCTGAGCTCCTGATAAAAACAGACTAGCACCTTGTACCAGTCCTTCAGTGTCCATGGACATGACAGAACAGCCATGTGTATTGCCTCAGGACTAAGCTCAGTTTCCTCCTCCAGAGAAGGTGTGAGTCCACTGGGAACACAGTTCATCTCTTTAAGGTTGTAGCTGAGCTGCAGAGTGAGTGGAGCCCACCAGTATTTCCTTCCATTTATGTTGCCCTTTTAAAACAAGTACTTCTTGGTTGTTGCAAACTTTGGGCTATTTTTCTGAGTTATGACAAAGTTCTTCCTGATATTCTCTGCTTATTTTCCAGTGTTTTTAATAATGCAGGGTTTTAGAGGGGTCTGTTGTGGGCCTGTGAGGGTTCTAGAGATGGCGGCACTGAAACTGGCCTTCAATGGCTGGGGTGGGGTCAGCATTTTGGGACTCACCATTACAATGCAGTTTTTCAGCTCTCTCTGCTTCACCTCATACCTGCTGACTTCTTTCTCTAGAGATTTGAAAGATGCCCCAACTCTGTGCCAGTTGAGCACCCTACTATCTGGCTGAGATGCATGCCTCGTCACTAGACCCGGACAAAGGTTGTCTTTATTTCAGGGCTGTTTTCCTCTCAGATGATCAAAGAGAGGGTTCTGTGCCCTTTGAGACTGCAGGGAGGTCCCACTACCCAACTGTGGCAATGGTTATTGGGGAGGCCAAGCTGCTATCCCATGGCCATCAGCAGCTGAGGTCCTGAGACTCTCGTTGTGATATGATCTTGGTAGCCTGTCAGAAAGGACTCTCAGTAAATTAACTGGGAATTTAAAAATTGCAATTTTCCCTAGGAAGTATACAATACACCCTAGATGAAATAATTCCTTTTGCAAGGCCCAGACTAACACTTTGATTTAATGTCTGTCCCTTGTGAAACAGAAGCTGTTGACCATAAAAATAACCAACAACATGTAAAATAATCTTTGATTTAGGAGAGAAGGCTAAATTATGATATAATGTGATAACCAGCTGATAATAATCCAGTAAAGGACTTTAGCATTTGAAAACATATGAATAAATGAGCTTTGAACATTGATTATGTGTGTATTACTTTTTCAGGAGCTGTAAAGAACACTGAAGACAAAGCAGACACTTTTCTTAAAGGAACAAGCACATCATTGTGAAGATTCATTTCTCCTAAGCAAAATGAAAATGCTTGTGATTTCTGTAAACCAGATAGGGCAGTACTAGCATCCTCGGCTCAATCACGCCACAGCTATGCGTACCAAGACTATGAAGAATCAGGAAACTTGCTTTTGGTGTTCTGATTTCAACATCTCCTCAAACAGGATGGTCCATCTTCACTGTCCAAAGCTCAGAGGTATCCTATTTGAGGGTTACAGGTGGGAAGGAATGGGCAGGCTGTACCCAAGTCCCGGCAATTGGGAACCCTACATGTACTTAGTTGCTTCAGAAGCAGGTTCTTGCCCACGGCCCTGTCCAACCATGCTGAGTTGTGCCTTTCTGTTTTCTGCCTGTCTCCTTTCCACTGGGCATGTGGTGATCCTCAGCTTGTGATCTGTGCCTGTGTGGACAACAGGTTAGAATTCCAATATGATTCTAAAGGTAGGAACTTGGTCTTGAGCTATGCCTTGTGGGGTGGAAGTGTCCAGTGTGCAGTTAATTGTGATGGTGAGAATTTGCAAAGCACTGACCATTGCCAGAGGCATACACACAGCAAGCCCAGCTCCAGATCAGTCCCTCCCTCACTCAGCTTACTTCCTTTGCTTTTGAAGCTCTACTCCAAGTATTTTAAACTTCTATTTATATTTGAAAGATAGCTATGTAAATTTAATTTATTTTATAGATTCAGAAGTGAATATCTGTCTCTTTTCTGGTCCCACTTTTTTCTTTTAAAACAAAAATAGTTGAAGTTCTTCAGTTGTTAAAATGCAATGGGGCATTTCTCAGAGATACTCGCATTTCTTGGAGGTCTCTGCTCTTGATTTCTGGGGCAGGTGGGTTGCTTCCCTCTAAGAACTATCATTCACCACTTTTGTCCCGGGTGTAAGCCTAGGAGATTAGCTTCCTCCTGCTCAGCCTCTTGCAAAGCTTTTGGAGACTAAAGACCTGGGCCTCTATTATCACACACTCACCACCACCTATGCCCCCAAGGCTCGTGCTCACTTGCTTCCCTGCTGAGGGACTCCAGGGATGCTGCCATCTGCAGCCTACTAGTCCTTCAAAGGGAATTCTCAGACACAGTGTTACCTTTGCCGTGGCTCAAGACGCAATCTCATTTTTTTTTTTCCTACTATACCTCTCTCAGGCTCTTTCTTTCCCTTCACCCCCATGGTTCCTTTTCATTATCCTGGCTCCTGCAGTTACATCAGGACATAGACTCACATATAAGGATTTGGTGCTAAGATCCACAAATGAGAGAGAACACATGTGTTTTGTTTTTCTGAGTCTGTGTTACTTTACCTAGTATAACAGTCTCTAGGGTTGGTGTATGATCATAAGGAGACAGAATCTTCCAGGCCTCTGGGAATGTGCTCATATGACTGTATAGCAATAGTGTCAGCATGCACAAGACCCATGCAAACTCAATCAGACAAAAACTCAGCATAGAACTGGGGAAATGGGCAGCAGGCCCCAACCTTAGCCAAAGAACTACTGGCAGCTGATCACTGCTGGGATGAGCGAGAGTTGATCTTCTTTAATGGAGAGATGCTAGATAGGCTGACTAGACTCCAATGAGTGAACTTGCACTGAGGGCCATCTGGATACACAAAGTTGACTCAATAGGCCTTCGTATATATGACAGAATACATGAAATCCAGTGTCAGGGAGGATATGGGGGAGTGTGGATGGGTATAAAATGATTAATATGTTTTGTATAAAATGCACAAAAATTCAATAAAATATACAAAAGATGCAATTTCATGAATTTCAAAATTGCTTCTGTACTTGAGAACACAATAAAGAATTAAAAGCATCTTCTCTGATTCTACTGCCAACCACCCCAGCCTGCAAGAGCCTTGGTAGCTGAGCTGTCTTCCCAGGTCTCTTTCCCTGACAGTGGAACATGGTCTTTCTCTTTCTTCTTGGAGGCACTAGCTCCATCATTCACTGGGGGAGAACCACACCATAAGAGCAGGGGGGAGGAAGGACAGCATGACTTACACACCCAGAATGGCCTAATGGAATCACTCTGTGGTCTCTGTCATCCCCCAGCAGGTCATGAAGAAGCCAGTAAGACCAGACACAGTATTGATGCAGCCCATGCCAGACAGATTTAGAGTCTAGAATCCATTTCAAGGTGGACGTTGAGTCCCAGAATAAACTGACCATTTCCAAGAAAACACTTGAGGAAATAGCAGGTGTCTCTACTCTAAAGGCCACTTGTCTGTATCAAGAGAAAGAACTGGAGAGGATAGCACCATTTTGTGTATGTCATAGGCACTGAGCACAGGGCAGGAACCATCTTCTTAGACTATGGAGACCTCTCAGCAGATGAGTAGGGAAGAAGAGGGAGCCTTCCACAGGAGAGACTGGATATGTCACCATGGAGCACAGGACTCTATGGACAGGTGCTTGGAGACACACCCTGAACTTAGAGTATATGTGTCTCTGAGGAGGACCAAGGTGGGCTTTGTTAGCAGTGCAGACAGCCTCACAAGCATTTCCAGAGTGAGATGGGAGACAGGGCATCACTGTTGGTCATTCAGTTGAAGAAGCAGCCTGGCCAGAATCCAGGAACAAAGATCCCATCCAAGGCTGCTTCCCATTCAACGGTAGCAATTTCCACCCCAAGATAGTACAGAGAGGTAACAGGCTAGGGAAGGTAGTGGAGAGGCTACATCACCAGAAGAGTCTGAGCTCAGGTCACACAAGTTCAAAGTCTCCACTGACTGACAGTAGCTTCAGATAAAGATGAGGTTTGTAAAGAGAATAGAGATGCCTGCACTGTAATTTACAGGCTAGAGCACCAAGCCAGGGTGAACTGGTTATTTGATATCTCCCAATTCTAAGGGCCTATTGTCCCATGGTACAATTCTAAAAATGGAGGGGCACCTGGACAGCACCAAGCAACATTTCCCACAATCCCTAGGCTGATGTCTAGGAAGTGAAATGCTGGATACCGGGCAGAGGCATCTCAAAGCTCCAAGCTCTAAAGATCCTACCCTAGGCCCCTTTCATACCTCTGACTGTAAACACTTACAGAGTCCATCCAGGGCCCAGCTCACCTATGTATTCAGGCAGT
>NW_008335593.1:883494-897491 GCF_000622305.1 Nannospalax galili | reverse complement strand
ACTTTCATGTTCCTAAAATTATCAGAGAGGTTTTCATTAAAGATGCTTGTGACTTTACAGAATCCTGAATGAAAGTCTGACAGAAAGAGCGACGAGCTGAAGTTGGATTTCATATAGTTTTTTCATGTGCCAGGTCAGAAGGGGGGGTCCTATACACCTATGAACTGCTGGGACAATGGTATCATAGGCAGTGTAGTGAGTGAGGGTCATCAGATACAGCAGCCTCTAAAGAAGTTGACCCTATGCCACCCAATGTGGTGGGGACTGGTCACTCCAAGCACTGTCACTCTGTTGTTCTGAGGAAACTGAACTTAATTCTGCCTGTTTCTTTGTACCATTTCTACATGTACCTACTGCATGGGGAAACTGCCTATGGGTGCATGTCCTTCCTCTGTGAACTGCCAAGCTGACAGACACAGATGTTCTCTGTCACACTCTGCTCCCTTTGCCTTCCTGGGGTCAGCTGTACCCAGAGGGGGGCCTGAGCCAGCAGCCCCATGGACCTCCCTCCATCCCGACTCTTCCTGCTCGGCCCTAACAGTGTGTGATCATGTCATGGCCTCTACCAAAGACCATCTCTTCTCTATGAGACACCATAGACAGTTATACTGCCCTGGAGCTGCAAAGGGACGGCTTCATTTTTTAAATTCTCATACAGATCTTTGGTTCTCTGGACAGTATCCTGACTGTAAACACTTACAGAGTCCATCCAGGGCCCAGCTCACCTATGTATTCAGGCAGTGCTGGTTTTAAAAACCCCTTCCCAAATGCTCCAGTGTGGCTGCATTTGCCTGTAAACACTTACAGAGTCCATCCAGGGCCCAGCTCACCTATGTATTCAGGTAGTGCTGGTTTTAAAAACCCCTTCCCAAATGCTCCAGTGTGGCTGCATTTGATGCGAGGAGGAATTTGGTTAAATGTGGTCACAGATCAGATAAGAATAGTGTCATTGGGAGAAAGGTCATTTACGCTCTTTTGGCTGTCCGTCTACCCAGCAAATAGTGGGGTAGAAACCAGTTCTGGTTTGGATGGACTCTGAAATGTCTATCCCTTTCCTCCCCTATTTCTGACTTCTGGCCTTCAGACCCATGATAACTAAGGCACTGTGCTACAGTCACCCAGTCTGGGATGTCTGTGATAAGAGTCCTAGCAGAGTAAGGAGAAAGCTGTGAGAGACGCCTTTGGAATTCTGCTCACAACAGGAAAGTTTCTTGAACCAATTCCTGACCTACTTTAGAGTGTGGTCCAGAGGGGTACCGATGGCAATCATCACAGTGCCATTTTGATTTTATATAGCACTTTTCTCAGGGAGTTCACGACACTTCTTGAAATATAAATGTAGAAACATCAGGTAAGGGGACAGCCTGATTACTTCTAATTTGCAGCGAACATCAGAAGACAGGCTCTTAAAGTAAATATCCTGGTGTGAACTCATGTGTTAGTCACTGAGCAGTGGCTCACCTGTTTTCTACAACAGTTGGGCCTGTGATGGGATACTTTACCACAAGCTTTTAGGCTCTATTCAACACTTTCATGTTCCTAAAATTATCAGAGAGGTTTTCATTAAAGATGCTTGTGACTTTACAGAATCCTGAATGAAAGTCTGACAGAAAGAGCGACGAGCTGAAGTTGGATTTCATATAGTTTTTTCATGTGCCAGGTCAGAAGGGGGGGTCCTATACACCTATGAACTGCTGGGACAATGGTATCATAGGCAGTGTAGTGAGTGAGGGTCATCAGATACAGCAGCCTCTAAAGAAGTTGACCCTATGCCACCCAATGTGGTGGGGACTGGTCACTCCAAGCACTGTCACTCTGTTGTTCTGAGGAAACTGAACTTAATTCTGCCTGTTTCTTTGTACCATTTCTACATGTACCTACTGCATGGGGAAACTGCCTATGGGTGCATGTCCTTCCTCTGTGAACTGCCAAGCTGACAGACACAGATGTTCTCTGTCACACTCTGCTCCCTTTGCCTTCCTGGGGCCAGCTGTACCCAGAGGGGGGCCTGAGCCAGCAGCCCCATGGACCTCCCTCCATCCTGACTCTTCCTGCTCGGCCCCAACAGTGTGTGATCACGTCATGGCCTCTACCAAAGACCATCTCTTCTCTATGAGACACCATAGACAGTTATACTGCCCTGGAGCTGCAAAGGGACGGCTTCATTTTTTAAATTCTCATACAGATCTTTGGTTCTCTGGACAGTATCCTGACATGAGCTGAGACATCTTGTACGTACACTTTCTGTGATTACAGGTTAATTCAGAACAGGCCTCCATGATCCTCCGTGTGCAGCTTCTCCAACTCGAGGACGACAGTGGCTACATGAGCTGAGACATCTTGTACGTACACTTTCTGTGATTACAGGTTAATTCGGAACAGGCCTCCATGATCCTCCATGTGCAGCTTCTCCAACTCGAGGACAATAGTGGCCCTGCGAGGAGGAATTTGGTTAAATGTGGTCACAGATCAGATAAGAATAGTGTCATTGGGAGAAAGGTCATTTACGCTCTTTTGGCTGTCCGTCTACCCAGCAAATAGTGGGGTAGAAACCAGTTCTGGTTTGGATGGACTCTGAAATGTCTATCCCTTTCCTCCCCTATTTCTGACTTCTGGCCTTCAGACCCATGATAACTAAGGCACTGTGCTACAGTCACCCAGTCTGGGATGTCTGTGATAAGAGTCCTAGCAGAGTAAGGAGAAAGCTGTGAGAGACGCCTTTGGAATTCTGCTCACAACAGGAAAGTTTCTTGAACCAATTCCTGACCTACTTTAGAGTGTGGTCCAGAGGGGTACCGATGGCAATCATCACAGTGCCATTTTGATTTTATATAGCACTTTTCTCAGGGAGTTCACGACACTTCTTGAAATATAAATGTAGAAACATCAGGTAAGGGGACAGCCTGATTACTTCTAATTTGCAGCGAACATCAGAAGACAGGCTCTTAAAGTAAATATCCTGGTGTGAACTCATGTGTTAGTCACTGAGCAGTGGCTCACCTGTTTTCTACAACAGTTGGGCCTGTGATGGGATACTTTACCACAAGCTTTTAGGCTCTATTCAACACTTTCATGTTCCTAAAATTATCAGAGAGGTTTTCATTAAAGACGCTTGTGACTTTACAGAATCCTGAATGGAAGTCTGACAGAAAGAGCGATGAGCCGAAGTTGGATTTCGTATAGTTTTTTCATGTGCCAGGTCAGAAGGAGGCCAGATGGAGGGTCCTATACACCTATGAACTGCTGGGACAATGGTATCATAGGCAGTGTAGTGAGTGTGGGTCATCAGATACAGCAGCCTCTAAAGAAGTTGACCCTATGCCACCCAATGTGGTGGGGACTGGTCACTCCAAGCACTGTCACTCTGTTGTTCTGAGGAAACTGAACTTAATTCTGCCTGTTTCTTTGTACCATTTCTACATGTACCTACTGCATGGGGAAACTGCCTATGGGTGCATGTCCTTCCTCTGTGAACTGCCAAGCTGACAGACACAGATGTTCTCTGTCACACTCTGCTCCCTTTGCCTTCCTGGGGCCAGCTGTACCCAGAGGGGGGCCTGAGCCAGCAGCCCCATGGACCTCCCTCCATCCTGACTCTTCCTGCTCGGCCCCAACAGTGTGTGATCACGTCATGGCCTCTACCAAAGACCATCTCTTCTCTATGAGACACCATAGACAGTTATACTGCCCTGGAGCTGCAAAGGGACGGCTTCATTTTTTAAATTCTCATACAGATCTTTGGTTCTCTGGACAGTATCCTGACATGAGCTGAGACATCTTGTACGTACACTTTCTGTGATTACAGGTTAATTCGGAACAGGCCTCCATGATCCTCCATGTGCAGCTTCTCCAACTCGAGGACAATAGTGGCCTCTCTGGGCATGAACCCACAGAGTCACCCAGGGTTTGATCCTCCTCTGTGTCCTTTATGTGTTACTTGCACATGCCTTTCTGTGTCTCCACTGTGGCTTAAGACATTGGCTATGGTAGAACCCATCTCTATGAGAGGAACAGGAAAGGGTGGGAGATGGAGGAGGAGGGAGAGGGAAAGGAGTAAGTAAAGGAGAGCATTTTCAAAATGAAGCCATGAACTTTAGCGAGGGTGAATGAGAAAGCAGCTTTGGCAGATGGGCCTCGAGGATTTAGACTATGACTTTGCCTTATCATTTACAAAGATGTCGACCTCAAATGATCCCCAAGGACCCTCATTAGCAAAGACTCTGGCCCAATAAACTTGATGCTCACCAAATTCTCCCTAAATGAACTGAGTGAGTCAAGATTCTAACCGAGCTCTATTTTTACAAAGATTGTCAACAACTTAGAATAGCTCCATCCTATATGCAAGGGAGAAGTATGTTCTCCTAACATCTGTCTACATGTTAAGTATAAAAACTTGTTTATAGACATAAAGCAGCATCTTTCACCAGGCACTTGCAGTGTGTGCTTGGTTGTTTGATACCTGCCAGTATAAGACCCATGGTTTCTTCCTTATCACAAACCTACTGAAAGTACTTTTCGCTCCTCAACTTCATAAATGTCACATTGTTCAATTTTTCAAGCCAATTATCTTTTCCTGAGTCCTTGGACTGGTGGTTTTCTTATTAGGAACCTGAGAGTGTTTGGTTCCTAATGGACAAGTGTTAGCCAGGGGACAGCTTGGTGAAGGACTGGGTGGCAAGCCTGTGCGATATGAAGAGAGCCGGGACACAGTATGACTATGGCCTGTGGTAAGGCACCTCTTCTGTCTGAGAAGAGTGACCCAGAACTCTCAGTTCAGGAATGACACTGGATCCTGAGAACATTTCTGGAGTCATGCTGCATAGGGTGAGTTCAATTTCATTATCCATCTGCAGAATCTGAGATTTTTTAATCTGGGAGAAATTCAGGGATCCTTGAGCCTGCTTAGTCTCCTAACTTTATAGACAAAGAAACAAACTATCTCAGCAGCAATCTCCAAGGGTGGCACCGTAGGGCAAGGCCACCTCATTGTCCAGACGTGTCATTGTACCCCATAGACACAGCAGCAGGCTGTGTACTCCCTGTCCCACCAGCCTTTGAGACCCACCATTTTCCATGTGTGGAAATCTTTGCTTTAAAGAGAAGTATTGCCCTGGAGCAGGTTTTGGGGTGGTCGGGCAGTGGGTGTATAACACGAACACACACCACTACATACTGAACCTGGTTGAGATAGCGAATTCTATGTATTGTGCATTTTTCCTCAGTAACAGTATTCTTCCAGGCCCTCTTCCCACAATTCTGTATGCCACCTGCTCCATACTACCCAGGCCTGGTACATATTGTGATGCATAGCACCAAGCATTCAAACCACAATTGTCCTGAACATAAAATGTTCATAGAATCCTAACTCACTCCAGAGATCACAGGGAAGCCTATAGGTGTTAGAGCCCTTTTGCTTGTCTCTTGTCTTCTACATGGGTACCTATCTGTAACAGAAACCACCTGATGACCCCTCTTTCCATAAAGACTTAAACTCTGAGCCCTGTGAATTGCTCAGGGCTCTATGTAGTTACCATCCCGTTCCCTAGTAGAAGCTGAAAGCAATCAAATTACATAATGATGGCTGACTATCTGGGGTGGGACCCCAGATCTGCTAGGGAGATACCCTGAGTTGAAGCTGTGGTCTCATTTGTGATGAGGTGATGGGAGGCACGCTCGGGCTGACTCCTCACCCACCAGCCGTGGTGTGTTTTAAGTGAGATGAACAGGAACTGGACGTGCTGCAGCTCACCAGGCTCTGAGGATATCTGTCCTTCCTCCTGTCAGCTTTGCTGCTTTCACAGCTTCATTTCACACGGATACGGCCAAGTCTTCCCAGGGAAGTACTGACTTTGCAAGTCACACAGGACAATAAGCCTGACTCTCTGTTCACCTTATCCCTGTTATCCAGGAAGATCAAATTCTCAACACTAACCTTGTCCCTAGAGCACTGTGATCAACTCTAAAAGCTGGAAGCTGTAGTAACTGTTGGCCCAAAGCCCTTTCTACCCGTCACTCCAAACCATCTTACTATATCTTCTCTACAGTTCAGTTTTTAATTCCCTTGCATAGGTGGTAAGGAAATAAAATCATGCAGAACTCATCCAAGTGTCTCAGGAGAGATTCCATTTGCTGCTGAAACCATGAGACGATTGTCCTTCATCTCACCCTCCTTCCAGATATCAGGATCATTTTGTCTTCAACTCAGAGGCCCTATTTTTCTGGGTGGCAGGACCTGGTACACAGGAGTCTCTTCTGAAGATCTATCTCAAAGGCAGCAGGATGGTGTATGGACACAGGGTTGGGACAGTCTGGGTGAACAGGTGTTCCCAGGGGCATACCAGATACAGGAACAGTACATGACAAAGGGACTTAGGTTCACAAATGTGAAACCTCGTTGCTCCAAACACATGTCTACATATGATACTGCCAAGCATACAAAGGGCTGGAGATGGAGACGTGGCCTTGCTACACTAAAAGACCTAAGAGCACCTAGAACCAACTAAAAATCTCACCTGTGAAGTGCCTTACACATGTAAAATTATACAACCAATCTCATTTCCACTGATTTGTAGGTACTGGAGGAACTGTTTCCATGTATGCTATCCATACTTCCAGTCCTTAGATGATTGCTATGGTATCCATGCCCAATGCTGGCTCCTAAGATGCAAGCATGCATCAATCTAGAGACTGGTGACCAGGTCCTGGCCCAGAGTCTATGCATTATAACTGATAGCAGACAGCCTCATGCAGTACATGAGGGACAGGCTCCAAGGAATTGTGGCAAACTCAGCAACTCTAATGCAGAAATGATTAGAATCTTCTAAGGCCCTAGCTTCATGTTTTTTTTAAATATTACACAGATTTCTATAAAGGAAGCCAATAAGCAACCCAATATGTACAGTGAATAGTTTTTATTTTTATTTTCCAAAACTAATAGAACAACATATTTGTGAGTGAGCGCGTGCGTGCGCGTGTGTGCGCACACACACAGATAGAACCAAAATATAACCAAAGTGGTTCACATTATAAAGTGCTCTTGTTTTATTTTTATGTGTTTCTGTGTATATGAATGCATTATGAATGTATGTGTCCATGGAGTGTACATATGTGCATGCGAGACAATGTCAGGTGTCTTCCTAAATGACACCTCACATTATTTTTTGACACAGGGTCTCTCACTGAACAGAGGTTGTTGGCTTGGCTAGACTGGCTGGTCAGCCTCACTTCCTCCTCCTTTCTGCTTCCTTATTGCTGGGATTATAGGGATTTGCTGTCATGCCCAGAGTTTTATGTGGGTGTTGGGACCCTAACTCAGGTCCACATGCTTATGTGCCAAGCACTCTATCAACGGAGCCATATCCCCAGTTTTGACTCTTATTTTCTTCCAAAAGTGATTTACTAAGATTGATAGCTTGACTCAACCCTCTGTTGGTAAAGTCAAACAGATTCCTCCACTGCAGAATAGTTGACTTTCTCATGGACACGAGATAGGTTTTCTCCAGGAACATAGTTGGCAAATAGTTTTCTGTACTGTCTAAACGAGCTTGGACTTCAGAGGAGGAGGCATGAGTTCAGAGACAGGGAATAGCTTGAGAAGTGCAGAGAGTGCACTGTGACAATAGATAAAGACAGAACCACAGCTGCTCCCTTCACATTCCAGAACACAGGGAAGGTGGTTCTGTAGGACTAGAGGAAGAGGCAGGGCCCAGCAGTGCTTGGGAATGAATCTTTTGTGGCTTGGGGGATGGGTGAGAGGGACCATCTCTACTCTGGTTGCAGTTACAGCCTTTACTATGTTATCTTGTTTTACAAAGGCAGAAAGCAGGTAAAGCCCAGCTCCTGTACAGTTGGTAACAGGTGGAGCTGGTTTAGGACCCAAGCCTCCTTCCTAAATCCTCCTTCCAGTGTGAGTTCTAAATTTTATAGGTGTTGGTGAATTAGAAAAAAGTAAAATCTTCAAAACTTGTTTGTGGTATATCATTTCATTTAAATAAATATCTGTTCACAAGCTATTTTTCTCTGTTTAATAAAGCAGATGGAATTTTATTTTATTTACTTTTAAATTTTAAATTATTTGGGATATTTTATATATGAGTACTATATATACATCATTTCTACCCCTTTCTCTCCCCCCTCCAACTCTTTCCATGTACCTTTAAATTCCTATTAAATTCATGACTTCTTTAATTATTATTTTTATATACACACCCATCCATGCATGCACATACTCACATATATATATATATATATAATACATAAAACCTATTGACTCCATTTAGTGTTGCGTGTGTGTGTGTGTGTGTGTGTGTGTGTGTGTTGGAGCTGGGTAATCTATCAGAAACTTGTCTTGGATAAAACTAATTTTCCATCTCTCAGCAGCCACTGGCAGGTTAGCTAGTGTCACTATGCAGGTATTGTTTAGGTAACTATGTTGTTGAGATTTCATGGGTACAGCAACCCTATCATGTCTAAAAGACACTATCTAGGAGAAGGTTTCCCGGTCCTCTGGATCTTACAATCTTTCCACTTCCTCTAATATGTTTTCCTCTGAGCCTTAAATGTAAGGGATGCATTGTAGATATGTCAGGGTGATGGCTGGATGCTCTATGGTCAATTATTATTCTCTGCATTTTGTGTATCTCTGCAACGATCTCCATCAGATGCAAAAAGAAGCTTCTTTAATGAGGGGGTGAGAGCTATACTTATGTGTGGGCATAAGGACAAGTATTCAGAAAACAGTTGGATAGTACATTGGTTTAGGAAAGTGGTAGCAGTAGGTCCTGCTTTAGGGTTTGTAACTCCTCCAGCCACAGGTATTTGGCTAGGTTTACAGTATAGGCATGGATTTCCTCCTATTGAGCAGGTCTCAAAGTTCACTTAGGCAACTTCTTATTACTCCCAAGATAAAACTTGCCAGACTGGGCATCATTTTAATGGATTTCTCTGAAGCAATTTAGAAAATCTCTGCTGGAGTCACAAGCCTACAGTACTTCTAGAATTACTGATAGTAACTATAAACCCTCCATCAAGGAATTGAGCCATGTGGATAAGAGCTGTGGATTCAAAGGCTCTAGTGCCAAAGGCTCTAGTGCTAGTCAATGCATTCTAGACACAATAGGGAAGGTGCACCCATGACATCTCCACAGTGTGGTAATCTAATGAGAACTGCAGAATGACAAATCCAGCTGACATGCCAAGATGGAGGGGGAAACGTCATGGGGTCCCACTGTAAGACAAAGAGCTACAGGTAATCAATGGATGCCGAGGGAGGGGGAATCTCTAGGGACTAGCTCCCTGGGAGGTCATCTAATCCCAAATGGGCAGCCCACTAAATGGACTTGGTGCATTATCTACTATGTCTACAACTATATATCTATATCTCTGTGTATTTATTTATAAGCATATGTATGCATACGTAACAATAATAATCAGAGAAGAGGACAGGAAATTGAGATGGAGAGGGGGACATGGAAGGAGCTGGTGGGGACAGGGAGGGATGGAAATAATGCAAAGAAAATACGTGTGAACTTATCAAAAATAAAATTTAAAAAAGAACAACGAAAACCTCAAAAAGGTCTAGTATATCACTACTTGCTGGTCAGAGGACCAGGCAACAGTGAGTTTAAAATACATCCCATTATCAGAAAAACACTTGTTACAGAAAGTTTAAATTTATGAAACTTTAGAGCTGCACTTTAAGAGACAATGTTTTTATATTACTTTGTTGACAACCTCACAATACTACTTAAAAGCAGATGCGCACCGCCATGGCATTTCACAAACTTTTACAAATGCTAAAAAAGACAGCATTTAAAGGCCATGCATGATACTAACACATGACGATCAGGACTTGCAGTGATTTCCTTTCTGTTGGAAGCCACATTGGCTACAATCATCTGCCTTGAGAAGCAGCACTGCAGTAAAAACACTGGTATTCATGTTTGTTCCTGAATAGTCACTTATTTTCATGGATAATATCTAAATATTCAAATCATGTGGCCAAAGTGTGTGAACATTTTCAAAATTCTTATTAGAAGATACTCTTCTCTGAAGGAATATTGAATGCAAACAAAACCAAACTACCAGGTGTGGCAGCACATACCTGTTACCTCAGTGGTGGTGGTGGTGGGGAGCTGGAGACAGGCAGAACCTGAGACCCATTGGTCACTCGGCCTTGCCAAATTGATGAGCTTCGGGTTTAGTGAGAGATCTTGTCTCGAAAAAATAGAGGTGGAGATTGACTGAGGAGGACAGCCAGTGTTGAATTTAGAATTCAGGTCTCCACATGCACTCACAGATACACATACCTATACACACATGTACACACAATCACACTAACAAGTACGTACACCACACACACACACACATGCACACACACACACACACAAGAAATAAAAATAAATAAATAAATAAAAATACAATAAAAAAATTGGGGCTGGGGAGATGACACAGCAGTTAAGAGCACTGGATGCTCCTGCAGGAGACTTGGGTCCAGTTCCCAGCACCACATGATGGTTAACAACCATCTGTAATTCCAGTTTCAGGGAATCCTATGCTCTCTTCTGATCTCTGTGGGCACTGCAAGATACAGGTGCACTTACATACATGCAGGCAATGCATTCATACACATAAAAATAATAAAATAAAATTTTAAAATTAAAAATACGAAATGGAGAAAATACAACAGAGCATATGGATCAGCAGGCCAGAGTGAGCCATCCTCCACATTCATTGAGGCTGTTCATCTTTTCAGTGGAGTAAGGAGATACATCTTTGTTTATTATAAAACATCTGGAATTCAATAAATAAAAGCAAATAAATAATGCCCAATGAAACATGCCTTTTCTTATTTAAAAAAAGATTTGTTATTCCATGTTTTATGACTCATGTGTGTAGTGTCTTTAGCAATAGGGTCTTAGCCTCAAGTTCTGGAGGGTTACCAAAAGCAACAGCAATAGTCAATTCAGAGATTCAAACTGGTACTTACCTCAAAACTTCATCTCCACTGCTGGCTTTCCTAGTGCTAGGATGTTCTATGCATGTTACCAGAAGAGAAAAGTAATCATCAATTCTACCCAGCTGTGAACACTGCCAGCTATAATAATGACCAGCCTGGCAAGATAGGTCCACTGGTGCAATAGTGGCACAAATGTTATGGGAGTGACCAACTACTTCCTGATGAATCCAAGGCCTATTTCACAAGATGGAGCCTATACCTGGCACTGTTATCAAGGCTAAGAACCTGTGGCTAGACAGGGCACAGGTCACAAGGAGAAACTACTGCTGTTACTCTGCTAAATGGACACAGTATTAAACCTACTTTTAATGACTTACTATGCCGTAGATTAGTGTGTCTCTCAACTGTCCACAGGAAGCTTCTTCTTTCAGTAAATAGCAATTAACCCAGCAACCCACAACTGGTCAACATGCAGAAAATAAGAGACTATGGAGTGCTCAGCACTAAATGAGACACCTATATCACACTTTCTCCTCAGGGATCATTGTGGAAGAGGGTGCAGAAAGATTGTTAGAGCCAGTGGTGGTAAATGAAAAAAAGGAAAGCATGTTTTCAAGACATAAAAAGCACGTGCACATACAAATCCTCAGCTCTGTGACAGCATGCACAAGGCCTGTGTGAGCCCAAACCAGACAGAAAACACAGCATGGAGCAGAGGAGGTAGGAAAGAACCCCAACCTAGCTAAGGAAAAGCTGGTTACTGATAGCTGCTGAGATGGAGAGCTCCTTTTCTTTAAGGGTGCAATGCTGGTTAGGTTAACCAGGGGATGAACCCACACCTAAGAGAATTTGGGAAACACAAATTGGACTAGATAGGACTTAGAAATAATAGAGGACATGAAGTGAGGAGGGTTAGAGAAGTGGATCTGAGAAGAGATGGGGGGGGCTCTGAAGATGATCAAAATATATTGTATAAAATTCTTAAAGCAGCAATATAATATTTTAAAAAATATTTTTATTTTATGTGTATGGATGTTTGCATGTTAAGATAGTGCACAATGTACACGGAGTGCCTGCAGAGGCCAGAAGAGTGCAATGGATCCCCTGGAACTGGAGTTACGGATTGCGAGCTGGAATATGAGTGCTGGGACCCAAACTTGGGTCCTCTATAAGAGCAGCAAATATTTCTAACCACTGAGCCACCACTTCAGCCCCATATGCCATTTCTATTATAAACAGAGGAGGCTTGGGGAATGGCTGGGGAGACAGGGCACTGCAAATCCAGGGCACTGAGGGGGCACCAGGCATATGTACCATGGTGCGTCAAAGGCTCATCAGTCAGCAGCAATCTATGTGAGAATACCCTCATATGGTTCAAAACTTCTCCCAGTGAAGATTATATGCATGTACGACAAGCCAGATTCTGGAGGAATGTTATGAGGGAACAGTCCCCGTTCTTCCTGGCCTGGCCCTGTGGGTCACAAGAACACTGTGTGATGAGCACCTGCCACAGTCTGGCCTATGAGCATTTTGTTTGTTCATTTGTTTTTAGTATCTGCTAAATGCTGTTGAGCTTGAGTTTGTCAGCCCAGGGCAACCTGCCCTGCTTTAACACAGGTTCTGTTGGAATCTGCCTTCAGGGAGTCTGGCCCAGAACAGAAGGGCTGGGAGTCAAGACTTAGAATATAGAACATTATCCTTAAGACTCTGGGGAACTTACAGAACCAGGGACTCTACCAATGCCATGGTAACAAGAAAAATCTTTACCTGAAAAGAGGAGACAGGTCACTACATCACATCCTTTTCTCTCTCAGAACTAATATGATAGGGCACTTGGCTCAGAAACCATATCTACAACTGCAAAGATGTGCACCTCTGGCACCAACTGATCAAAACCTCATCACACACACACACACACACACACACACACACACACACGCATACAGTGTACAATTACTATGCCATCACTGTGAGGAGAATATGATACACATAATCTCATTGAAGCCTAGAACATTCTCAGAGCTGGAGACTTATGATAACAGCTATACCTAAAAGGGTAGCAAGGTCATTACATACCCAAGGACTCCAGCCCATGAGCAGCTGGATCCAAAGCCTAGTTCCCCCATAGCTTCTGATACAAAGCATGCAGAAACCTGTATACAGGCTGACTGCGATTACAGGACAGTCAGGAAGATGTCCTGTGACCTGGCAACCCTGACAGTTCTACTGATGAATTGTTTCCCTGCAGGCTATACCTATGAACAGTATCTGAATTTGGTCCTGAGCTGAGTTCCAGCCTCATTGCCTCCTGCCACACCCAGCTGCAGGATCAAATTCTCTTAGCTTCTATAACTCATATGTTTGATCACATTATTCTCCTGTCTAGGGAAGAACTGTCATTCTCCATGGACTAAAACCTTATTATCATAGATACATACATCAAACATCACTTGTAAGATGCTCCCTTCTCAATATTGGCAACTGCTTGCTGCTAGATGAGGAAGAGCTGATCTTCCTAAAACGAGGATCTCTGGATAGGCTGACTAGATTCAGTGGATGGACAAGCACTGGGGAAGGGCCGGGGGTGCCGACAACACAGTGGACAGTAACAGGATGACAGAGTCCATGGCCTCCAGTGTGTGTGGGGTGCTATTGGAGGGTGCCACTTGGGACGTCAGTATATAGATGAATAAGATTGTTTGGGATGTTCTGAATGAAATACACATAAAAATCAATAAATAAAGTAATGAGTTATATTTGAGGAAAAAGCATAAAAATTTGCTTCTTGTTAATTAGTAGATGTGAAAAATATTACCATTGGAATCTACCCAATGACTTTATAGCCATACTCAGGTGCCAAGGAGCTCAGAAAGTAACTGACTGTAACTAGTAATAATCAGATATATAGAGATTAGAGGCACGTACAAACATCTAAATGTTAGTTGCATTAAAAATGAGTTCTGTATGAAACAGTATATTTTAAAATGAAATGGAGATCTTTTTAAAGGTTAAAAACTCATTCAATTTTATGTCTTATAGG
>NW_008335593.1:878253-883467 GCF_000622305.1 Nannospalax galili | reverse complement strand
AAATATTCAGCCAATTTTGAAAAAGATGCATCATAGCTCAGAAAATTTTTATTGAATATGTCAATGCTGTTGTAATGAAATGCTTATTCTAATTATGTGGTTATTAAATAAATAATGTAAAAAAGAAGCTCCCTTTTCAACTTGGAGCCCTGGAAGACCTTATTTAAATGCTCCAAAGATATTAATTATTCTTAATTCCTCCTATTATATACTTGCCTGGCTAAATACCTAGATTTGTGTGCTTTCCTGATACGGAGAAAATCAATAGCTATTCATTTACCAAGTGAAAGTATTTTTATTTTATTCAGTAAAACATTCATGGGCCACTCTTATCTCCCAGGAAATGTATGGGAAGAGGCTGGGTATGCAGCCCGATTGTAAAGCAAATGCATAAGCTGTTTTGAACTGTCAGTCACAGCCCATACTGTGATATAACTAAGAAAATTAGTGAACAGAGATGAAGCCAAGATGTATCTACGCCAGCCTAATGTAGCAGCAGGTATCAGGCTGGATGGCGGGGGGTGGGGGGGAATCTTGCGTCTCCTGAAGCTACTGATGGAGGCCAGAGCAAGGTCACTAAGTGTTCTTGAGCAAGAGCAAGCAGAACTACAAAACCTACATGAATACCTATTAGCAAGTTGCCACATTCTGTACTCCCCACAGTTAAGGCTGGTCTTCCTGCTGTCTTTCCCTATGTGCAGTGTACCGACTAGATAGCTCCAGGGACTTTGCCTCCTGGTGTATAGGCCTGCATGGAGTGTGAGAAGAACCTGATTTGCTTTAGACCATCTCCTGCTAGTGGAATTGCTCTAGATTCTTTGCCTCTGGCTGAAGAAGCAAAGGGCCACAATTCCTGAAGCCTGGAGGAAAAGGGTCACAAGGCGAGCCGCTGATTTCAGAGATGAGAAAATAGCTTTGCCACAGCTCAGTCAGCCCATGCTCCTGAAGCTCGGAAGCTGCCTACAACGAATTGCTGTTGGATTATTCTGAGTTTATGGTGAATTATCATGCAGCAGCAGAAAACTAATATAGCCAGAATTCCAATTTCTCTCTGTGATGCATTCTTTGTGTAGTAATCAAGATGCTTCTTTCTCTTTTGCAGCATAAGTTTGGACATGTCTAGTCTAAGTCTTTAAGTTCTTGATATAATCAATTAGAATGGCTAATACTGCTGTCATCATATAAACATAAAGTATAAATCAGAGCCTCAGTCACAGCTAGCAGTTATAAAATAGGGGGAGAGAACTGGAGTTGGAGAACATTCTAGAATACAGAGTCAATGAGAAGCCTCAAATACTAAGATCAAACTCATCAAAGCAGTTTGCTGCTGTCTTACAAAAAACTTTGAGATTCGAAATGCCCAGTTTAAAACAACTACACAATAGCTGTGAATCCACAGGGAAACATCACAATTATTGGCAATTTTGCCCATTTCAATTAGAAAAATACTATTTTTTTTCTTGTTTTGCACATTTTGGCAGCTAAAATTATTTCCAGGGTGGATAAGGTTCATGTCCCCCCGGACTGCTAATTTCCTATCTGTTCTTTTTCCTGGTCTGTACTAGAAGAAATTGTCCATGTATAAACCCAGTTCAGGGGTTGTCAGTGTGAAGGACAGACACTTTTCTAAATGCTTTTCCAAACATCAGACTAGTTAAACAGTCAGCCAGCCTTCCTCCCCCATGAAGAGACCCTTAGATGACACGAGGTATCTGTGTAAGTCTAGGCTTTTGTTGTCTAGGGATCTGCACATTAGTTTGGTCCAACAAATGCTGCAGGTCTATGTGTACAAAATGAAGAAGCAAGTGATCAAACCACAGATCCCACAGAGCACAGAGGAGAGTGTTTCTCGAAATAAAACCAGCTACACAGGGATCTCTCTTAATTCTTAGAATAAAGACAATATCACTTTTATTAAAACTTGAATTTTATTAAACATGAATTTTAAAGATTCATCAAATTACATACCAGGAAGCAAATAAGATGATATTAAGCTTTTTAAAGTTTAGCATATGGATTTAGGAGCATTGGAATTCATTTATTTTCCTGGTAATCATTCCTTTAGCCAACAATAAAGAAAGTAATTGAGTATTGACCCTGTTCAGGATTAGGTAAATAATATGAAGAGCCAAGTCTGGAAGACTGTGGTCTCCTCAGAGTCCAGGATCATACTCTGATTCAGTTCCCTGAATCCCTGAAGGGACTTCAAAGAGTATATTGATGTCCTCACTCACTTTTACATGTGGATGAATTGAGAATCCAGAGGAGCCTATCAATGTAATGTTCTCCAGCCCTTTGGCTGCAGAGAAAGACCAGAACTCAACATCCTGACCTCCACATCTATGTAGTGCCTAAATATTGTTCCACTACAAGATTTGTGAAGTTCAGGATAGGGCTCTGCTTGGCTGGGTAGGAAACAGGAAGACTATGTCTCCTGAGTGTCTAAACTGGAGAGAACAAACTATTATCAACTTGGGGAAACAAAAGCAAGTGCTGTGTTCTTTAGGCCTTTCCTGTGTTCCCTTAGCCGCCCACATCCTCCTAATACTCAATCCAGAATAAGGGTAAATTAACTGAGCCTTGAGGCACATTTTTCAGGATACATTTTCTAATTCTCAAGACACATCTCCTTAACTTTCCTCATATAGCATTTGTTCCAGTACTTAGAGAAGTCAAATAAGTTCTAGAAGGAGATGAGTCTGTTGGTTACTGGCCAGACCTCTGCTACACCTGTTCCTGTCTAGATGCTTAGCACATACATAAATTACCTGGCTTGCTATCAGTTAGACTCTAGGACTCAACTGGGAATCATCTGTTTTATAATAATTTATTTGATCTACCTGACTTCTTGTAAAATTGACCTTTCCCTTTTTACCCTACAAATCCATCATAGAATCAATTTCTTACTGTATATATTAATCTCTCTCTCTCTTTCTCTCTCTCTCTCTCTCTCTCTCTCTGGATATATATTCTACTTACCTAATTTCTGTATCCTTGATGTTTAATTTTTGTTATACTAAAACAAACTGTCTAGTCATTTTATTATTTGAAATAATAAAAATAATAGCTCTCCTGAACATGTGGGGCAGGTCCCATGTGCTTTGTCACTCTCCTCCCCAGTAAAGGCACAGAGATGTGTTGTAAAGCATTCCTGAGCAGCAGAAACTCACAAGAAAAGCAACCAACTAAAGTTGCTTCAGTTAACTTCATTCTTAAATCTCTAGGATTTAGCCAGAGGAAACAATCAGGAACGAGCAAACAGATAAAGCTATGAATATATGCATAAAGGTAAAAATTTATATTAGAAAAAAATTAGAACCAGCTTATGTAGTCATTAAAAGGGGATTAATTCAATAAATCACAGTAGGCTCCCACAATGGAATAATATGTAAATACTAGAAACGATTTTCAGGAGAATCCTTAAAACGGTGAGATAGCTCTCAATTCACAGGCAAGTGGGCAGCATAGATGATGAAGGAGAATGTGTGGTATGATTTAGTAGAAAACACATCCATCCCTTGATGTGACATGCCTAAAAACTCTGTTATGATGCCAGAAGCTGTCAAATGAAAACCAAATCATATTCATTTTAATGAGAAAATTATAGTATCTCCTTCCAATCCAAGATACACAAAAAATTTTTCACCAGTAGAAAACTATTAGTTAAGAAACAAAACAAGTTTATATTTGTAATAAACACTACACTTAAAGAACAAAAACTGGCCCATAAAATGTAAGCATTTGACTGTTCATTAGTGTAGGTTTGAGGGTGGGGTATGGGCAGGGTAGTGACATCATGCTTTGGAAAGCCAGGGTGGAAAATCAATGAACTTTCACTGCAACATGTGGAGTGCTACATCCTCATGTACTGAACCTACATTTAAGATCAGAGCAAGGAAAACATTTTCAGGGCAAAGTACAAAATAAACACACAAGCTTGCTCACATATGGCACAGTGAAGAGTCAGCGACAGGCCCCCTTCCCGGGCTAGTTCTTAACAAAACATGACAGCTCTGCTAAACCCAGGCCCAGGGTTTGCAAATGTTCTATTTGATTATGTCTCACTGAATATGTTCTCAGTCAAATCTTGTATTGGTCTGAAATGCTAATGTTGGAAGGCCACTTTGGATAGTGTTTTAAGTAGAAAAGCAGTTAAAATGACATTTTTTAAAAGACGGAACATATCAGGAGACACATGGGTGAGTGGATACCCAGGGCTGTATGATAGGCCAGTCTATAAACAGTACCTGGGTCTCAGGGCTGAATGGTAGGCCACTCTATAAATAGTACCTGGATCTCAGTATTGGCAGGGTGGTAGATGTTTCCATTTCTTTTTTGAGCTCCACACTAAAGTTGTTAATATAGTCAAAATAAATTAATTAGAAACAGTTTTTAAAATGGGATTTTATACTGACAAATATAAACGAATGGTTCCCAAATGTATTATTAATTTTTATAAAAATCATAGTTTGCACTGCTTCCCTGGGCCTGCATGATCCGCAGGCCTCTCTCCGACCTGCAAGCCTCTCTCCAGGGTAAGTCGATTGTGCCCTCTGTGCCTTGACTCCCCCAGCCTCATTCATCCTCCCATCTCCCCCACCCATCTCTCCTCCTAGTCTTGGTCCTGTCCCATTCCTTGTCTTGGGGCCTCAGACACCTGGGGAACCACTACTTCTTCCTGATCCTTTTCATCCAGACCAACTCAGTGCCTTCTCTGGTCCCCAGGAGCACTGCTTCCTCAGCCCTCACCTCCCTCTGCCTCCCTGGGTCTGCACAACCCGGCAGGACTGACCTTTCCTCTTCCTGATCCTTTGCATCCAGACCAACCCAGCTCCTCAGTGCAGTCCCCAGGAGCCCTTGGGGCTGCTTCCTGCCCCCATCTTCCTTTGCATCTCTAGGTGGCACGGCTACCAGCTGCCCTAGACTAGCATCTTTCCTGGGCCCGGCTTCAAGGTCAGTCCAACCCCCAAATTCCTGAGGCCAAAATCTTTACTGGAAGGATCCAGACCTTAGGAGAAAGCCTGAGAGCATCTGATCCTCATCTGACTTGGGTCTCTGTGGCAACTCCTGAAGACAAAAGCAATCTGGCCACTCCAATATAAAATCAAAATAGAGAACCAGAAGCTTAGAGGAACCAGCTTTTCATTCCCAAAAAGTAAACAACAAAGGCACATAAGGTTCACAAAAAGAAGCAGACCTAAACTTGAAGACTTG
>NW_008335593.1:877372-877602 GCF_000622305.1 Nannospalax galili | reverse complement strand
TGCCAACCCATTACTATACCCAGCCAAAATGTCTATTATAGTTGAAGGGGAAAGAAAAATCTTCCATGACATAAATAGGCTGATGGAATTCATGTCAAGAAACCAGCCCTTCAGAGAGTTCTGGAATCAATACAAAGAGCTGAAGAAAGGAATGACTATACCCAAGGGGTTGCGGAAAGAAATTCAATGAAGGTATAACTGTGGAAAAGTATAGCTATATCAAAGGATGG
>NW_008335593.1:875733-876949 GCF_000622305.1 Nannospalax galili | reverse complement strand
AAAGGAACAATCAATCAAGAAGATATTACAATCATGAACATATATTCACCAAACTTTGGTGCACCCAACTTCATAAAAACAATACTACAGGACTTTAAGACCCAGATTAACACCAACTCATTAATAGTAGGGGACTTTAATACCTCACTGTCCCCATTAGATAGGTCAACAGGGAAGAGAGTTAACAGGGAGACATCTGAATTAAACAATACTATATATCAAATGGACTTAACAGACATCTACCAAGTATTCCACCCAAGCACCAAATGCCATACTTTCTACTCAGGACCCTATGGAACCTTCTCCAAAATCGACCATATACTGGGGCACAAAACAAACCTCAAGAAATACAAAAAGACTGAAACAATTCCATGCATACTATCAGATCACAATGCAATAAAGCTTACAATCAACACTGGAAGAAGCCCTAATCATTTCATGAACACATGGGATTAAACAACACATTCCTGAATGGTGAATGTGTCAAAAGAGAAATTAAGAAAAGTATTCTTCAAGAATTAAAAAATATTCTTGAAACCAAATGAAAAGGAAAATACAACACAACAAAATCTCTGGGACACTCTGAAAGCAGTTCTTAGAGGGAAGTTTATAGCTCTAAGTGCCTACATCAAAAAATCAGAAAGAACACAAATAAATGACTTAATGGTACAACTAAAGACACTTGAAAAGCAACAGCAAACAAAACCCAAACCAAGAGACAAGAAGAAATAACAAAAATCAGGGCAGAAATTAATGAAATTGAAACAAAGAAAACAATACAAAGAACCAACGAATCCAAGAGTTGGTTCTTTGCAAAGATAAACAAGACTGACAGACCACTAGCCCAGTTAACCAAAAGAAAGAAAGAGTACCTCCAAATCAACAAAATCAGAGATGAAAGGGGAAACATCACAACAGACACCAGAAATATACAGAACATTATAAAGGAATATTATAAAAACCTATATGCTACTAAATTTGAAAACCTAGAAGAAATGGATGGGTATAAAAAGGCATGGGAACCAAAACTAAACTAAGAAGAGATTAACATCTTAAAGAGACCCATAACATGAGTTAAAAATGAGTGAGTTAAAATAGAATGAGTTAAAAACTCATTCAATTTTATGTCTTACAGGGCTAATACTGAGTTCAATATTGTATAACCGTATTAATTCAACTGTGAACCTAGAAACTTGCAACCACCTGTGAAAGAGAT
>NW_008335593.1:849544-875481 GCF_000622305.1 Nannospalax galili | reverse complement strand
GAGATCTTTTTAAAGGTTAAAAACTCATTTAATTTTATGTCTTATAGGGTTTATACTGAGTACAGTATTGTATAACTGTAATAATTCAACTATAAATCTAAAAATTTACAGCCAATTTTGAAAGAGATGCATCTTAGCTCTGGAAATTTTTATTGAATATGTCAATGCTGTTGTCATGAAATGCTTCTTCTAAGTATGTGGTTATTAAATAAATAATTTTAAAAAGTCATAGTTTGCTTTAGTTTGTACATCACTCCAAAATCCTTGTTTTGTATAAAATGTATTTTTGTTTTCTTTTTGGGCTGGGAACAAAGTTCCAGAAATCCTAAAATGACAGCAATTTACTTCAATCCTCTTCTAAGAAGTAAACGTTCTACATTATCAATTTGTTTTAGTTCTACTTGAATATTTGAGATAAAAAAGTAATTCCCCCCTCGGGGATGATGCTTGTAGGAGCTCTGCTGCATGCAGAATGTCATGGTGATATCTGCTAAGACAAAGGGACCCTCACCACGGAGCTCAGGGCTATCCGCAGAGCTGGCAGTCTGTCTGTGAAGTTCAAAATCTGTTCATGGCGTTTATAGGGATACATATGGAACTCCAGTTTTGCTCATGGAACCCTTGGTCTGTTAATTGTGCTTTAGGTTCATCCATGGAGAAGGAAATCTATTCATGGAACTCAGTCTATCCGTGAGCTTCAGATTTGTCTAGGGAGCTCAAGGTCTGTTTGTGGAGCTCTAGGTCTGTCCATGGAGTTTGATGTCTACTTACAGTGCTCCAGGTTAGCCCATGGAGCACCAAGTCAGCCAGCCATAGCCTTTACAGAAAGCACAATTGTGTGTCTTCTCCTTCAGCATCTAGTGAATATATCTACCACCGAGTTGTGCTTTTTGTTTCCAAACTGTCATAAGCCAGAAATTATGTTGGTTATGTTATCATTCTATGTCCTATTTATTCACCTGAAGTTTCAGAGATTTGCATTTTTTAATTTTTAAAGATTAAAAAATTGGGGGCTGGAGAGATTGCTCAGCGGTTAAGAACACTGGTTGTTCTTGCAGGAGACCCAGATTCGAATCCCAGCATCCACAGCAAACAACTGTCTGTAACTCCAGTTCCAGGGATCCGGTAGCCTCTTCCTCTACGGGCATTGCACGACATGGGTACACTTACCTACATGCAGCCAATACACTCATACAAATAAAATAAAAATAAAATTTTTTAAAAAGATTACAAAGTGTGTGTATGTGTGTGTGTGTGTGTGTGTGTGTGTGTGTCTATGCATGTGAGAATAGGAGCCCACATTGATAGAAGGGATCAGAAATCCCCTGGAGCTGGAATTACTGGTGGTTGTGAACCACCTGATATGGGTGCTGGGAACAGAACTCGGGTCCTCTGCAAGAGTGATACATGCTCTTAACTGCTGAGCCATCTCTCCAACCTGACCACATGACTTTTGGTGGCTTATTTTTCCCTGTCCTTAACGAACTCTGTACTTGCTGCTCTATGTGTAGTGAACACATAATACACAGAGAGCAACATCTAAGATGGACAGATACTGTTGGACTTAGGACACATCCATGCTCTGTCAGTTGTGATCACTGCAGTTATTAGAGCTATATCAGGTAAGAGATATAAGGAATATTTAATAAAATAATTGGTTAATAAAGGGTTTAAAGAAGTATGGACACGGTGAAGTTAGTAAATTATGGGTAAGAAGGATTCTCTCCAGTCGTCATTCAGAGTAGTCAATGTGAATCCTAGCTGTGACTGAGCTTGAGCACCATTACAACAAAAAACAAACAAAATTAGCTACCTCAGAAAACTAACCCAAAGGCATTCATTTTGTATTTATGTACATATAATGTTGACCCATTTTTACATTCATGCATGTGTAGGTATATGCACAGGTATGTCTATTCGTATGTGTGCATGTGTGTATAAATTATTCCAATGCCCTTATGTTTGGGGGAAAGGAGTTAATTATTTCAAATAATTTATCTCTTAAGTAAATTAAGATATCAATATAAAATTACATTAAATGCAATTTGAACTAAAATTTAATTTAAAATATAGTTTTAAAATGTATTCTGCACAAAGGTAGAGGTGTCGTCCACTGCAGATTGAAGAATGATAACATTATTAGGTTGAGCAAACTATTATCATAAATGACTTTTACTGCAAAGCTGTTATTTAAAATGACAAGACTTTCACACAGGAAGAATGGTTATTGAGTGGCTCTGGTTTTGAATTGATTTCAAAATCAGAAAGAGCAGGTCCAGTGCTGAATACAAAGGTATCTGTGTCAGGAAATTTCATCTGAGGCTCTGGTCTGGGAATCACATTAATGGCTGTACTTCACTCTGAAAAGAATCCCACCAACCTGGCAGTGAAGGCCTTGGTGGCTTATCTCACTCTAACATGTGGTGCATCTCACTTTCATTAAAGGCCGCTTCAAGCTGGGGCACCCACACTGGCTAGAGGATTTGGATTAAATTCAAATTCAGCCCAACATATGTGTCTGCAGTAAATAAACATCAAGGGACTGAAGAGGACCAGGAGACCTTCTGTAAAATTTGTGGGCTGTGATTGCAAAAGCTACAGTGCAAAATTCAAACTAATGGTGCCAGAACATTGTGCTCACTGGATACACCCACAAGCAGGAGGGTGGCAGCTGGACACTCTAGATCACCCACCTAAGTATGAACTCTGTCCAGGTGTTGTTCCCCAACCATGCTTCCCTGCAAGCTGCAGGAGGAGGTGGATAGGATCCCACCTGAATCTTGTCTAAGCAAAGCAAACAGCAGCTAGTGAGGTCTACCTGGTCTGCAAGGCTCTCTTGAGTTCCTATAGTTCACTCCCCTAGCTTCCAAAGTTCCTCATCACAGGTCACTTCCTGGATATTAGGGATTGTGTATCTGTGGTCGGAAAGGAACTGCTTTCAAACAATCACCAAAACAGCTTCCAGAGAGAGCTGCTTCTCATTTTACTCATTTTGTCATAAGGATGGGCCTTAGACAAGAACTCAGAGGGGTCAAGACCAATCCCTAAGATCAAGTGCATTTTTGTCAGGAGTGGCCCTGGTAGTCCTGACATACTAATAAATTATATTTTTTCTTGGATTTAACCTCACCTTCAGGATGGCAGCTGGTTTGTCTGTGGTCACAGATCTCCCTTAGAAACGGAGTCTCTTGCACCCATAACTCATACAGATATTTGGGAGACATCTAAAAGTAGTTAGAGGTGCTTATAGACCTTGGGCCCCTGGCCCCCCTTGCAAAATCAGGCAGGACATCCAGAACACCTCAAAAGCCACTCAGAAGCTGAGTCCCCAGAGCCTGGCTCTTAGCAACAGCCCCTGTGCTGTCTCCTGTGCCCTGGCATCCTGTGTTGCAATGCCCTCCTGGAGCCAAAGCTTTGCAGTGATTCATCCTTTCCACAGTCAAAGCCACTTGATACTACCCATTATCACAAAACATAGACTGTCACAGAATATATGAGATGTCTATGACTCTCCTTCTCTACTAGCTCTCATGTTCTATAAGACCTTTGGCTGCTAGCACAAAGCCCCATGGGTCATAAGTGTTCTGTATACGTGGTTCATATGAGCTGAGTTATCATTCCAATGATCCTAATAAAAAACCAGACAGAAATGCTGACTGAAAAGTTGTCAACTGACACTCAATGTGCTGCACATTTTTCCTAACATGAGGATGTTACAATTGCTTCTTAAATATGATGATAACTTTCTGCTTTTTGTTTCAAAATACCTAAAAGAACTATCTAGAGTTCAACAAAATCAAGAATGGTGAAATCAAACTAATTTTATTATTTAAAGACAAAATCAGCATGACTATTTTAAAAAGTAATATGAGGTCAGCCTTCCATATATACCCTAATCATGCAGCAGCAACTTCTAAAAATCTGCATCAAAGCTCCTCAATGCAGATTCATTGATTCTTCTGAGGATTTTTCTTACACTATATTTCAGAGTCCCTAGTTAGACATTCCCAGGAAAACGTAAGTAGAAACTGTACTCAGCTTAAGAGTCACTGGGAATTTGTTCCAGAGCATCCCATACCTCTGCTCTTGCCTGTTCTCTCCCCAGCCACCAACCCCTCCCACACCAATGGATGTGGGACAAGTTTGAGGGCTAGAGCCCTTCCCTCTAGGTCTTGGGCCATTTGTCCCCGGGGGTCTTACGCTTTACTTGTTAACCCATTAATATATCAGGACAAAGATATGGATGACCTCTACACTATAGGGGTTTGTGGGACTGCAGTGTATTTGCTACAGGTGACCCCCTTTGAATTTTACAGATCTATTGGGGTATAATTGTTAGAACTGGTGCTCAGTATGATACTGTTGCATATAAGTCTACCATGGGAAATGAGGGGCACAATTAAGATAATTAGCATATCATTAATCTCATCTGGGACTTTCGTGTGCTTGTGTGTCATGACAACACAAAAGGCCCACCCTCCTACATTCCATATACACCCTCTTATGTTGTTAACCCCAGTCACAACAATGCATGCTAGATTCCCAGAATGGACCTATAACTATAAACTTGCGCCCTCCAACCAACAATCATCCCTCATTCCTCCACCTCCACCCTAGTGACTACGATTCAACTCTCAACTTTATGAGGTCAACTTTGTAACCTTTCACATTGCTTAGATCTGGAATATTACCCAGAGCTCAAGTACTGAGGGCTTGATCCCAGCGCATCAGTATTCTAGGTGAGGCTTTTGCGAAGTGAATGGATAGTTCAGGCTCTGACCTCAAGGCTGGATTCATTCATTCATGGATTTTTGGGTTAATGGGCTGGTGGAAGGTGGTAGAAACTCTGGGAAGAAGTACTCACTGGGGCATGTCACTGGAGGTGCAACTTGGCCCATGTAGGACTCCTTCGTCTCTCACATTGTCTGCTCCCTGACTGCTGTGAAGTGAGTAGCTTTCTTCCCACTACACGTTCCCATCATGATGTTCTACCTCACCACAGAAACAACAGGAACATGTGACTTCAGACTGAGGCCTCTGAAGCCATGTCCAGATAAATACCTCCTATTTTTAAGTTGATCTTGGGTATTTTGTCACAGTGAAATGAATCCAGTTAAAGAACACAAGAGCACTTGTGTTCTGTGCTTGACTTGTTTCATTAAACATTGTCACCGATTCCATCATGTTGCAAATGACAGGACTTATCTGTGGATAAATAGTTCTCTCTCTTTCTCTCTCATTCTCAATCTCTGTGTGTGTGTATGAGAGAGAGAGAGGGAGAGAGAGAGAGAGAGCAAAAGAAAGAGAGAGTCTCCTCTGCAAGAGGAAAATAATTATGAGAGACGGGTTAAAAGACTTTTATGGCTGAATCTTAAAGGAATACCAACAGAAATGAAAGGAATACTTCCATCTTTTTCTCGTTCCCACCCTAGTTTCTCTTCAGTGTATGACTCAAGCAACTCCATCTAGAACCCACTCTGACACCACAATTCATGATTTAGGGACCATCTTTGTAAAAAACAGGCTGGTAACAATCACCACAACTAACTCATCTACAGCTCTATTCCAGCTGTTCATCCACTTCAGGTACTCCTGAGGCTGAGAACATTCCCGTTTGCCACTGTTTTTCCCAACACTTAAAATAAATCTGAAAAACAGACTTGGAATAAAACACAGACGTTGGATGATGACCACCAGAGACATCTGTAATAATATCAAACACAGAAGCCACTGGGTCCCTTCATGTCTCAAGCATTATGCTGGTCACTACACCTTCCAAACCACCTTGATACACGGGCCCTGCTCCCTGTTTTGTGGAGCAGTTCCTGGGATTCAGTGACTCCAGATCTTTAGGTAATGAAGGGAGGAGTCTGGATTTGAACCATATTTGTTCAGTTCAGTCCCTGTATTTCTCATTTACATTCTTTTCTTTCTCAAACATTTTTTCTGTGGATTTATGGCTTAGTTTATTTAATTATTAATTTATCACTTTGTTTGGAAGTGGTTAATCTTCCCAAAGTAGCTAACATCAATGTCATGGAAAGGGGGCACATTTTGTGAGTTGGAACAACAGGAAATAATTCTTTCATGACAGTTTTGAAATGCTGGAAAATCTGTTTCTGCTGGGCTGTTAGGCAGCAAGTCTAATAATACAGAATAGTTTCACTAAACTGTAAGTCAGTGTGTGTCATGTCACAGATCGAGGATTTAGGCACAGGGAGAATACCTAGAATGTAAATCTATACTTGGGAAGCTGAGGCAGGAGGATCACACAAGCAAAGCCAGCTTGGGCTAGAGAGAGAAAAAGTTGTCACATACACAAACATGCACACACAATCCTCAAAGCAAAGACTTCACTCTGTGGACACAAGGATGTGCAGATACAGAATGATACAGCCTAGGAATGCCAGAGCAAGAACACCAGGCCAGAGGGGTTGTTCTGCGTAAAGTCTCGGTTCTAATCAATGAGAAGTTGGAATGCTGGCTCTCAGGTCCTGGTGCAGCCTACTCCACGTAGAGCCTGTGATTCCTCCAGGGAAGGTGTTAGTCTCAGACATGAGGCAGGAGTCCAGAGTACACAGATGTCAGATGTGAGTTTAGAGCAAAGTCAGTGTTTGTACCAATAAGTCCATAATGTTCCAATTATCAATAGTCACGTTTGGTGGCTTTCCCTTGTTCCCATTTTATCTTCTACTCTCCTTTCTACATTTAGAATTCTCTTAGTGAACATGTATATAGAGGCTTTGCATCTCCTCAGTCCTTATGTGGTTCCGCGCTATTCTGGACAAGGCTCCCTGTTCGGGGAGGTCATAGTTTCCCTTGTATCAATCTCTCTGCATCAAGGAAGAGGGGAGAAATGCTCCGTTTTAAGAAACTGGCCATCCATCTAGTTTGCCTTTGGGGCTCAACAACCACCATCCATTCTAATGTCACACTGCAGAGATTCTCCTGTTCCTGACGCGTGGGGTCAGAATCTGTAAACCTACGCTGGTGTTTCACTTACTTCTAGGCTCACAGCTTGAGTTCTGGGTCATTAGATGACAAAATTGCCTGGGGGAGGAGGCCAATAATTCCGTGATGGGTTATTCTCCTTCCAAGGTCGTCCCAGAGAGAGATCTGAAAGCCTCAATCATTCAACACTCATAACACTGCTAATGAGATGGAACAATTAGAGAAATAGAAATGCCATGAATATACATACAGCAACACAGGACCACAGGGGAGGAGGGCTTCTCCCAGCTGCTGTCACATGAAAACCAAAAGGATATCCAAAACCCAGCTCAAATTTATAAACACAAACACAGAAGCAAGGACACCTAACAGGAGGTAGATGAGACCAGCCTCACATCACTTGTACTTCTGGATGCTGTAACAATGCTCCTGTCCCATGTGGAATGGCTTTCTTGCACAGTTCATGTGTACTGTGAGCTCCTTAAGATTAGATTATCCCTGTTCCTTCTTCTCTTGCCAGTACCTAGCAGTGTCTCTGACTTCTGTAACACTGTCTGATGCAGGCAGTAGAACAAGAAATCCAAGAGAGGCAGGAACAGTGGCACAGGGACAGAAGAGAAGGGCAGGGGACCAGAGGACAGGACAGAGGCATAGGCAGACTAGAGCTTATAAGCCTGATTCATCCAAGTCCATAAGCTATACTGCTTAACAGAGCTCACTCTTCTAGTCTCTGGTCTCTTCCAGGAGGGTCTCAGACCAATGACCAAGGCAGGCTTCTCTGCAGATACCTGGGAGGAAAGTCTGGGGCTACATATAGGACTGTGGGAAGCCACTACAGGGTCCCAGTCGTATAAATGCTCACTTGACTTTGAAGAGTCCTGGCACCTGCCAACTCAGAGTGCTACAGTGGTTGCCAGTGGGAAGCTTCAAGTGCTCAGGAGAAAATCAGAGTGAGATGAGTCTTAAGTTGAGATGATTTAACTTCTGTTGGTGTCTCAGTCTCAGGTGCACCCAGCTCCCTGATATTTTTGGGAGCTGAAGATCATAGACTTCCCCCAAAGGATATTAACTGAGCAGACCAGCAAAGCCAAGTTGAATTTGGGATGTTTCATGCACATCCTGGATTGCCATGGATCACACTGGGTTTCCTTTCAAATGGTAATAAAGAGGACAGAGACCTCACTGCTTTTACTATTGTAAAGGAGCTTATTATGAATTACCAGAAGTGTTCTAATACTTTTGTTTAATTCTAGTACTTTCTTTAGTGCCCAATAGCATCATCTATTCTATGCACATTTCCTAAATATGCTTCAAAATGCAACAAACAGACATAGTGTCATCAACAAGAAAACAGACAACATCCAACCCGACACCTGATATTTAAATTATCCAGTGACCATAAAATAAGATGCTTATTTAGTCCTGAGCAAACCGATGAGGGAAAACAGGCTTAACACCAACTGAACGTCTGTATCTCAGATATTGGATATTACTTATAAAAAAGAAAGAAACTCAGAAATCAGGGCTCATTTGTGCATTTATATCATTCAGTATAAACGCAGAATTGTCTCAGTCACAGACACCAGATGGTGTGTGCAATTCATCCTCACTTTCATTGTATCTTATTATGTTTAATCTCTGCAGCTTCACCCAATTCTAAACGTAGCCTAAATTACCTTGGTTGGTAGTAAGGGCAGGTATCTTAACAGTCAGCTGTATACATTTTCTCAGAAATACACAACTATGGGTAGGAAGAAGGACCCACAAGGCACTAGAGGTAGATGGCTAGAAAAGTGTTTTAAAAAAACCCTGTCCAGAGCTCAAGGTATAATGCACATTATGCACACAGGTATTGCAGGAAAGGAAGCCAGAGGGGTGTTCAGCCAAGACACCATACAGGGATACTGGGTTCACCCAAGCAGTGGGCAATGCCACTGATGGATATCACACAAAAAGTCTTATCTGGGACAGAGTCTGCACTGACCAGAAAGTCGTTTTCTAGATTCCTGTGTTTTCAGTACAAATGTATTACAATGTTCTCTGTGGTATGTGAAAACACTAACCACTGCTGACTCTTTGCTCACACACACACACACACACACACACGCCCACACACTCTTCCCTCAACACTATGCCTTTTGGCAAGTGGGTACCAGAGTATGGGCACTGCTTATAAAGTAGCTATATGGGTTGTAATGGCAAGCTGGGCCAGGCAATGGCAACTTCAGACATGGAATTCATCCTGTGGACAATGAGGAACCTTGATAAAATCTGAGGAAGATAATAATCTTATCTGACCTACACTTCAGCAATAGTGTATTGCAGTTGGCCACAGTGGCTAGGAGTATACACTGAGGTTGAAGGGCCCCAAGAAGGTGAATAAAGGACTCCATGCTCCATCTTGACATGAGAATCTATAGGCTTCCAGCATAACATCTATGTGGGGCTGAATTTGTGCAAGTTTTTTTCAGCAAAAGTGTGAACATTCAGATACGTATTTGCTAAAACTTCACACAAGCTGTAAGTACATGACGAGTGAGACCAAGGAGTGAAGCACGCACTGCTTGAACAGACTGTGAACAGGTGACAGGGTCCACAGAGCTGCTGGTCAAGGATCTCCTGCAAGCCTACATGCTCTAGAGCATTCCCCTCCAGCAAGATTCAGGTTCTTAGGGCATCTCCTTTCAGGGTTTTCGTATGTCATTTCCCCCTTGTAATCTCCTCTTCTTTATCACACACCGTGAGTCTATTCTAACATTTATGATTGCTTTTGAAGGATTATCCTGTTATCAAATCAAGCCTTCATGTAGGTAATTTCCACTCGGCACTTCTGTGCTGCTTTTCTGCTTCGTTCCTTTTCTTCCCCTTTAGTCTGCTTCACATGGGACTGTGGTATTTCCTTCGCCCCTAACTATCTCTGGAAGCTTTAGGCATAGTCACTCTTTTCTGGCAGCAAGCTGAAGGTGACAGGTCCCTGGTGATCTCCCATGATGCTGTCTGTGCATTCTTTGGCTACATTTAAAATCACTCATGCTTTCACATTCCACAGCTGCTTTGCTCTGTGAGCAGGTTTTGTTTACTTCATCTCCGTTTCGGGACCCCTCAGATCAGAGAGACAATACAAACCTTCAGTTTTAGAGAAATCTCCACCTTTGCTTCTTTGACTAATACCTCTGCTTTCCTCCGTTCTCATACCATCTCAGATACGTGTCAGTATTTCTGAAGCCATCATCAATGCATCTTTATTCTTCTTTTATACAACCTTTATGCCTTCTATACAGAGCTCTAGGCAAAACTGTCATTAGAAAATACCTGTTTTCTAGTTTGACAATTCTCCCTTCAGCTCCACCTACTATACTTTTTGTTGCACCCACTGGTAGTCAAGTTAAGTGACCCATCTCATTTCTCACTATTTTGTTTTAATCATTTGCATACTCATTGTTTCTTACATTATGTTCCCCTTCCTTTGAAAGCTCATGCAATCATTTAAAGCACATGCAATACTTGGGCATGTCTGTTGTTCCTAGTGCTCTGGTTCTCTTTGGTGCTCTCTTCACTCTCCTAGACTTTACTGGGTCACAATGCTCTCTGCTCTGCTCACCGTAATGTGAGAACTGTTTATTTGTGTGAGGGGCCCTTGACCCCTCTTTATCAGAGATTCTGTAAAGATCACTTGTGGTTTGATCCATAAGAGCACTTGCGTCCTGACAGGTCCATAACAGTTTTCACCTGAATTTTACCCCATGCCTCTGTGGGAGAGTCAGAGCTGTGTCCACGTACAGAGCATGCATTTATAGTGGGTAATATGGTCTACCAATGGTCTCAGGTATTTGATGAACATTCTATCTGGTCTAGGCCAGTGTTTCTCAAGGTGGGAGAACTTCTGAATGTCTGGGTTGACTTTGAGGGGCTCAGTTCCCATGTCTCTACTACCCAGTTTTATAAGGCCCAGGGCATGCTCATATCTGCTCAGGTGTCAGGACTGCATCTGGCCTAGGGCCTTTCATTCCCTCCCTCTTTCCTTGTTTCCCTCACTCCCTGTCTCCCTCCTTCTCTCCCTTCCCCTTCTCTCTTTCTTCCTTTCTCTATATTGCATTGTAGGTATTCTGCTGGGTGCTCCACAGCGTTGTTCTGGGCTTCCACTGGAAATAGAGAGCTTCTGTATCAACTTGGGCTTCCCTCTTCCCAATCTTCTTTAAAAACTTTTATAACGAACAGTGTCCTTTAGTGCCCCAGCAGATTCTGCCAGTTTTGCTCTAAACCACAGACATTTCCAAGCTCCTGGCTGGCTGGATGAGGCCTCAGTTCCTAGGCAACACTGTTTCTGAGTACCTGGCTCATGGTGAGAACTTAGTAAAAGCTAGTTATCTTTCACTCACTACCCAAGATCAGCAGTCAGGGAAGGCCACTGTCATCCAAAGCACAGGTTTAAAAGACAGGCCCTTCAAGAGAGAGCACAGCAATCACACCCTTTTCTCTAAAGAGATAAGACTAGGATGAACTGTGGGTGGGACAGAAATATTTCTGTTCATTTTTCAGAAAGGACCTGTCTCATTAACCCTCACTAGTTAGAAGTCTTGAAATTCCAGGATGACATGCATTTAGTAAGGGTAAGGAATAGCAAGGAGATTTTTCATTGTTCAGAATCATTTGTGGGTAAAACTGTGAATTTCTTGTATTAAAAAATCAAGAGCATAATACTCCTAAGTACATTACTTTTTAATCATGCATTATGAAGGGAGAAAAACTACTTTTGTTTCTCTCTGAAATAAAAGAGTCTCTATGTCTAGACAAAATTTTCAAAAGCAACTTTCAGTTTTGTGTGTTTTTACCATCAAAATAATAATTAATAATAATAAGAATAACAGCAACAACAATAAAATCAGAAAGAAAATTGCTTTCCATGTGGTTTTAGAGATTATTTCATATAGGGGCTAGAATTCCTACAAACAACATTTCCTAAATGTATTCTTACATGACCACAGCTGGTCACTGTGTCTTTAAGTTTTATTCTCAAGGACTTTTGCTGGAGAGTACCTCATGCTAAATGCAAGCTGGTGCTTCTGTGGAATATTTCTGCATGCAAATTCACTTCATAACAGTTTTTTTCTCCATTTTAATTGGGTGACATGGAATAGGCATAAGGAATTGCTAGCGCACCACAGTGGTCCTGATAAACTCTCTGAACTCCCTGCCAGCCATCACTATCTAGCTTCCCCTATCAAGTCATAAACTGTTAATAGATAGACAAATCCATGAACTGGCTCTTGCAGCTCTGCCCAGTGTCCATATTTTTTACTGTGTTCTTGTTAAAAAGCAAAAGATATTACATACCTGCCAATAAGTTTGAAAAGGTTGACATATTCTTAACATTCTCTTATATTAAATTGACAGATTGTGTCACATAGGAATTCTTGCTATGTCAAGATGAACTAACACGCACTCTAAAAGGCAACAGGAAACTGATGCAGCTGAGATGGTCTGAGCATTAGGCTGGCAAGTTATTTTAACAACCGAGATTGTTCCTAGTACACTTACTCCTTTGGGAGAGGACTGTGTGTGGGACCACCTCCCTGGGAACAACAGAGGATCCAGGGACAACCAAGTTGTCCTGCACTCAGGAGGTTCTGTACTTTGAAGATTGACAGCTAAGCCATCTCTCTGTTCTTTCTAGGAAGAAAGAGGCTGACAAATAATAAATCCCTACATTTCCACCTCATTAAATACACAGACCTACAAGTTTCAGAACCTTACAATATAGACCATGTAGGCAATTTGCATATTGAGGCAACAATCTACATTTTATATAAGATTAAAACTTTTGGCTCTCTGAAAAATTAGCCTCCTTGTTATAGGGACTCACAGCTGTAGAATTTTGAGGCCCTCAGTAAACTTTGCTCCTAGTCTCATTTGTTTGACAGATATTATCTTCTGAGATGATGCTAATTATTCCATCCCTATCCAAAGAAGCAGCCTTCTCTAAAAGAGCTAACCATTAAAATGCAAATAGGTGTTTCCCACTTCACTGGTTAGCTAGGAAAGGCTGTTAAGGGTTTTCTGACTGGAGGGGAAGCTGCAGCAGCTAACCCTCAACATGGCCCTGTGAGGGAGGCCTGCCCAGCTCTGAGCCTTGCTCTGCAGAATCCTCTGGCTCTAATCCCTTCTGTGCAGTGGTGTTTATGAGTTAATGCATACACACTGCTGAAGAAATTACTGAACCAAAAAGCTGATTCCAGATTCTACTCACTGCACACGGCCAGCTCTCACTTAGACTAATTACTTAAATGATTTAAAAACGTATGAATATTCAGATGCTAGTGCTTCTGAAAAATAAAACGCAGCTGAGCCTGGCAGCAGCCTCTCCTCCTTTCCTCTTGTTTGGAGCAGTTCCACTTGCATATCTGAATCAAGAATGAGTCCTACCTGGAACCAGGAAGGCAAAAGCAGCCAGACACACCCAGCCACAGACTAGGACCCTGTCCTAACCTCAAGTCTCCTCTGCTTAGACAGCTGGGATTATTCTTAGATGAGGCATAGCCTGGCTCATCTTAAATACCTACAAGCTGATCCATCTTCTGGAACAATACACATTTGGTGTGTGCTGACAAAATTTATGATGTGGAAGTTAAACAAGGACAGGCATGGGATAGCACCCCAGAGTGTCTAGGACAGGGAGTACTGGTCTAACATCTAAGGGTGCTGGAGCTGCAAAACTTGTGTGGGGCACCCACTTTTCACAATCCAGAATCCTGGTTCCTTCCTAGTCATAATATCACTGTCTAGGAAGTTCACAGAAAGGAATTTATACTCATTCTTGGTGAACACTCAGCAGGTAATGTGTTAGTCATATGTGTTAGTCATAAATAGGTCCAAAACCCATACCTAAACCATGTGGGGTTTGTTGTTGTTGTTCTGAACCAGAATGTGCCCTTGAGAACAGCATACAGCAGCACACCAAATACAGTCTGCAGCAGAAAGCAGTCCTGTATTAGAACAGGCAGTCCAAAAGCACTTGGATTTATTTAAGCTACTATACACAGTGTTTACTTCATAACTTTTAGTATGCACAGCACTCTACAACTTTCAGTGAGGGGATAGGAAGGGTAAAAAGACACTGGACAGCAAAGTCAAAGCACAGTGACCATTTCAAAGCTGGGAATGATACAGAAAAGCTATTACGGTAAGAAATAATAAAACTCTCAATTCTGTGAGAACTAAGACAGGCTGGAGAGCTTCAGAGCATCCAGAGGGCATAGGACTGTTCCTTTGAAGGAGACCAGCATTCACGTCCCCACTCAGACACACTTTTCTTATAGTCCTGGAAAGATCAGCGGGCAGAGGCTTACATAACTTATCAGACTTCAGAGATAAATCTGTGTTATATTCTTAGTGACACAATAATTCAGAAAACTTTGCTGGGTAGAACTTTCATGCTAGCTTTGTACTTGCTATTCTGCAGGTGCCTCTGTCCTACTCATGTACGAGGCACTAAACTCATTCTCAGCCAGGCTCCTGGAGCAGCACTGGGAAGCTCTGACACTGAGGGAGCAGAGGGACTGGACTCGGACCCTGAGGCAGTTCCTGGACGGATCTGTCTCTCAGAGCCCCAAGGACCCCTAGTTTCTAGTTTTGTTGCCGATATGCCTCTTTAAAACACTGGAAAATCAAATCCCAGCCTCAGGGGTCCCTATGCGTACGGGAAAGACGTTTATCACATTTTCTTTATTCTTCCTCACACATCACGGAAAAACACTGTATAACTTGCTTTCACTATTTTGGAACAAAGTTAACAGAACATCAGCCCAGTTGTTCCACTCTCAATAATCTCAGCTTTGGAACTGGGCTGAAACTTTAGTTAGGGTGGGCTGCTTGCTCTCACTGGTAGTCAGTAGGTTTTTTGTGTACCCCCTTGGGTGCCAACAGCAGTTAGGAAAAGTTTCATCAAGCCTTATTTAGTGTGAGCTTCATCAGAAGTTTGGGTAACATATTTAACATCAGCAAATCCATACTGACATCTCTTATCTAGAGAAAACCAGCTAAAATTTGTAAGAACCAGAAGAAAACAAATATACCACAAAAGGTCTTCATGTCGATTTCTCATTAGAGAAGAACGCATGCCTAACACTTATGTGCTCCGCTTTATTTCATTCCCATTCACAGTCAAACACCACAAAGAGTATGCTTTCAACCAACACTGTCTAAAGCATCCTTCGAAGCAGTTTGTCACCATTAATTCAAACCATGAGGCACCATGATGCTCCACCCACTCAAACAGAGGTGAGGGATTTGGGGTACTTACCTTCTGGCTCCCCACAGAGGGTGCACTGAGACTCTGTGGAAAGAAGAGAAGAGAGTTAGCCACCACCACAGACTGCTTATGAACACAGCCACACATAGCTGCAGCTCTACTGCCCAGGGCCCTAAAGGCCTTAGCATACAACCACTCTGATCTTACAGTTCAGTTGAATTTTATCTAAAATGCTCACTCTCAAATGCAAAGCATATTACACTTTATTAAAATAACAATCTTTGTCATATGCATAGGCACCCATCAAATACTTTTTCATAATTGTACATGGCTCAACATTCAAGTTACTTAGATGAAATATGGATGGTATATTTATCATTTAATTTCAATAGTTAAACCTTTAAAACGTTAAGATAATTGAAGCTTTACATTGACTACAACTAGGATATAACTCCTTTCAGGCACAGAAATTACAAGTATATCATATCTCAGTAAAGACACAACATCTACAAATACAGATTATGTTCCCCATAAATTCACCCACGGTTCTGCATTTGGCTCTGCGGAATACACAGATTCTTGGCATGGCATCTGTAGCACATAACACAAAGGGAACCATAGCAGCCAAGCTGTAGATCCTAATGCACAGAAAGACTTCAACTAGTCCTCATAGTCCAGAATTAACCAGAAACACACATACCACCCCTTCCCCAAACTCTAGGTCATGGGAAAGCCAAGCAACTCCCTGGGGAGCAGGAGGAGGTTAGAGTCAGCTGCACTTGAGTTTCCAAGGTGGCTGACTCCAGGGTACATAAGGCATAATGGGCATCTAGGTGCCCCCAGGCATTCCCTGGGATGCACAGGCATGGTAACCCCTTTATCACCCAGACATACCTATGGGGGTGCATAGTCATGGTGACCTCTGCCTGCATGCAGAAACACATAGTAGGGTGCAGAAGAACCAGCAACGCCTACTTGAAATGAAGCTGAAACCCACATGGAGAGGTCCATACTACTTGGTGCTCCTCCAAGGGATAATGCTTCCTTTGCCCTGAGGCAGCCAGCAGGAGGTCCCACATGAGAAGCCAAGAGTCACAGATACAACCACTTTCAGCAGGAACATGTGACCTGAACATCCACCTCAGAATTTAGATGCTAAGAGCTGTCTTGGGCTGTAGCTCTGTCTCATTCATCCCAAAAGTCACCAGTGCTACTGAAAGAGTCTGTGCTGGACTGGGGAGATGGATCAGTGAGTGAAATGTTTGCTGTGCAAGCTCAACAACCTGAGTTAGGATAACAGCATGCTGAGCCCCAAGTCTCAGGGACACAGTGGTACTGAACCCCAAGGTACCCACCATGGGAACTAGGGCCTCATGCTCTGGATAGCAATACCCAGCTCCACCCTCAGCAACAACCACCCTACTCCCTGCCCTATGGGCCCGAAGTAAACTGTTACTACTTTACTGGGCTGTGAACACAGCTCTGGCTCTGTCATGAAGAACAACGCCTAGAATCCATGTCAGCACTGACCTATGGTTAGGATTCTTCTCTGGAGATTTTATCTCACCACTGCTGACACAGTTACAGCACACTCATGATGCTTTCAGTGAATTCAAACCTGCAAACCAAAGATCACTCAAAAGCCTCTGGAACAGAGGTACCGGCTGTGCCAGCAGCATATTAACATCCCTGGAACAAGTCTAGGGAGTTGTGACTCTGGCCCGTTCCTCTGCTTGCTTCCTGGCCATCTTGAAGACAGCAACCTCTTCCGCCCTGTGCTTCCAACACGATGCGCTGTGCTGACACAGGTCCAAGGCAACAATGCCCAAGACCACAGACTGAAAGCTCTGAAACCAGCACTCTCATCAGCTGATTATTTTGAGTATTTTGTTACAGAGACATAAATCTGACTACTGAGTTAGGATGACTGGGGAGATGTAGGAAAGAGTGAATGTTTAGAGATGGAGAGATGTAGATGTTCCTGTAATGGAGGGATGGGCTGCATGGAAAGCTGGGGTGCAAATGAAGGCCTTTGGGGGTCTTTTCTCCTAGAAGGTGGGTGCCTGTTAGTACATGCTGGGATTATAGGACAGGACTTTACTCATGCTACCACCTGTGAGGTTCAGCCAGCATAGGGTGAAGCCGGGGGCCAGTGGTAGGAAAATAGTTTAAAATGACAAGATGTCTCAGTTTAGCCATGGATATGCAGAGGGAGACCAGCATGGCTGTGTGGTGAGGAGCGCAGGCTCCTGGGGAGAGGAAGGACATATGGCAGGGGTAATGTCAATTCTTGTTGACCCTTTGGAGCTTTGGCTATTCATCTGCCCCTCATCTGAAAGGGTGGATGAGCTGCTAGTAGAGACAGTGGTACATGCAATGTATGTAGTGCATGCATGGCACTGAGATGCTGTGGGGATAAAATGGAATGAGACTCATGTTGCACAGTACGTGGCAGCCAGCACTGAATCTGGGCTCATTAAATATCAGGTTGTGACTCACTAGCCAGAGTTCTCAAGAAAGAGGATTCAGTCTTGCCTCCTGTCCTCTGGCCCTCAAATCTCGGCCTCTTCCTCAAGCCCACAAGATTTCATGACAATGAACAGTGCCCCCATGGAATTCAGCATGATGGGATGTGACCTGTGATCATTCTTCCCTGAGGAACATCTATTTTTAAATATGCACAAAGTAATGAGAATTGAACTGGATACACTGTCGATTCATCATCATTACCACACCAATTTAAATTCGGGGACAACTCTACTAATTTATGCCAATTAACACAGATTGAGAAACCTGCCCATGATTTCATGTATTCCATCTATACCTGCACCAGATGGGGCCCTGTGAGAATCCACTTACTCCCAAAGGCTCAGAGCATGAGCAGTCGGAGCCAAACCCACTGTTCTTCGGCATATGGCAAGCACTTTATTTTAATCTCACAGGAAATATGGAGCTATCTCTGTGGAGACGGCATCTATCTAAGGAGGGAAGTTTAAATGCATCCACAAATTTTAACAGAGGAAGTTTCAACTTTGTGTGGGAAGCAACAATCAGAGTCTCTCCTTGCTTTGTCAGGCAAGAAACCTTGACATCTGCCCTCTCTCAGATGCAGAGCCTACATGGGGTGAGGGTGCAGATGGTGGTGGCCAAAGGGATGTGAGAGATAAGGGTGCTCCACCTCCTGGAGCCCCATGAGGAAGAACCCCCATATGCACAGAACCCCTGTAGGTGGCTGCTGACTCAGATGCAGCCCCCAAGGGCAGAACTCCTGGCAAGGCCAACTTCAAATTCACCAACAGGAACTCTCTATACCTGTGGCTTTTCTAAATCCAGATGTGAGTAGGAAAAACACCTGCTGGTTCTTCAGGCCACAGTGGGAACATGCCACCCTGAGCAAGCTGCCCCTGAGGAGTGGGGCAGACACAGAATGGATGGCAGGTTGAGGAATGGAGAACTGGGATTGTGGGTCCTGGGTGACCAAGGCCAGATGTCGGGCTGCTCTAGCAATGGCACTAACTAGCTTCTTTTCCTGCCCTCCTCCTCTCCCTCCAGCTTGGGTGTGATGACCAGACAGGAGGGAAGGCCGGATATTGCTGATGAGAGGATTCTCTGTCTTGTTTCACAGCAAGTTATTGTCCCAGACTGACAGCTCCTGGACATGAAGGTCAGGAGCGAGAGACTTCTGCAGACTCCAGCTGTGAGTCTGTCAGAGCCTCACAAATAAGCAAAGCCTTTGCCTTGACCTAGGGACCAGGTATCACTCACCCAAGCACCTGGTACAATACTGTCACATGCCACATACTGTGTGACCACATGACACAATGGCTATGTGACACATGAGTACATGACAACATGACATGATGTTCTCGTGACCATGTGCCTGCATGACAACAGGCCTCGACCTAGCAGGTCAGAATCTGATCGTTCATCTACTGGCTCACTCACATGAGTCATAATTGGAGTTACTACAGGATCTTATGGCTCATGTGAAAAATATTAGACATGAAAACACAAGGTGAAGGGGCAAAACACAGAACTTTGCACTGAGTTTTCATGTTAATGTGCTTCTTTTTGTTTTCTTTGCTTTTTTAATTTTTAAATTGCATTTATTATTAATTTGCCTATGTGTGCCCATGCACGTGCATCTCTGTGGGCACACTCATGCTATGGTGTGTGTGTGTGTGTGCATGTGTGTGTGTGTGCGTGTGTGTGTGTGTGTGTAGGTCTGATGACAGCTTGAGGGTGTCAGTTTTCTCTTTCCACCATGTAGGTCCTACAGATCAACAGACTTGGCAGCAAGGGCCTTTACCTATTGACTGTTTGAGCCATCTCCCTGCTTTTGAAACAGGGTCTTATGTAGCCCAGACAGGCTTCAAACTTGCTATATTGTTAAGGATTTTCTTGAACTCCTGATCTTCCTCCTTCCTCCTTCCAAGTGCTGAGATTATAGACATGTGTCACCATGCCTGTATGCTGTGTTGGAGACTGAATCCAGTACTTTATGCATGCCAGGCAAGTAGTTTAGGCATGAATGTTTATATAAAAGCCTTACTGCTAGACATTGTGCTGGTAACATTGTGTTGTAACATGCTGGTGAAGTTTACTTACAAATGCTTAAATAAAAGCCTAGGATGATAAACATGCAGTTCTCAGGAATTATATCTAAAGAATAATTACAATAAGAGTATTATGGGGTGCATGGTAAGAGAGAACAGAAAAGGAAGTGAAAACTTCAGTAAATCTATGCTAATTGTTCATTCTTTAGGCAGCTTTAAGCTTTATATATTTTATAGGTAAAGGAAAACTATTTCTAGCAGAGAATAAATGCATCACCATTTAGCAAGTCATCATTATAGTTTGCTGTTGTTCTAACTTCAAAATAAGGAACCTGAGATTTTGTTACCTGTGGGACAGGAACATATTTTACTCATTGAGTCATTCCAGAAATAGATGTGATAATCCCATAGATGTTTGGGGCCCAAACCCAGCATACTTTGCCCATTGATAAGTGTCAGTAAGTCAAAGAGAACATTCACTTGTTATTAATATAGAAAGATAAGATTCCTCTCACTTGGGCAGAGAGGAACCAGTCACAGTGTAGTAAGAATTACAACTCAGAAGATGAAGCATGTTGTAGGTGTGCACAAATCCTCCAGTAGTATTGGGCATCATGGGTCCATGAGGGGTAGGTAGGTTGTAACTGGAGCAGAGAATAGAAAGAAGCTGGGTGGGTGCATGTGGCCCTTCCCAGGGAAAACATGAGCCCAAGTCTTGTGGTCTGGGAGGTTGTCTTTATGGACGCTTGAGAAATAAGTAAGAGCATCAAAATGTAGGAGAGCTGGGTTTAGGCCTCAGACACAGAAAGAGCGCTCAGAAATGAAGCTCTCCGGATGCCCCAGGCAGTAAGGAGCCTACCACCAACGATAAACAGAGTTTAGTGAGACTCACCTAACCTAACAGCTGCATGCAAATAAAATTCTAATTTGACTTTACAAATGAAATAAAACACTACGTAGGTAAACCCAGAAATCAGTGTGTTTAGTAAAGCAACAGTCAGAGGGAAGCCACTGTAAAAGCTGTAAAAGTCCTGGTGGCAAGCTGCAAGGGTGCTCTTTCTCCACACCACACCTCTGTGCCAGGGTCCCATGCAGGGGTTGTGAGGGTGCAGTCCAGCCAGATCCTCTGTGAGTGTTCCTCCCAGTCCCCTAGGTTCCAGCCATCTGATCCTGAAATGCCTCATTTGGCTGTAATGATTCCAGGGCACATGTACCTGACTCAGAGTATGCTTGACTTAAGAAAGTTAAATAATTATTAGATTCTCCAGGGAAAACAGCATCTGGTTATTATTCAATCCAAATACGTGCTCCCTCCTGCAGAGTGCACCTGGGATTAAAAATCAGCAACTGGGTGGCTTCCCAGGGAAAATCAATGGCTTACTTTACTTTCACACTCTTTCTAGCTATGAAATGGAATGGTGCTCTTAGCTCAGCCATTTCCACCTGTGAGGGCACTGTGAACAACCAACATTCTTAATTCTCCATTCAGTGAGGGAGAGGATGAAGAAGATTCCTATTGTCAGACAGTCTTGAAGGAAATTTAAGGTTTTAATAATTTTCAAAATACATTACCCAGTAAAGCATTCTGCTGTCTGTCCCTAAATTTTTATGGACACATCAGAAATACACAAGGAAGACCAACCTGAAGCTCTATTCCAGCTTCCAGGGTAGTTGAGGAGCACACAACTACGCAGTCAGGAAGCTCACTCATGGTCCTGTGTCCAGCCCCGAGGAGCCAGCATAGTTTTCTCATAGTTAGCTAACAGGAGGAGGGCAACAGTGTACCTCAGTCTATCTCTGAGGGACCGGGCCACTCTGAGAACACTCATGAAATCTAAGAGTCATGATCAGCAGCGGCACCCTTCCCATCTCTTCCACATAAGCCACAAGGACATCACTTTTTCTGTGTTCATACGCACAGAAAACACAGGAAACTGCCAGCCTCGCTTTCTGATTTCTGGTCTCTGTCCCCGTTCAATCTCTTGGCACCCAAGTCAACATAAAGAGCCTCTCCTGAGACCACGACCCCCCGTTTGTGTGTGTCGCTCACCCACTTCTTCCTTGGGTCCATCACTTGGTTCCACAGCTATGCCTGCCACTCCCAGATGCCCAACCTTCACATTCCTAACCTAGAACTGACTGGAGAAGTGGGGCAGGGACCCGACAGTCTCCCATCCTCCTCCTCCTGCCGCCTTTCCCCTTGACATCCTTCCCAGGGATTTGCAACAGACACTTCTCCATGTTCAGTGCTGGTGGCTCAGTGTTCTGTCTGATCAGACCAGGGATGCCTGTGAGGGCTCGGAGCCCTGCCACCCTTCCTGGTCACCACTAAAATGAACCACTAAGTTCACATAGGGTCTGTCATGTGCATTAGGACAGTAGGTCTTCTCCTTCTTGGAGCTGCTGTACTCCCCTGCCCTCCAGCTGACCAAGTCTAAACTCCAGGCTTTGTCCAGGTCTGATCATGTCAACTAAACTGCCACCTTGTGAAGGCAGGTGTTCTAGTTTTTACTATACTTGGTCAGTTTGGCATCTTAAGAGATTGGTGTCCCAAGCCTCTGTTGTAACTGCACTGTCTACATAGTAAATCAAGGATGAATCAGGATGACGCTAAGTTTTCTCCCAGGCATTCCCTGCATCCAACAAATAGTCAGAAAGCCTCTTAAACCATAACTCCAAAATCTACTGCAAACTAGCTCAGTGCCAAACTCTCCTGCCAGTGCCTTGGGCAAGTTGAGAACATGCAGTGTAATGAGGCCAGAGCCCCTTGGAAGACATGTGTCCTCCTTGTTTACCTCAGAGTAACCTGAGAGCAAGCATTTCACAGTGAGGGTCCTCTCATCTATCCCTGGGTTCCTCCTTTGGTCCAGAGGACAGGTCCTGTTCCTCTAGGACACAGGCAAAGCCTCATGCTTTAGGGCCTTACCTGTGGTTGGCACATAAACACCCACTGAGCTCAAGCTCCAATCACAGGGAGGATCTGCATTCTCTGAACCCCTCCCCCAACGTTCTTCTCCAAATCTGAACTTCAGAGACTCCTCCCCCTTTGCCACCCCCTCCATCTCACATTCAGCTTGCCGTCCAATAGTGATCTATTCATGCATCTGGCTTCGTGCTTGCTGTGCACCACTCCCAGCAGGACACAAACATCCCGGAGCCTCAACCTTGTTTGATGCACCCTGCACCCCATACTTAAGACCCTGTGAAAAGATGTGCTAAATAAACCCTGCAAACTCCATTCTCATAGCTATGAACCACAGATCATCATAGAAACTGGGACTCTTTAGCTGTATAGGAGGGTGTGGAATTTTGTAACACCTCAACCAGGAGGGACATAAGGAGCTGTGACATCCCTGTTAGAGGAACTATGGGATTCTGATACAAGGTGGAGCCAGGGCACAGGAACATATGTAACACAGCCTGGATCATGGAGCCACTGTCAGGTGAAGTGGGGTGAGATGAGCTGTGTACATGAAAGATGGATACCCTGACCACGTGGAAATGGCTGGGAGCTGAGAAATGCTGAGCTCACCACATGCTCCCTGCCCATAAAACTCCTGAGGACCAGTGACTGTGCTATGATGTCCCCTGTGTTGGTCCCCAGGCCACCCATCCCCAATCTATCTTTGTAGTTCTGGGGTTCTCTGGAATTGCAGGTGTGCTGGAATGTCAAGGGTCTATCTTCCCCAGATATCTTCTATCATAGCTTCTTGTCACTAAATCCTATTCATTAATCTAATGTGAGAATTCTGACCATCCTCTTGAGCTCTGGGCTACACCAACACATGTCCAGGGATATTAGTCATTTACTCGACCCTTCCAAAGGCATGTTATTGTACACATATAGCAAACATGTGTGTATTTATAGTTATACGCATATACAAATATAATATGCATAAATACATGTAATTATATGTAAGTATATGCAATATATTATGTATATATACACATAAGTATGCAATAAATAAATGCAAGTAAGCACACACATAAAGATATTTATATTTCTATATATTTAGATAGTCACAAACATAGAGAAGGACACATATAGACAAAAATGCATGTATGTGCTGTGAATGTCTTTCTAAAGCAGAAGGGGACAGACTGGTTGCTTATGAATTTTATCAATGCTCTTTAAAACAGGCTTATTCTTTATCCTTTTCTGGTTACCATGCATAGAAAGTAAATATTGTTCTTAGGAGACTTGGTTCAATTTTCCTATAATTGTCAAGATAAAGGACTGTGTATGAGCTGCCAAGAGTTCCCAAGGTCTGTGGCATGTAATAGTTTAAGGCACCCCCTAACCTGAGGAATTCCAGGGTAAAGATGGGCCTCAGGCTGCACCAAGATCATTTTCAGTCCTCTAAGTTGTAACTCTTCCTGCAAGAACCTCTGCATCAAAATCCTTTCCTGCCATCATCACCTGTCCTTAGTTTGTTCCAAAAGTGTCGGCAAAATATCACTTATTTTTAAAGCTTTTTGTTTGTTTCTTGCAAGATACTCATTTATTACAGCAAGACTCATAGGACTCAACACCACGCATGATTTAGTGCCCTGCACAGAGGCTGTTATTTATCTGTCAGTTCTGAGTTCCTCACTCTGCTGTAGGGAAGGAGCTCCATGGAGGAGTTACAACAAGATTCATGCCATGGTGGCTGTCACACTTCAGCTTTACTTGAAGTTGTAGTTCCTATTTCCTTCTTTCTTTTTTAAAATGTTTTTTTAGTTCTCAGGATTCAATCCGAGATCTTTTACATGCCAGGGAAGTGCTCTACCACTGAGCTCTGTCCTCAGTCACCTTTTTTTCCTTTTAAACTTTTTATTTTGAAACAGGGTCTCCTAGTTAGGTTGCTGGGGATGGCTCTGAACTCACTCTAGCCCAGGCATACCTTGAGCTTATAATCCTCCTGCCTCAGTCTCCCATGTAGGATTATAAACCTGCACTTGTAGGCATAGTTATTTTTTCTCTTTTCTGACTTATCACAACTTACGTGTTTTGTTTTGTTTTTTTCCCATTTCTCTTACTCAGAATTAATAATTGTTTCCCCGTCTCGGTCATACTGAAAGGCAATTAAACCTTGAAAAAGAATAGAGTCTTGGGGACAGGTTTTAAATGTATGCTGAATTTATTTTTCAGAGTAAATCTCTGCAATGGCTTTCAAGTACACAAGATATTTTAAATTGGGGCCGGAATCATAGCTACGTTGACAGGTGTCTCTGGGTTTGAGACGCTGACAGTAGTTCCAAGTATGAGCTTCCCAAACTCTTTTAACAATTTGGTGGAAGAGAAAGGATGATTCCTAGATTCAGGAGTTCTACACTGCTGCCTTCAAGGGACAGAAGGTTAGAAGAGCCAGGCAGGCAGAGAGGTTCCTGGACTTGGGCAGTCAACATCAGGGCAGACAGGGGAAGTAGAGACTGTGGGGTGTGAAGAGCGACTAATGTGTCCATAGTCATCCTCTCTTTGTTTCCTGAATATGGTGGGGAAATCATTTCCATATTTCCAGATTTGACAGAAAATGTCTAGTGTTCCACAGTGGTGTGGCTGGAGTTCTCTCTTGAAGTTACAGTTTTATTTGGCAAATTACTCACATCCTGAAGAGAGAGGTCACTAAATACTATGGAGTGATTACAAAGTACATATTACACGCCTCCAGGAACCTAACTTATGTCATAGATAAGATGCTTAGTAGGCAACTATGCTAACCCAGGTTGGCCTACTGACTGTATAAAACAGCAAGAACATGCTTTAACATAAAGTTCATAGCAGAAGTGGAAAGTATTGTGATTGCTTTGTCTTGTTCCTCTCAGGACAGCCACTTCTACACTGGTTAAGTCCAACTTCTCTTTTCTTTTTTCTTTCCTTTTTCTTTTTTTTAACTTTTACATAAACTTTATTGAGAATTCCATACATGTATATAAGGTGTTTTGATCAAATCCATGCCCACTTCCTCCCCTCCAACATTCCCCCCTATGAAGAGGTAAACCTAAAATCTTTTAAGGATTAGACACAAGCTCCCAAATACTTTTAATATTTTTGGTCTTTGTAACAGAGCATGTTGCTAAGAGGCCTAAGGACATTTTGACTTTTAGTCAAGAAACTGGCTACATTCCTTTGGGGTCTTTTTACCCTAACTGCCTAGCCAATTCCTACCTCCTATTCTTATCACACCATCCTCTGAAGG
>NW_008335593.1:845509-849375 GCF_000622305.1 Nannospalax galili | reverse complement strand
AAGTAAAGGCAAGAGTAATTAGCATTACAAGTTCTAGACAGGGAACTAGAAAAAAGTCAGAACGGCAATTTTCAAATGTTCATATGAGAGTCCACTGGAGTTTCTTGACAAGGGCTTCCAAAAACATCCCTCTATTGGGTTCTTCTTCATTTTTCTTTTGTCTTCCAAGGCTGGACTAGTTGGCTGGGAAGAGTGGCTGGATACTCAGGTGAGGGTCCAGTGACTCTGCTTGGCACTCCTTTATGAGTGAGCACAACCGTCAACAAGCCCAACTGTGACTATGTTTAGCGATCAGGCTCAGCCAAAGTCGTGATGATGGTAGTTGTTTCATGCAGAAGAGACTTCTGTATATCATCATCTTATTAAAAGGACCTGGAACTTAAAAGGATTTGGTGCTAGGAGCCAAATATGAGGAAGAACATATATTGTTTGTTTTTCTGACTCTGTGTTACTTAGTATAACAGTTTCTAGATCCATCCATTTACCTGCAAATTTCATTATTTCATCTTTATTGCTGAATAGAACTCCATTGTGTAAATATACCACATTTTTGTTAACCACTTGTCAGTTGAGGGACACTTAGGTTGTTTCCATCTCTTAGCTATTGTGAAAAGAGCAGCAATAAACATGGTTGTACAAGTGTCTCTACAATAGGATGAGTCCTTTGGGTATATGCCAAGGAGTGGTATAACCAGGTCATAAGGTAGGTTCATTTTTAGTTTTTTAAGAGTTCTCCACATTGTTTCCCATTTGTTAACCACTTGTCAGTTGAGGGACACTTAGGTTGTTTCCATCTCTTAGCTATTGTGAAAAGAGCAGCAATAAACATGGTTGTACAAGTGTCTCTACAATAGGATGAGTCCTTTGGGTATATGCCAAGGAGTGGTATAACCAGGTCATAAGGTAGGTTCATTTTTAGTTTTTTAAGAGTTCTCCACATTGTTTCCCATTCACGCTGCACAAGTTTGCAATCCTACCAGCAGTGAATAAGCATTCCCCTTTCTCCACATCCTAGGCAGCATTTGGTATCATTTGTTCTCTTGATCCTAGCCAGCCTGATTGGGGTAAGGTGATACCTTAGGGTGGTTTTAATTTGTATTTCCCTAATTACCAATGATGTTGAACACTTTTCGAGATGTTTCTCTTAGCCATCTTTATTTCTTCCTTTGAGAACTCTCTGTTTAGGTCTTTAGGCCCATCTTTTAAGTGAGTCATTTAGTTTCTCGAATCTTTGTTTTTTGAGTTTTTTATACATTCTGGATGTTAAACCTCTGTCAGATGTATCACTGGTGAAGATTTTTTCCTATTCTGTAGGTTTTCTCTTCCCTGTTTTGATTGTTTCTTTTGCTGTACAGAAGCTTTTTAGTTTAATGAGGTCCCACTTATTGATTGCTGACCTTAATTCCTGAGCAACTTCTGATTTAGAAAATCCTTTCCTACACCTACATCTTGTAAGTTACTACCAATATAGTCTTCTAACAGTTTCAGGGTTCCCAGTTTCACATTTGATCCATTTGGTTTTGGCTTTTGTGCAAGGTGAAAGATAAGAATCTAGTTTCATTCTTCTGCAGGTGGAGATCCAGTTTCGCCAGCACCATTTGTTGAAGATGTTGTCTTTCCTCCACTGTGTGTTCTTGGCACCTTTGTCAAATATCAGGTGGCAGAAATAGAAACACACGTACTCGGGTTTGGATCTTCAATGATGTTCCACTGATCTATGTGTCTGTTTTTGTGCCAGTACCATGCTGTTTTTATGACACTGTAGTACACTTTGAGATCCCCCCAGCATTGCTCTTTGTGTTCAGGGTTGCTTTGGCTATCCAGGGTCTTCTGTGCCTCCATATGAATTTAAGGATGGATTTTTCTAATTCTGTGAAGTACGTCATGGGGATTTTGATTGGGATTGCACTGAATCTATATATTGCTTTTGGTAGGATGGTCATTTTAACAATATTAATTCTTCCAATCCATGAAAATGGGAGGTCCTTCCATCTCCTGGTGTCTTCCTCAATCTCTTTAATGATTTAAAATTTTCATTGTAGAGATCTTTGGTGTCTTTGGTCAGATTTATTCCAAGATATTCTAATTGTTTTTGCAGCAATTGTGAAGGGAGCATTTCCCTGTATTCTTTCACCAATTGCTTGTTATTGGTATATAGAAAGGCTACTGATTTTTGTAGGCTGATTTTATAACCTGCCACTATACCGAAAGCGTTGATCAGTTCTAGGAGTTTTCTGGTGGAACTTTTGGGATCTCTTAGGTATAGTATCATATGATCTACAAAAGGTGATAGTTTGACCTCTTCTTTTCCAATTAGTACTCCTTTAATTTCCTTGTCCTCTCCTCTTCTCTTATTGCTGTAGCAAGAGTTTCAAGCACTCTATTGAAAAGGAGTGGAAATAGTGGACATCCTTGTCTGGTTGCTGATTTTAATGGGAATGCTTCCAGTTTTTCTCGATGTAGGATGTTATTGGCTGTGGGTTTGTTGTAGATAGCCCTAATTATGTTGAGGTAATTTCCTTCCAGTCTAATTCCCTTTAGAACTTTTATCATGAATACATGTTGAATCTTGTCAAAAGCCTTTTCTACATCTATTGAGACAATGATGTGGTTTTTGTCTTTGAGTCCATTTACATGATTAATGACATTTATTGATCTACATATATTGAACCAGCCCTGCATCTCTGGGATAAAGCCGACTTGATCATGGTGAATGATCTTTTTGATGTGTGTCTGTATGCGGTTTGCAAGTATCCTGTTGAGAATTTTTGCATCTATGTTCATTAAGGATATGGGTCTATAGTTTTCTTTTTTGGTCGTATCTTTACCTGGCTTTGGTATTAGAGTGATATTGGCTTCATAGAAGGAATTTGGAAGTTCTCCCTCCATTTCTATATTTTTGAATAAATTAAGTAGTATTGGACGTAGATCTAATGTCTGGTAGAATTCTGCTGTAAATCCATCTGGTCCTGGGCTTTTTATAAGTTGTGAGGCTTTGTAGTACTGTTTTGATTTCCTTATATGTTATGGGTCTGTTTAAACTGTTGATCTCTTCTTGGTTTAACTTTGGAGGTTCTCATGATTTCAGAAATCCATCTATTTGTTTTAGACTTTCAGATTTAGTAGTATATAGGTTTTTAAAATATTCCCTTATAATGGACTGGATCTTTTGGGTGTCTGTTATGATGTTTCCCCTTTCATCTCTGATTTTGTTGATTTGGATTTTCTTTTTTTCTTTCTTTTGGTTAACTGGGCTAACGGTATGCCTATCTTGTTTATTTTTTCAAAGACCCAGCTCTTAGATTCATTGATTCTTTGTATTGTTTTCTTTGTTTCTATTCTGTTAATTTCTGCTCTGATTTTTGTTATTTCTTCTCTTCTGCTGGGTTTGGGTTTCATTTGTTCTTGCCTTTCCAGTGTCTTGAGTTGGAGTGTTAGGTGATTTATTTGGGCTTTTTCTAATTTTTTTAATGTAGGCATTTAGAGTTATAAACTTCCCTCTTAGGACTGCTTTTAATGTGTCCCAGAGGTTGTGTTGTGTTCTATTGTCCTTTTTGTTGAATTGCAGGAATTCTTTTATTTCTTTCTTAATTTCTCCTTTGACCCACTCATTGTTTAGGAGTGTATTGTTCAATCTCCATGAGTTCATGTAGTGACTAGAGCTTCGTGCAGTATTGATTTTGAGCCTTATTGCTTTGTGGTCTGATAGAATGTGTGGAATTATTTCAACATTTTTGTATTTATTGAGGTTTGTTTTGTGGCCCACCATGTGGTCAATTTTTGAAAAAGTTCCATGAGGTGTTGAGTAGAAAGTGTATTCTTTGGTGTTTGGGTGGACTAATTGAACGATGTCTATTAGGTCCATT
>NW_008335593.1:831489-844597 GCF_000622305.1 Nannospalax galili | reverse complement strand
GTGTTCTATATGCTTCTTGTGTTTGTATGGGCATGTCTTTCTTTAATTTGGGGAAATTTTCTTCTGCAATTCTGTTTAAGATCTGGTCAACACCATTAACCTGAAATTCTTATCCTTCCTCTATTCCTATGATCCGTAGATTTGTTTTTTTCATGGTGTCCCACATCTCTTGCATATTCCATTCCTATGTTTTTAAATTTTTTCCATAATCTTTGCTTGAGTGGTCCAATTCTTCAACTTTATCCTCCATTGTTGATATTCTCTTTTCCATTTCATTCACTCTAGAGGTGAGGCTTTTCCCTGTTGTTTCAAGTCGGCTTATTGAGTTTTGCACTTTCTTCTTCATTTCTGCCTGAGTTTTCTTCACTATTTCTATCTCTTTTGTGAATCATTCAGAAGTTTATTCCGATCTTCTTTTAGCTCTTTGTTTGTTCATGTTTTCTTTAAAATCGCTGAATTCTTTGATAATGTATATGACTGTTATTTTAAATTCAGGGTCCTGAGTTATCTCTAGGGGGTTCTCCTTGTAGAACTCTTCTACAGGAGTGGTGGGGTTTGGTGGGGACATAGTGTTTTGGCTTTCCATTTTATCATTCTTTTGTTGTGGTTTTGGCATTTGAATTTCTTTTGTTTTTTATGATTCTGACATGAGAATTAAGTTGAAGTATGCTCCTGTTTGTATTATCCAGGTGCCTAGATCCTTTTTTTATTGGTATGTAAAGCTGGTTGGTACAGGGTTCAGGTTCTCTCAGGTTTATTTTGGAAGGAACGGATGGCTTCAGATCAGCTACTCAGGGGTACCCACAGAAACCCAATTCAGGTTCCAGTCAGGTACATTCAGGCTTCCTTGACCACATGGACGTAGGATCCAGGCTCTCTCAGGCAGTCCCATCTGTTGACAATCCTATGCCAGTGGGAGCCCCAAGGAGGGCCAGAACTCATCACTCTCTGGAGGTCTGCTGAGATCCCAGCCGCTACACCGATGGAGGTCTGAACCCACCCTCTTGGGCTGTGTGCTAAGATCTCAGCCTTAGCCTACCAAAGCCAGATCTGCCCTGGAGCCCTGAGAGGGACCTTACAAAATCCCAGGTAGTGGGATAGTATTGCACTATTTAGGGGAAGCTCAGCACCACATGGAGGTAGGATCCAGTGTCTGTCAGGCAGTCCCCTGGGTTCTCAGGCCCTCTGGTAGTTGGCGGCCAGAACCCAGCACTCTCTTCTTAATTGATTTTTTGTGTGTGTTTTTCATACAGAACATCCTAAACAATCTTATTCTAATTTATACTCACATCCCAAATGGCACCCTCCCATAGCCTCCCCCCTACACTGGAGCCCATATACTCTGTCATCCCTGTTTCTGCCCACTGTGTTGTCAGTGCTCCCAGCTGTTCCCCAGTGCAAGTCCATCCACTGAGTCTAGTCAGCCTATCTAGAGTCCCTTGTTTTAGGAAGATCAGCTCTTCTTCACCTTGAAGCAGTCAGTTGCCAACATTCCTTTAGATAAGATTGGAGTGTGCTGTTCATTTTTCCAGTTCTATGCTGGGTTACTGTCTGCCTGAGTTTGCACAAGTCCTTCTTCTTAACAGAGACAGACACCTCTGCTCTCCTCCCTTGAAGTGAGCTGAGGAAACCTGGGGGAAGAGGGGCATTGCCAAGGTCATGGCTGTGGGAATGGGTGGTCTCTATGCCAGCAGCTGTGAGAAATGGGGACCATAATGTGTGCACCAATTTAAAAATCTTATTTAGAGAAATACAGAAGTCTATAAAAGGAAAAGCCAAAAAACAACTCAACAGCTTTTCAAATAATGGGAGGAATATTAAAAGAAAAATTGCACAGTTTATCATGAGAGGGAAAAAAAAGGTAAGAGAGAATGAGTAGTGGGTTCCCCACTGGGGCCTATAAATATCAGTGGGATAACTACTGAGAGGGAGAGTAAAGCTGGGGGACCAAGGGACTCAGAAGCATGACATGACCACCAAAGTCGGCACATCTTTTCAAAGCAAACAAACACCATATAAAGAGTGTGCCCTACCAGGCAAGTGAGCGCACGCCTATAGTCCCAGCTCTCAGGAGGCTGAGGCAGGATGACTAAAAGTTCTAAGCCAGCCTGGGCTACTTTTTAAGATTCTGTCTCAAAAGAACTAAAACAAAAGACAGACCAGTAAAGAGAATCACCTTCAGAGGAACTGAGCCCCACCCTGTCAGGCCCAGGCTGCCCTCCCGTAACTTAAGGGACTTCAAAGCAGGAAGAGTCAAAGAAGTTTCTCACAGTCATGAGACAAGCAAGCGTCTCATAGTCTGGGATCCTGTGTGCCTTACCCCTAAGCTAATGTCTCCATGGATCGCTCCATCTTGAAAGTCTCAGTTTCTGAATCCCCCAAGGATTGAGATTCTAGACAGCTCAGTATAGAAAATAGCACAATACAAGGATGTGGGTTCCTGGGGGTGTGTAGACACACCATGGTGCTTACTAGATGTACAGATACCAAAACCCTGAAGATGAGAATGTTCTCAACTCTCCTGCCAGGTATAGCTTTTTTCTCTGCAGAGTAAACAGGAGGGCAGACGTGGCAGCCTGAGCTCCTCGTCCCTTACTCGCCTCTATATTCACTCAGGAGCAATGTTGGAGCATTCTCTTCCTTGCCCCACATGAAGTACCCAGAGACCCTTCCATGGACAATCATGAAAATAGGTTTAAAAAAAAGGATAAAACAGAGTAGGTTGGAGCTGGAGAGGTAGCTCAGCACACACACAGGACTAACAATTGTAACTCCAGTTCCAGGGGATCCGACGCCCTCTTCTGTCTTCTGTGGACACTGCATGACACCAGTGTACTTACATATATGCAGGCAATACACACATACATATAAAATAAAATAATATATATTATATATATCATTATATATATATATATATATATATATATATATATATATATACAGAGTGCATTAAATAGGGGAAAGAAGGACCCAAGTTTGCCTGAGGGGAGTCAGAAATGTCTCTCCAGAGTAGAGCATGCTTAAGATGTTGCATCAGGGGATTGTTTATCCATCCATCCATTCATTCAACTATCCACCCATCCACTCACTGTGGGCCCCTCCTTCTTGGAGCACACCCTCCTTCAGGCAGCACAGATGTGTACCACATGGATGAACAGTGTCAGCTGTGACAAGTGCTAGGAGGGGCCCAAAGAGAAACCCTAATTCTGAAGTCTGAGCAGTTGTGTGGAGGATGTAGGGGTGGACTCAGTACAGCATACCAGAGATGGAATATTCTGGGAAAAATAAGTGCAGTCAACTATGTAGGAAGAACTCAGAGAAACTCCCTAGAGCACAGGGCAAAATAGCCAGGGGAGGGCAGATAGTCCAGTACACAAGGTCCATAGTCCCTCCCATCTTCCCCCAGGTTCTAGGGTCTCAGATCCCAGTTCTGCCTTCCCCCATCTCTCAAGCCTCTGGCTAGTCTACAAATTGGATAAACTAATTAGCACTTCCATGTTAATTAATTTTCTGTTGCTTATGTAAGCTACAAGATTTCTGTTCTTGTGATGGTCCCTTTAGGTAAGTTTGTCTACAAACAAATTAAATCCCAAATTATAGTGTAATGTCAATCACAAAAGTACATCTGAATGCATGGTTTCCCTTGCAGTACCCTCAGAGACAGCCTCTATCTTTATAAGAGAGGCAGTATTGAGGGGTCTGCTACATTAGGACACCAAAAAGATTAATTATCAGAATTATTTTAACAGTGTGACAAGTATATTTGTCTATTTTCCAGTTGCCTGCATAGACTCCTCAGACTTAAGGGCATGAATGTCTTGAATGGTAGAAGTAAACAGGTCTGGGGCGATAGCTAGGATGGTAAAGCACTTGTATACTTGCCGTGCAAGCATGAGGACCTGAGTTCAGTCCCCAGAATAAACAAACAAACAAAAACCCCAGAATGATGGCAAATACTAGGGAGACACACTAATCCCTGGGATTCACTTGGCCAATCCAATTTGATGAGTCCCAGGCCAAAGCGAGACTCTGTCTCAAAATCAAGGTCGACAGTTCCTGAGGAATGATAGCTGAGATTGTCTACTGGCTTCTGCACACACCACGCAGACATGTGCACCTGTACACACAGGAACATAAGCAGGAAACAGGGCCAATGCAGTGCTCCCAGAGCTGCTTCCCTGCCAGGAATTACACAGGCTCTGCTCACTTATATTTAAATCACATTCCTGCTCAGAAAACAGTTAACCCAAGTCATTTCTATTGTTAAACTGAGTATGTGGCAGAAGACTAAGCCAAGGATAGGTCAAGATCATCCACAGGTAGGGTCCTCGAGGACCATGTCAGTGGCCCCAAAGTGAACTATGGTTTACTTTCTCTGTCTGTATGGGCACCAGGGTCAGGATGGCCAGAGTTCCAAGGAAGAAATGAAGTAGGCTCTAGACTCTGAGGTCTAGAATCACAGCACCAGAATGGCTCCGAATTAAGAAATACCAAACTCCCTTGTCTTGATGTAAACAGCGTGAACCAGATAGTCCTTGAAGCCCCATTCAAATGCTACAAATAAAATCTAAAAGCAGGGTTTTCAAAATGTTCCCTGACACAGAATCATTTTAGAATGGAAACCCTGCTAGAGGTTGAGCTCACATTCAGAATCCTAAGTCTAATGTGCAGAGCATGGCCTTTCTGGGAAGTGAAGCCCTCACTGATGTGGTTGGCTAAGTTGAGGCCTGGCTCATTCTCCTGGAAAGATCCTGAGCCACCAAGACATACCTCCTTATAAAAGGGGCCCTTTAGGTATAGACAGGGAGAATCCAGACAGCACACATAGGCTCTTACAACACTGTCTGTGACCTATCCTACAGCCCAATCTAGGAGCACATAGCTAAGCAGAGCCACCCATACAGCTGCCCTAAGGAGCACAGGGAGGGCACATCTCCAGAGAGGGGCACTAACAGGAATTCCCTTGGACTTCAGCATTTCCTTTAAGTCAGATATTCATTTGAGATTCAGTAACATGGCTGTCACTCACCAACAGGTTAATAATTGTGAATCTCCCAGAAAGGATACCCTGCTGGCCACAGTCATGATCTGTCTGTTTCATCAGTGTTAGAATTATCACCAACACTCAGTAGCCATGATACTTCCTGAAGGAGACCCTGTCAGTCACAGAGTCAGGACCTGTTCCTATGTGTTTGTATGCAATGCCATTTATATCAGCAGTGTCAACAAGTCAGTATCTATCATTCTTCCAGAAAGGAGACCCTGTTGGCCACAAAGTCATAACCTGCTTATATGTATTTATACCATCAGTATTAGAATTATGGCTAATAGGTCAGTAAATATGAATCTTCCTGAAGGACATCCTGCTGGTCACAGTCATGACTTGTTAGTATGTAAGGCTGTTTGTATAATCAGTATTGTCGGAATTATCATCAACAGGTTAGTAACCATGAATCTTCCTGAAGGGCATCCTCAGTTGTTTACATCATCAGTGTTGTTAGAACTATCACCATGCACACTCACCCTCAGGTGCTACACTGTGCAGAGGACAGTGATGCAGAGATTGACTAAAACATCACCTTCACATCATCTAGATATAGAGTACTTTGTGTTCCAGGAACAGAGTGGGCTTGTGAGAATCTTGTAATCATCCCTGTGTCGTTCAGAAAGTCAACAGACAGGTTCTCAATGCACTCCAACGAAGATCATCCATCGATGAGTGAAAGGAAACTGTAGTTCAGCAGGTCCCAGTGAGTCACACTTCATCCCTTATCTGCTCCAGGTTCTTTTAAATGATCCAAAAACTCTCTAATGCTAGTCACATCACACATCCCATGTTTATTTCTCACTTTGCCCTTCAACATGCTGAATCCAGCCACATCCCCTATCCAAGACTTCATTAGGCTGGACATTGACAATACTGCTGAGCAGATGTGGCCCTTGTACTCCTGGGGCTCAGCTTGTTCCTCTCATTAAAGTGAGCACAGACAGGAATAGATCACCTCTGTCAGTAACCCATGAATGGAGCCCACACAGAGCAATACGTATACACATGAAACCAATGTACTTGGGTTGGAACCACACACACACGCATATGAAGCAATATCAGTATGTACCTAGAGCCATACATGTGTGCATATGTAACCACACATATATGCACATGGAACCACAAACATGTACATGGAACCACACATGATCATATGAAATATCTGTCCATACCTAGAACCAAGCATATGCCTGCGTATGTGGGGCCACAGATATATGCACATGGAACCACACATGCATGCATATAAAACTATAAGAAACGCACTCATGTGTGCATGGACACACACACATGTATACATATGGAATAGCATAGGTATACATAAGGAAAGACATCAGCTTACTTAAAATTGTATATGTGTACATGGGACCATATATGCATATACACAGAACTACATATATGTGCACACATGACTACATAGTTGTGAACGTAGAACCATATGTGCACATGTAATCTTACATGTATGCATATAGAGACGCATATGTACCCAGGACCCCTGCTCATCAGAATCAGAAGAGAGAAACAACCCAAATGTTTCAGTGGTAAGAAGATTATAAAATAGGGCAGTTCTGTGGGCTGGAGAGATGGCTCAGCAGTTCAGAGCACTGGCTGCTCTTCTAGAAGATACAGGTTTGTTTCCCAGTATTCACATGGTGGTTAATAACCGTCTGTAACTCCAGTTCCAGTGGAATACGATGCTCTCTTTTGGCCTCTGTGGGCATTGCATGTGGGTGAACTCACATGCAGGTAATGCACTCATACAGGTAAAAAATGAAATTGAAATATTAAATAAAAAATATGGCATTTCCCTACCATGGAGGATTGTCCATAAACTGTCTTGGAAAAGTAGGTATAGTACTGACACATGTTACCACATGGATGGCCCTAAAGAACATGATCAAAGTGAGAGCGGACAGCCCCAGGGCCACAAATGCTACAGGACCACCAGACCACCCAGAAGAGCAGATCCAATGGGAGAGAATGAAGACAAGAGAGTCCAGGGTTGGAGGAGACTAGAATCCAGTGCCAGACAATGGGCACAGGGCTCCTTTTGAGGGGGTAGAACTCTCCTGAAATTGGGCTAATTTAGCTCTGACTATGCTAAAGACTGTCACTAAACAGGCAAACAGATAATATGCTAATTATTTCTCAATGAGGATATTTAGCAGTAAGTAGAATCAGGGAATGCATGACATCCCCTAGACAAGTGATAAAAACATGTGCACAGACTCCTCTGCCAGGGAGAACAAGAGTATCTACAGAGATTTGTGAGGATCTGGGATTTGTAAGCACTGTGGCCGAACACCTATCAGTCTTCACTCATCATTGACTTTTGAGGCTTATCTCACCTGAGCCCCACAGAGCCTCAGGCTGACCAGTTATGCCCCACTTGTGCCGTAATGAACCTCATCTGGCCAGTTACATCACACCGAAGCTCCAAGAGCTTCACACTGGTAGCTACCATCTAGTCATCAGACCCTGCTCAGAGAACATAGGTTGCTATAGGGAGAAAGGTATCTGTCTGGTAGTCACTTCCTTGAAGAGACTGGGCTGGGAAAAGCAGAGGATGGAGGTTTGGAGGGAGTTTTCTCTTGGGCCCATAGACTGGCTCCTCCAGCTCAGGAAGCCAGGAAGCCAGTCCAGCTCTGTGCACTCTGCAAAGCCATGGTTAGAAAACCTGCTCTTCAACTCTGGGTCCCCTTGCTTTCCAGGGCCTCAGCCTGACCACTCCCAGTGTGAAATAGTCACTTTAGGGTTAGTTGATGAGGCCACCAGCCACCAACCTGTCATAAGGTGATGATATTGCACACAAACAACCAGATTCTCAAATTAAGATCAAAGGAATTCAAATGACCAGCTCGTTGTTTAAAAGGCCCTAAATTCCTAAAGCAGTTATAGGTTACAAATCACACTAGATGAGGAACTGGACTTGTGATGAAAGACTAGATTTTACATCACTCCTCAGTTGCCAATAGTTGTACAGTAGACTATCACAGCACACTGTGGCACATGAACTCATTGCTAAAATGAAGATAGTGGTGTCCACATCTCACAAATCAGGGACTTCACTCATATGCCATATGGCTCCACATCAAATATACGTATCAGTGGTTGTAGAATGCTCACAGATGCAGAGAACGTCACAACCATTAGTCCTGGCACATTTCATTACACCGAAAGAAACCAAAATCTTTAGCCACAGCCCCTTCTCTATCTCTTCCCGGCCCTGGCCAGCAAAGTCCACTCACAGCATGGGGTGCTTAGTGTGTGTCTTATTCATTGGTCACAGTGTTTGCAAGATAAGCCCATGTCACAGCGTCAGTTATCGCCTGTGGCAGGATGTCCCACAGCAGTGTAGTTCTTGGTTATCATGAATACCTCGGTGATGGGTGTGTATGTGAGTTTCTGTGCAGGTGTGTGTACATTTCTTTTAGATGCACATATAGGAATGAGGCTGGTGGACTCTCTGATGTCTCTGTGTTTATATGAGAAACTACAGAATGTTCCATGGTGGCTACACCATCTTACATTCTCATCAACAGGTTGTGAGGGTCTGATCCTTTCACATCCTTGCCCATACTTATCTGTCTTTTTAGTCACAACCACGCTAATGGCTCTAGTGTGATAGCTCACTCTGGCTTTGATTTATTTTGATTTATGCTTTCCTGAGGGATCATGTGTTGAGCAGCTTTTCATGAAATTCTCAGCCCCTGATAAGGTCTAGGGGAAATGTCCACCTAGGTTTTATCCATTCTTACTTTTTGTATTTTTATTAGTGAATGGTGAGAAGTTTCTTCAAATTCTAGTCCTTTATTAGATATGCAATTTGTAAATATTTTCTCTTCTTATTTGGGTTAACTTTCCACTTTCTCACTGTTATCATTTGAAGTGTGACTTTTAAAAAATTGATACATTATATCCTCTCTCCTTTTTCTGGTATGCTTCTGTTTGCATTTAAGAAAAGCAAAAAGAGGGTATTTTAACTGGGGAAGGAGGGAGGAGAGAGAGAGAGAGAGAGAGAGAGAGAGAGAGAGAGAGAGAGAGAGAGCATAAATTGTGTGAAAAACCAAAGGGAAATGTTTTAGCTCAAAAACCTATTGAAAAATACACATAAAATATCTGAAAATGAGTACATGTGTGTAACTGAAGGCCATATAACAAGTGCCAGACAGGAGAAATCTCCCTCTGAGGTTTTGGTCAGGGTAGTCCAAGAGACTCAGAACTTGAAGGTAAGGCCCTATTGCTAAAGACTGGGCATATTTTGGACATGGGATTTGGAGCAATGGAATTGGAACTGACCTGGAAGCCTCCTCCCTGAAGACAAGCTCTCATAGCTCTGGAGGACACTATGCAAGCTGCTAAGGGAGAAAAATCAATCAATGGTCCAACCCCGACATTAAAGCCTAACAACCACAACAATGACTGGCACAATAAACTATAGCAGTACAGTGGTAGCACTTCATCATGGGGTAATCAGCAGCTACCAATGGAGGGAATTCATGTGTGGAACTGTAAATACAGCTAAATACATATGGCTGGAGAGGTCATAGATCCTAGAGAAAACCCTACATCTGTCATATCCCTAGACAAATGGAATTTCTTACTGTATGCTAAATAGGGATCCTTACATTTACAGACAAGTGTAACACTCACCACTCATCAAAGAAGCTTCTTTTTGCAACAGATGGAGAGGGGTTTTTGTTTTTGCCTTTTTTTTTTTGGTATTTTTGAGACAGGGTCTCCCTGCAGCCTCAGCTGGCCTGGAACTCACTCTGTAGACCAGGCTGGCCTTGAACTCACAGAGATTCTCCTGCCTCTGCCTCCCAAGTGCTGGGATTAAAGGCATGTGTCACCACACCCAGCAACAAATGGAGACTATTACAGAATTTCACAACTGGTCACACACAGAGAAAGAGTCTGAGAGATTCCCAGCCCTAAGTGACACATTTACAATGGAACCTCTGCACCTAAGGCTCATGGAACACAGTGGGAATAGGGAGTAGAGGGAATACTATGCAACTCTCAACTCTCACCAGCAAAGCTTCCTTATGCAACAGAGTACAATGCATACAGAAGGCCACAACTGGCCAAAGTTTAGAGAATAAGAGACCACAGAGTGCGTGTCCCTGGATATGACTCCGATATTAAACCTCATCCACTCATGGCTCAGGGACCACTGTGGAAGAGGGGGCAGAAAGATTGTAAGGGCCAAGGTTGGTGTACGATCGTAAGGAAAGAGTCTTCCTGGCCTCTGGGAACTTGCTCATATGATCTTATAGCCATGGTGACAGCATGTACAAGATACATGCAAACTCAATCAGATAAAAACCCAACATAGAACTGGGGAAATGAGCAGCAGGCCCCAACCTTAGCCAAAGAACTACTGGCAGCTGATCACTGCTGGGATGAGGGAGAGTTGATCTCCTTTAAGGAAGAGATGCTAGGTAGTATCACTAGACTCCAGTGAATGAACTTGCACAGGGGGACATCTGGGTACACAAACTTGACTTGATAGAACTTGGCATATATGACAGAATGTATGAAATCTGGTGGGGTGGCCTGGCGGGTGCAGATGGTGGAGGGGTTATAAAGATGATTGTCTAAGGTGTTGATCTCTTCTTGGTTTAGTTTTGGTGGTTCTCATGCTTTTAGATACCCGTCCATTTCTTTTAGGTTTTCAAATTTAGTAGTGTATAGGTTTTTAAAGTATTCCCTTATAATGTTCTGGATCTTTCTGGTGTCTGTTGTGATGTTTCCCCCTCATCTCTGATTTGTTGATTTGGAAGTGCTCTTTCTTTCTTTTGGTTAACTGGGCTAGTGGTATGTCAATCTTGTTTATCTTTCCAAAGCACCAGCTCTTGAATTCATTGATTCTTTGTACTGTTTTCTTTGTTTCAAGTTCATTAATTTCTGCCCTGATTTTTGTTATTTCTTCTTGTCTGCTGGGTTTGGGTTTCATTTGCTGTTGCTTTTCAAGTGTCTTGAGTTGCAATGTTAAGTCATTTATTTGTGTTGTTTCTGATTTTCTAATGTAGGCACATAGAGCTATAAACTTCCCTCTAAGGACTGCTTCCAATGTGTCCCAGAGGTTTTGTTGTGTTGTATTGTTCTTTTCATTTAGTTCCAGGAACACTTTTATTTCTTTTGTAATCTCTCTTTTGACCCATTCATCATTCAGGAGTGTGTTGTTTAGTCTCCATGGGCTTATGTGGTTACTAGGGTTTCTTCCAGTGTTGATTTTAAGCTTTATTGCATTGTGGTCTGATAGAACGCATGGAATTATTTCAATCTTTTTGTATTTGTTGATGTTTGTTTTGTATCCCAGTATATGATTGATTTTGGAGAAAGTTCCATGGGGCGCCGAGTAGAAAGTGTATTCTTTGGTGCTTGAGTGGAATATTCGAAGAGTGTCTTTTAGGTCCATTTGATGTATGGTATCATTTAATTCACATGTCTCTCTATTTATTCTTGGTCCAGTTGACCTGTCTACTGGAGACAGGAGGGTATTGAAGTCCCCTAATATTACTGAATTGGGGTTAATTGGTGTCTTAAAGTCCTGTAGTGTTGTTTTTATGAATCTGGGTGCACCAGAATTTGGTGCATTTATGTTAAGGATTGTAATATCTTCTTGGTTAACTGTTCCTTTGATCAGAATGAAGTGACCCTCCTTATCTCTTCTAATTAGTTTTATTTTGAAGCCTATTTTGTTAGATATTAGAATTGCAACAACTGCTTGTTTCTTAGTGCTGTTTGCTTGGAATATTCTTTTCCATCCTTTTACCTTAAGGTACTACCTGTCCTTGAAGGTGACCTGGGTTTCTTGCAGACAGCAAAGAGATGGATTTTGTTTCTTAACCCACTTACTTAGCCTGTGTCTTTTGACTGGGGAGTTCAGTCCATTGATATTTAAGGTTACTATTGAAAGATGTGTGTCCTAGTTTGTTTCTCCATTGCTGTGACAAAACACTCTGAGCACTACCAACTTGGGGAGGAAAGGCTTTATTTAGCTTATATCCATCAGGTCACAGTTCATTAGGGAGCCCAGGTAGGAACTCAGGGCAGGAACCTAGAAGCTGGAGCTGGAGCACAGGCCATGGAGGATCACTGCTTACTGATTTGTTCTCCTGGGCCCTGCTCAGCCTGCTTTCTTATGCAGGCCCACCTGCCTCAGGGTGGTACCATCCACAGTGGGCTGGGCCCTCCCACATCACTCAACAATTAAGAAGGTGCCATATGGACATGGCCACAGGCCAGTCCAATGAAGACAATTCTCCAATTGAGGCTCCCTCAACTCAGGTGTGTCAAGTTGACACTAAAGCCGTCCAGCACAACGGGTATTGGTTGCCATCATTTTGATTGTTGTGTTCTTTGTCTAATTTTGTGTTTCCTTGATTATACCTTTATTTTCTTTCATTGCCCTGGGGTATAGTTGTTTATCTCTCTGCTCTCTATATTGCTTCAAGTATTCTTTGAAGGGCTGGTTTTGTGGACATGTATTCTTTCAGGCAATTCATGTCAGGGACGATTTTTCTTCCCCCCTCAATAGACATTTTTGCTGGGTAAAGTATTCTGGGCTGGTATCTATTGTCATGTAGAACTGGAAATACCTTGGTCCAGGCTCTTCTGGCTTTCATAGTTTGCACTGATAACTCAGCCGTAATTCTGATGGGCTTTCCTTTGTATGTGACTTGTTTTTCTTTTGCTGTTTTCAGTATTCTCTCTTTGTTCTGTACATTTAGTGTTTTTACTATGATATATTGTGGGGAGTTTCTTTTCTGATCCTGTCTATTTGGTGTTCTGTGTGCTTCCTGTATTAGCATGGGGATGCCTTTCTTTACTTTTGGGAAATTCTCTTCTACCATCCTGTTTAAGATCTGGTCAATATCATTAACCTGAAACTCTTCTCCTTCCTCTATTTGTATGATCCGTAGGTTTAGTCTTTTCATGGTGTCCCACATCTCTTGCATATTCCATTCCTGTGTTTTCTTAAATTTTCCATAATCTTTGCTTGAGTGGTCCAATTCTTCAACTTTATCCTCCATTGTTGATATTCTGTTTCCATTT
>NW_008335593.1:744207-831282 GCF_000622305.1 Nannospalax galili | reverse complement strand
ATGTTTATGATTGTTCTTTTAAATTCAGTGTCCTAGGTTATCTCTAGGGGGTTCTCCTTGTAGAACGCTTCCACAGGATTGGTGGAGTTTGGTGGGGACATAGCGTTTTGGCTTTCCATTTTATTATTCTTTCATTGTGATTTTGGCATTTGAATTTCTTTTGTTTATGATTCTGGTATGAGAATTAAATTGAAGTATGCTTCTGTTTGTATTATCGGGGTGCCTAAAGTCCTTTCTTTATTGGTTATGTAAAGCTGGTTGGTACAGGTTTCAGGTTCCCTCAGGTTTAATTTGGAGGGAACTAATGGCTTCAGATCAGCTATTCAGAGGTGCCCACAGAAGCCCAATTCAGGTTCCAGTCAGGTACACTTGGGCTTCCTTCACCACATGGAGGCAGAATCAAAGGGCTCTCAGGCAGTTTCCTGCATTCAGAGGCCTTCTGCCAGAGGGAGGCCAGAACTCAGTACTCTCTGGTGGTCTGCTGAGATCAGAATCGCTACACCGATGGAAATCGGAACCCACCCTCTCAGGTTGTTCTCCGTTATTTTTACTATTTTTAATTTTATGTGTATGCATATATTGCCTGCATGTAGGTAAGTGCACCTGTGTCATGCAATGCCCACAGAGGACAGAAGAGGCTGTCTGATCCCCTGGAACTGGAGTTACAGACAGTTGTTAGCTGCCATGTGGGTGTTGGGATTCAAACCTGGGTCTTCTGCAAGAACCAGTCAGTGTTCTTAACCGCTGCACCACCTCTCCAGCCCCTTTATTTTACTTTTTTAATTATTTATTATTTTTATTTTATGTGTATGCGTGTATAGTCTGCAAGTAGATAAGTGCACCTGTGTCATGCAATGTCCACAGAGGACAGAAGAGGCTGTCAGATCCCTTGGAACTGGAGTTACAGACAGTTGTTAGCTGCTATGCGGGTGCTGGGATTCGAACCTGGGTCCTCTGCAAGAACAGCCAGTGTTCTTAACCACTGAGCCTTCTCTCCAACCCCTAAAAATGGTCTTTAAATGGAAGTGACATAAACCTGCCACAAAATTCACCATTTTAGAGAAGTATCATGTCTCCCACAAGACCAGTGTTGCTCAAATTGGGCTCCACCTCCTTTTTAACATCCTGAACAACGCCAAGGGAGTCTCACACCTTGCTGCCCACTGCTCCCCACTCTGCGCTATAATCACCTTATGGGCTCTATGGACTTTCTCAATTCTGGATATTTCACTTATCTGATATACAAATCTGGGACCTTTTGTGTCTGGCTTCCTTCACTTAGTAATTGTTCTTGAGGCTCCCCACTACAGCATAAGCATTCATTATTTTCATGACTGTATAATATTTCATCACATGTATATGTGTTATGTTGTTTAGTTAGTATCAGTTCACACCACCTGTTTCCACCTTCTGGTTATGATGCATGTATATACCATTTGCATAGGTTCTGAGTTCAACTCTTGTGCAAATATGTGGGAGTGGGATTCATGGAAAATCTAGTAGTTCTAGGTTTCAGGTTTTGTGGACAGTCAAAGCTTAACTATTTTCCACAGAAGCTAAGCATTGTAAATTTCCACCATCAGGTCAGGGAGCGCTTCAGGTTCCCCAGGTATCCACTAATGCTTCCTCTCTCCTTTAGATTATTTCTTAACAATGGTCATCCTGGTGGGTGTGAAGTGGCAGCTCCTTGTGGTTTTGAGTTGCAGTTCTCTGATAGCTAAAGATTTTAATTGACTTAACATTGACTTCCATTCACATAGCTATTTTCTTTGGAGAAACATCTGTTCAAATTCTTTGTCTACTTTTAAATTAGACTGTCATTTTTGTTATTGAATTGTAAGAGTTCTTCAAATACTATGACTACTAATTTACCATTATTTTCATTTCTGTAAGATTGCTAATAGTCATTTGAGTTGTTGCTTTTCTCTTCACCAGTTAATGAAAGTTTGACCATTTAGGTTATCCTTTTGAAGAGTCACATTATGCTCTCACTGTATTATTATTATTATTATTATTATTGTATATTTCTCTAATTTCTGCTCCACATTGACAAAAGGTGCCTGTGAGTATGAAAATCTTGAGTGCTAACAGCCTTTACAGTGAACGTGTATATAAATACTTATTAATGTGATAACTAAGATACTTTCAAGATGTTCTGTATGCATTGGATGTGACTTGATGACTTAGTCTAGGTTGTGGCACTTACAAATATGTACGCCCACTTGTATTCTTGTCTGCAGGAATTGCCTCTTGCTCATTGCACCTTCCTGTTCACAGTAAGAACACAGGCGTTAAGTAAATGCTTAGTGGCAGGAAACTATTTTATCATGTGCTGCTGTCCTGGCTATTTTCAGACAATAGGCTCTTTGGGAGTAAAAACCCTCTTAAGGATTCATGCAGTTTAAATTCTGCCAAATATCAAGCCTCAAACACATGAGATGCCAAGAGATGGTGGCTTAGTTCTCTGCTCCACTTGAATATGCCTTCATATTAATTAATACTAAGAGGACATGAAAAAAGCAATCAAAATTAGTAATATAAGACAGAAGTAGGAGAACATCCTTGGTGTTTTGTGACAAAGCTTTTCTGTCATCTCATCCAGGGCTTGCTAATGAATCTGCCTCCAGATGTAAACAAGTATGCAAACACAGAGCAACTGCTGATGTTCTGTTGACTTCTGACTTCTGTTAAATGATTCAATCCTTAGAATGCCAGCAGGTTAATTATCCACTGCACTTAGAGAAAACTGAGCAGTTTCATAAAAATCCCTGTGATGATGGAAGGGGAACATTTATCCTTAGGGACTCTGTGCTAAAGAACATTCACACTTCCTTTGAAAGCTATTGGGGGAAGCCAAGCAGACCAGCATCTCTCTCTCTCTCTATGTGCATCTCTGGTATTTGAGCCACATACAATTTTTAATAACTCATATTTAGAACAGAATGAGGAAGCAAAGACCAATACCCACGAAACTCTGTTTCCCATCAGCCCTTTTTATGTAACGGGGTTTTTTTCCTTTAATATTTTAAACTTTTAGTCATCTTGAGGAGGAGAGAAAAATGTCATCCTCCCACTAATTGGTTCACAGCAATTCTTTCTGTTCCTACCCTAAGCAACAGTCACTGGTTAAAGAATACAGAGCTAATTGTTTCTTCTTGCATTAACATGGCCAACTAAGCCTGTGTTGGATCAAGGCCTTCTGTTTACCTTGATGATTTTACTATTTCCCCCCAAGGCAGAAAAGAATTTATTCTCTAATTATGTCACTATTGTTTACCTCAAGTTCAGGAAAATATGAGCATTTGGTGGGAAGGGGCTGGCATGCATCCAGTGATAAGAAAATGCAATCACTTTGTAGTGTGGGATTATACGGTACAGTTTAAGGAGAAAATTTAATTTAAAAATATTGGTATTTAAAAAAAATTCAGGTACTCAGGAGGCTGAGGCAGGAGGATTACAAGACACACCATATTGAAAGTCACAGCTCCAGCCTGAGGCAGAAACATGCTATCCTGTGTCATTGCTCAACCCCAGGGTGAGGGAGACTATTTCCAACACTCAAATCTGAGGTTGTCAAGACACCCCACTACACTGTGTCAAGCACGTACATCATCCTGTCTAGACACACTCCTAAAAGCACATGGAGGTGGAGCTGACTCTTCTTTCACAGATTAAGAAGGTCACTGGCCTTTGGGACTGACCGTGGTCATGATCACAAACACTAGTTACCCACTTCTAGCCTCTGTCCTCAGCATCTGTCTCCAGAGAAGTGGACATAGATACACCTATTACTGCACCAAGGACCTCCCATCATCCCTGACAGACACCACTCTGCCAAGAAGATAGCCGAAGCATACATTGCTGCATCTTGAGTCTCTCCTACTCAATTCTTGAAAATATTTTTTATTTATTATTTTCATTTTGCACGTATGAGTGCGTTGCCTGCATGTATGTAAGTGCACCCTTGTTATGCAATGCCCACAGAGGTCAGAAGCTGTTGGATTCTCCTGGAACTGGAGTTATAGACTATTGTTAGCTGCTATATGGGTGCTGAGACTCGAACCCAGGTCGTCTGCAAGAGCAGTCTGTGCTCTTAACCACTGGGCCGTATTTCCTGCCCTCCTACTCAATTCATTACCTCATTTCCCAGTTTGACTGGGGGGATTTCTGTTTCCTGCTTCCTGTTCCATGTTTTGCGACCATTTTCGTTAATGACCCTAACGTTCTTCCCCCTTCACGATGGTTTTGCTGCTTCCTGCATGGATCTAGATTATGTCTCCCTTTTTTGTTTACTTTTGCTGTTTCCAGGGCACTGAAAAGGAAGTGGGCAGTGAATCGGGAGCAGGCCGCTCTCTTGAAATAGGATTGAGCTGCACTTTAAGCATATGTTCCTGTGGGAGACGTGCATATGCCCCACTAAGATCAGGTTGTGGCCATATGTGGAAAAACACCAACAGCAGCCTATGGCTTTAAACTCATTAGAGGCTATCACATGTAACTCTGGGGCAACTAGAAAATCTCAGCAGTGGTGGGGAGAGCAGATATTTACAGGCCCCTTCACCTCATGTCAGGAACGCCTCCACACAGGCGCTAAGAGCCAGGCACAGTGCTGATGAAAGACACCAGTGTTAACACAGACCTCAGTCTGATCTGACTCACAGACAACAGGAGAAACAGGCACTGCTAATTAACCAAAGAAGCTGCAGAGGAAATAAAGACAAACATGTGAGAGAGCAACTGAAGCTTCTGGAATCAGACCTCCGTGGCCAGTCTGGCCTCTGCTTCCTGCTGCCACGGTTTCTTCTTGGATATAAAGGAGCACACTGGTGTTTATCTGCCACTTGTACACAGATACTGCATGTACAGTCAGTGCCAGAATGCACAGACCCTGGGCTGTAGGGAATTGGACTGTATAGATCCTGGACTGCACAGACACTGAGCCTTGAGACCCTTGGGCTGCAAACAACTCAGGATATGACAAAGAAAAGACTGTCTGTGTTACACACACAAGAATTTTATTTAATAGCTCCTTCCTGGAAAGTATTTTAAATGTTTCTCTTTGATTATTAAAGTAATTCATTTAATTATAAGATATTCAGACTGAGTAGCTGTGTTTAGAATTGGTCTTCAACCCACCTTACTGTAGAAGCTGGCAGCCTAGCTGGGCCTACATGCCCAGGACCTGTGGCCTGAGGCCCACAGTACAGTGATGAGGGACCAGAGTACAGCGGGCCTATTGCCTGCAGTCTTCAGTCAGGAATCTCAGCAGGAGAGTTGGTATTTTAGTTACAAAGGTCTACAAAGAGGCCATGTTCTTTTTTACCCCCATTTTTTTCTTCATTGTGATGCAGCATAGCAAAATATCTGGCTGATCTCAAGGAGTCCCACCCACTTACTATGAGGAACCCTGCCCCCCTGGCTAGCTGATCATAGTCAGCCCTGCCCTATTTCCAAGAGGGGGTTGCAGGTGGAAGGAGATCCCATTCATTTAGGGTCTGTCCCTCCTCTAGGGAGTCAGGTACTATCCACACTCCATGGCAAAACTCAGTATAGATACAGAGTAGGAACACCCCTTGCCAAGGTCATATGAAGGGTAACCAAGTTCTGCACTGTTCCTAAGAACACCTTGTAGCCTAGCTGCAGGGAGATCACACAGGGCTCAGTCCTTCCAGTCTGCAGGTATCTATAGCCAGCATGACAGAGTGTAGAATTCTGAGGTACATGGTGGGTGACTGAGCAGCTCTCTATAGCTCATCAAAACCAGGTAGCCTGGGGCAAAGCACAAAACTTCCCCAAATCACCAACCGAGGATCCAGAAAATTATGGTTAAAACATAGAATTCAGTTTTGTTTTGATATACACACTTGGTATCTCCTATCAGAAATGTATTGGAAACTTCCCCTAGATATAGAAGGTCTTGGTCTTATGTCTTAGTATTTAGTGTTATTATGGCTGGGACAAGGGTTAAGTGTGTCCCCCCAAAGGTCCATGTACTCTACACAGGACCCCAGGGTGGTAATGTTGGGATATGGTAAGACTCTCAAGAGGTCACTGGGACCCTTGACGGGAATGCTGGTCCCTGGAGCTAGACATTGTGGAGCAAATTGTCATCACAGCCTGAGTCTGGCCCCTAAGCCTGCCTCAGGCTTGACGACAGCCTCTTGTCTCTCATACTCTGCTTCCACTGCTACCCACCACAACCATAGTGTCTTAGTTTGTCTCTCCATTGCTGTAACAAAACACTTTGACCACAACCAACTTGGGGAGGAAAGGGTTTATTTACATTACATCTCCCAGGTCGCAGTTCATCCTAGCCCAAGGTAGGAACTCAGGGCAGGAACCTGGAGGCAGGAGCTGGAGCACAGGCTACGGAGGAACGCTGCTTACTGGTTTGCTCCCCTGGCCCCTGCTCAGCCTGCTTTCTTATACAACACAGGCCCACCTGCCTGGGGGTGGCACCACCCACAGTTGGCTGGGCCGTCCAATATCACTCATCAAGAAGATGCCCCTCAGACATGGCCACAGGCCAGTCCAATAGAGGAAATTCCCCAATTGAGGCTCCCTTAATCCAGGTGTGTCAAGTTGACACTAAAGCTATCCAGCACACATAACATTCAGTAACAGGCAGAATGGGGCCTCCCCAGAGCCTGGGCTATACTGTTTGGACTTTCTGCCTCCAAAACTGAACAAAGTGAGGTACCTCAGACATTTCTTTATAGTGAAGGCTGATTAGTAAAAGTTTATTGTCCCAATGGGGTTTTGTTCTCTGAACCTGGCATTCATGCTGTAGGGGTTGTTTTGATGTGTTTGTGCTGAGTTCTGTGTGTCCTCTCACATCTGAGACTATAGCAGTGTGCTATCTCTTGGCCCTCACTGTCCATGAAGTCCATGGACATGACCCACTCCAGTGTCCAGATCTTTAGCAGATACCTCATCCCATTGGAGTCAATGTTGGACCCAAGGGTGCCCTAGCAGATATGTCTCCACAACGCACTCAAGCAAAGTAGGCAGTACATTACATCAACTGTCGCCCAGAATAGAAAACAAGTATTGGTCATGTTTGCTAGGCATGTTTGAATAATAGACTGGACAGCTTCTCTGGTCTTGGTGGCCTATGCAAAATGAGCCAAAGGGATACAGGGATGAGTCACGGGGCCCTAGCAGCCCTACTGTCTGGAAAGAGGTGCTGAGCAAGTTTGGGTCAAGCAAGTTTGTATCTGTGGGTCAGTCTCTCTTCTCACCTGGCACCTACCCATACACCTGCTAACCTGTCCTTCCCTACCTTCAACCATATTAAGAATTGCTCCAGTTTGCCTTCAATTGCTGTGACAAAACATTCTGACCAATACCAACTTGGGGAGGAAAGTGTTTATTTGGCGTACACCTCCTGGCTCACGGTTCATCACTAAAGAAGTCAGACTTAGGAACCCAGGACAGGAACCTGGAGGCAGGAGCTGAAGTACAGGTGATGGAGGAATGCTGCGTACTGGCTTGCTGTCCTGGTCTGCTCAGTCTGCTTTAATATACCATACATGACAAGCTGCTCAGCAGTAGCACTGTCTACAATGGGCTGGGCCCTCCCACATCACTCAACAATCAAGGAGATGCCCCACAGACATGGCCACAGGCCAGTCCAATGGAGGCAATTCCCCAGTTGAAGCCCCTGTAAAGGGTGTGTCAAGCTGACAACTATCCAGCACAAGCATGTACCAAATACCATTGCTACTGCCACTAAACTCCTCAGTGACCGGGTATCATCGGATTTTGGTAGGGGCTGGGAGAGACATGACCTCTGGGTGCCGTGGATGTGAGAAGACAGGAACAAAGCCAAGAAAGGTTTAGAGGGTCAGGAGCCAAGCTAGTTCAAAGAACTCAGGGTCATAGAGAGACACCAGTATGAATGGAGTTAGATGTTAGGGAAAGACAAAGGGAAGCCAGGTAGGGCAGCACACAGCTGTAATCTCAGCACTCAGAAAGTGACTGAATTGGGTTGACCGGGTAGGGGTGGAGATGACCTAGCAGACACATGAATTTTCTGTATAAGAGAATTAATTTGTTTTCTGTCCATGGTTGCTGTTATAAAATCTAAAACCTCCATGTTATAGACAGAAGAGTATCCCTCTAAACTGATGTCACAGCTCTGACCCTGAGTGCACTCTCTAAAGATAGGGCCTTGAGGAGATCACCAAAAGCAAATGAGGTTACATGCATGGCCCTGGTCCAGCCTGACTGACGTCCTCATAGGAATGGGAGGTGCTGGGATACATGCTTATGGAAGAGGCCATGTGAGGCCACCGGGAGACATTGCTACCACCAGCCAAGGAGGGTAACCTCAGCCTCATCACCTGGAAAAGGGTACTTCAATTGATGAATTTCCTCCATCAAATTGACCTGTGACCATGTCTGTGGGGCATTTTCTTGATTGCTGATTGATGTAGGGGGGCCCAATAAATTGTAGGTGGTGCCATTCCTAAGCAGGTAGGCCTGGGCTATATAAGAAAGGTAAGTGAGATATCCTGTTTTCCTTCTAGCCTTGGGCACAGGTCTGCTTCTGCTCTTAGCACTCCCGATCTCTGGACTACCCTCTTAGTCCAGATCCACCCACTGTGTCCTGATCCCCTGCACACAAACCAGTTCAGTTCTTCAGTCTAGTTTCTTTGAGCCTCCATAGGCTGTTCCCACACCCAACCAGCCTTTGGACTCCTGAGAACAGCCTTCTACACTTGCTGTCCCCATACCCAACCTGCCTGGGATTCCTGAGACCAGCCTTCTTCCCTGGTAAGTCTGAGCCTGCCCACTGTGTCTTGACTCCCACAAGCTGAGCAAATTCAATCTCCTAAGCACCCACATCCTATTTTCCTTGTAGCCTTGGGCACAGACCTGCTTATACTCTTAGTACTCCAGATCTATGGACTAGCCTCTTAACTCTGTGAGGCTGTGAGGTTTCCAAATTGTGCCCTACATTGGGACCACTTACAGCCTCTCCCACTGCTGCAGGATTAGGCTTCTCTGCCCTTTAGGAAAGGCCCAGATTTTACAGACTGCATGAGATTGCCTGAATCTAGCCTCCACCTAGCAAGCTTCCCAAATTGTACTGTGCTTACTGGCTAGAGGGGCCCAGACCTTAGGAAGAAGCCTGAGAACATCTGTTCCTCACCTGACTTGAACCTCTGTGGGAACTCCTGAGAAGCTGGACTAGAGCCATCTAGTCCCTCCAATATAAAATCAAAAGAGAGAACCTGAAGCCTAGACCAAGCAGCTTTTCATACCCAATAAGAAAACAACCAAGGCACACCAATAATACAAACAGAAGCAGACTTAAACTCAACAAAGGAAGGCTTGAGTCTCACATCAGAATCAGAAACAAGAAAAGAAATCTACATGCCAAAGTTATGACAAAAAATAGTAACATGAAAAACTGAAATAATATGTTCTCACCAAGTACCAATAGTCAAGTAAAAAATCCCTATAACCTTCTTTACATAATTAGAAAAAAATCCTAAAATTCATATGGAACCACAAAAGACCCCAGAGAGCCAAAGTGACCCTGAGCACAAAGAGCTATGCTGAGGGATTACTATACCAGATTTCAACCTATACTATAGAGCTATAGTCCTAAAAACAGCATAGTGCTAGCACAAAAATAGACACACAGATCAACAGAACTAACTACTCAAACATGAGTACATGAAATTTCAGCCACCTGATATTTGACAAAGGGGCCAAGAACATTCACTAGAGGAAAGACAGCATGTTCAGCAAATGGAGCTAGCAAAACTGGATCTCCACCTGTAGAAGAATGAAATTAAACCCTTATCTTTCACCTTGCACAGAAATCAACTCCAAATAGATCAAAGACCTCAATATGAAGCCTGAAACTCTGAAACTGTTAGAAGAAAACATTGGCAATAACCTACAAGATACAGGTGTAGGAAAGGATTTTCTAAACCGGACATCAATTGCTCAGTATACAAGGTCAAGAATCAACAAATGGGACCTCATTAAACTAAAAAGCTTCTGTATATCAAAAGAAGCAACCAAGAAATGAAGAGAAACCCCACAGAATGGGAAAAAATCTTCACCAGCGACACATCTGACAGAGGTTTAACATCCAGAATACGTAACGAACCCAAAAACAAAGAATCAAGAAAGGAAGTAAAAGAATTAAAAGATAGGTTAAGAGAGTTCTCAAAAGAAGAAATAAAGATGGCTAAGAAACATCTTAAAAGGTGTTCAGACAAGAGTGGTCATGTTCAGGGTGATATGGCCATATAATTCTTTGTAAAAAAATATTTTATTATTTTTATTTTGTGTGTCTATGTGTATTGCCTGCATGTAGGTAAGTGCACCCATGTCATGCGATGCCCGCAGAGGACAGAAGAGGCTGTCGGATACCCTGAAACTGGAGTTAAGGACAGTTGTTAGCTGCCATGTGGGTGCTTGGGATTTGAACCCAGGTCTTCTGGAAGAAGAACCAGTGTTCTTAACCACTGAGCCATCTCCCCAGCCCCTGCCATATAATTCTATGGCAAGGGTGTCAGCATACACAAGTCCCATGCAAACTCAGGTAGATAATAACTCAACATAGAACTGGGAAAATGAACAGCAGACTTCAATCTTATCTGAAGGAATGTTGGCCACTGGTTGCTGCTAGATGAAGAGCTGATCTTCCTAAAACAAGGGACTCTAGATAGGCTGACTAGACTTAGTGGACAGACTTGCACTGGGGAACGGCTGGGGACACTGACAACCTAGTGCGCCCTAACAGGGATAACAGAGTATATGTGCTCCAGTGGGGGAGCTAGTGGATGGTGCCAGTAGGGATGGGGTATAAAGATGATTAAGATTGTTTGAGATGTTCTGTATGAAACACAAAATTCAGTAAAATAAAATAAAATAATAAAATCCCAATTGACTCAGAAGGTAAAGAAAGAAAAGAAAAGTTTCCAGGGAATTCAGAGGATCTTCTAATCTTCTAATGTTGGAAGTACAAACAGTATATATATATATATATATATGCAACAACATTATAATGTTATAACAGACATCTGTAAAAATAAAAGCACAAATTGGTTCCAATTTTAAAAAAAGTTGTTCAACATTGGTCAGACTGGCTAAGTTCAAGAGAATAAATGATATCAAATGCTGGAGAGGATGTGGGGAAAGGGGAACACTCATCGACTGCTGGTGGGACTGCAAACTTGTTCAACCCCGATGGAAAGCAGTATGGAGAACTCTTAAAAAAACTAAAAATTACCCTACCATTTGACCCGTTATACCTCTCCTTGGCATATACTCAAAGGATGAAAGCAACTTAAGTGCCCCTCAGCTGATGAGTGAATATTGAAAATGTGGTTCATTTATACAATGGAGTTCTACTCAGTGGTAAAGAAAGATGAAATCATGAAATTTGCAGGTAAATGGATGGAACTAGAAACTGTTATACTAGGAAGTAACACAGATCCAGAAAAACAAATGATGTATGTTCTCCCTCATATGTGGATCCTAGCACCAAATCCTTATATGTAAGTATGTATCCAGATATAACTGCAAGAACTAGGATAATGAAAAGGACAGAGAGGTAAAGGGAAAGAAAGAACCTGAGAGAGAAGAACAGTAGGAGACAGGTGTTTCTAAGGGAGAAATGGATAAAAATAGGGGTAATTAAATGAGTTGGAAGATGAGGGTTATATAAGGAATCTTGGGGATAAAGGGAAAGAAGGAGCTCAAGAGAGGTGGGACCATAGGAGACTGGTATTATCAAGGGAGAAATGGGGAAAATGGGGGCACTTTAAATGGGGAAACCATGACAGAAGAGTTAAACAATGAGGGATGAGATAAATAATGCCAAGCTAGTTTAAAAAACAGAGGGAATCATATTAGTCCAAAAACCTAATGACAAATTATACATACAGTATCTCTACATGAGTCCATGTGTATAGCTAAAAGCTACAAGAAACAGTGCCAGACAGGAGAAACCTTCCTTTGAGTTGTTGGCCAGGGTGGTCTAAGAGACTCCCAAAATTACACTGGCTATTGCCACAGCCCTTGATGGCCTCTCAGATCTTGAAGGTAAGACCCTACTGCTGAAGACAGGACATATTTCAGACACAGGATTTGGAGCAATAGAGCTGGAACTGACCTGAAAGCACTTACCCTGAAGGCTCGCTCTTACAGATTTAGAGGGTACTATGAAGGTGCCAAGGGAAAACATTAATCAATGGTCCAACACCATCTTTAAGGCCAAATAACCACATCAGTGGCTGACATGGAATATAACATTGGTGCAATAGTGGCACTTCTATCTTGGGGGCAGTCAACGGCTACCCAGTTGGACTAAAAGCCCACTCAATGAGAGGAAACTCAAGTGTGGTACTGTAAACATAACCAAATATACATGGCTAGAGAGGTCATAGATCTTAGAGAAAACCCCAAGGCTGTCACACCCCTAGACTAATATAACCTCTTACTATGTGCAATATACATATCCTTATATTTACAGACAAATATCCCAGTCACCACTCATAAAAGAAGCTTATTTTTCACCAGTTGTAAACTATTACCAAGTACCACAACTGGTCACACATAGACACTGTCTATGAATTGTCCGGGCCTCAGTGGCATATCTACAATGCAACTTCTACACCTAAGGCTCACAGAACACAGAATGGGGTAAAGAAGAGGACACAAAGGAATCTCTCAGTTCTCATTAATGAAGCTCCTCATGCAACCGAGGGACAGGGACACAAATGGTCACAAATGGCCAAAACATAGAGATCAAGAGTCTGAAGAATTCTGATCCTTGGACAAGATTCCTACATTAAACTTTACTCAATCAGGGCTCAGGGACCATCATGCAAGAGGGTGCAGAAAGACCGTAAGAGCCAGGGAGGAGGTGCATGATCACATGGAAACATATCCTGGGACCCTGCTCATATGATTCCATGGCAATAGTGTCAGCACACACAAATCCTATGCAAACTTAAGCAGACAAAACCCTACATAGAACTGGGGAAATGAACATGTACACCAAACTCAGCTGAAGAAATATTGGCAACTAATTAGTGCTAGGTGAGGAAGAACTGATCTTCCTAAAACAAGGGATTCTAGATATGCTGCCTAGACCTCAGTGGATGGACTTGCACTGGAGAACATCTGGGAAAACTGACTTGACACAGTGGGCCTTAATATGAATGACAGAGCACATGAGTTCCAGTGGGATGGGGGTATAAAGATGATTAAGAATATTTGAGATATTCTGTTTGAAATACACAAAAATTCAATTAAAAAATTAAAAAAATATTTAGTATAAAAAAGAGAGAAAGATAACTGAGCAGGGAAACAAGCCAGTAATCAGTATTCCTCTATGGTCTCTGCTTCAAGCTCCTGCCTTGAGTTCCTGTCTTGACTTCCTTTGATGATGGACTGTAACCTGTAAACCAAATAAACCCTTTTCTCCCCAAGTTGCTTTTGGTCTGTGTTTCATCACAGCAACAGAAAAGCAGAGGAGAATATCCATGACCAGAACCCAAGGTTAGTGTTATTTCTTCAACACAATTTGCATTAATCTTTCCAATTCTATGAACCAGCATTCAAAATATTCACATGAATATCTGCTTTAACTGAAAATAAGCCATCTGACTTACAAGATGGTGAATATTTTGGAGGCTGTATTTGCTCGAATAATAAAGCTTCAAGTAGGTGAGTTTCAAAGTCACTTACTAAAGTTATCTCCAAAGCCTTGCTGTCAAAATAAGCCCAGGATTTTCAAGCACTCTCTTGAAAAGTCTCTTTTAAGAAGAGCTTGCAAACACCCAACATGCTTTCAATCCTGCCAAGGTTAAAACCTTGTGTTTTTATCATGGGCCTCCATCTCCCCGGCATTGGTTCAGGTTTACTCTGTGTATTTGATAATGTGTGGAGAATGTGGCATGATAGAAAATGGAGCATTTTGGAGAGACTCTGCCAGCAAAGGAGTGGCTGGACACCTGAAGGATGGTTGGCCACAGGCTGTCACAGGCAGAATCCATTCTCCTGTGCGTTCTTACAGTGATAATATCATTTCTGGCACCCACTTCATAAGAAAGAAACAGGAGGAAGAGGTGTTACAGATGTGACATCAGCATGAGCTTTAACCTTTGAGAACCAATAACGTCCATCAGCAAGATGTCCCTGGCAAGGTCACACCATGATGATCTAGCTATGTATCTGTCAGCATTTAAAGAAGTCAATAATTAAAAAAATATTATTATTCAATGTAGAAACTCTAATTCATGCTCCTCAGATGCTGCTTCCTTCCCTTTGAACCGATTGCACTGAGCCGGGCTACAGTAGGAGTGGGAAGCAGGAGGTTGGCTCTGTGGTAGCCCCCTGACTGAGTCCTGTGGTGGTGCCAGGCCAGCTTCTCTTAGTTCTTTGGAAAATGGACGAAGATCTCCTGGAAGACTACAGCCATGGCAGTGAGGTTAAGCCCACTGAACTCAGGAAAGGAAATTAGAGATGGTTCCATGACTCTGAGTGTCCCACAGCAACAGTCTCAATTCAGCTCATCAGGAGCCAGAGGGCCTTCCTTAGAAGGACATGCTGCTTCATCAGGTTCCAAATCACAGCAAGAGCAATTCCCACACACTACAAACTTTTAGCATGCCCCTTTGGTGACTGAGCTGGCTCTGCAGACATTACTGAAGATTTAGCCATTTTTCCCTCTAGCATTGATGTAAGCACAGCCAAGGCCACAGGAAAATTTAGGAAGAGAACAAGACATGATTAAGAAAATCTTATGTGTTTACTGCAGCTTCTTATGAGTCAGGACATGGCAACTGTTTCTGCTTTCACCTGGAGGATGTCAAGGTACCACCCACCAAGCCCCTTTCCCCACGTCAATCCTGCACCTCTCAGGCAGGGCAAGGGTCTCTCATTCAGAGTATCTGGGAAGACAGCTGGTATACCTAGACCAGGCAGCTCCCTGAAAGCTATGCTAGGACTCTCCAGCCTTGGACTGTTCATCTGACCCGGAGGACATGTTTCCATAAATCTAGCAGAGGACTGCCAATCCTGAGAACATCAGTGAGTCTGCACACCAGAGAGTCCTTTGTAATTTATGAAGGCTTTTCACTATCATCCCAACACTGACATGGAGCAGAGAACAAAGGCAGGGAGCCTACACTCTATGTTTTGAACATGAAATAGAACCAAATGATAAAGAAAGAAGAAAACTAACAAAAAGGCACTGGAAACTGTGTATTTGATCTCAGTTGTACGACTTGCCATGTCTTCTTTCCCTTAAAACAACTGGAATGTGTGAAAATACTAGTATAAATAAAAATGCAAGGCTTTTGTTTCAAACAATTTTTTTTCTTTCAAAACCAGGGATATTTTAAATGAAAAGGATGTGATTAGCAAAAAATAAAACATGTCTAGTACTTTGCCAGTAAATCCTTATTATACTCCTTATTATATCCAGAATGCGGGCCAGCATTCTGGAGCCCTCAAAGAGGCCAGACCATCATGATAGCATTGCCAGGAGCCCTGCTCAGCTTTCCAGAGCTGGCTACTGTGCACTCCAAATTGTGCCGTCTTCAAGCTGAGTGGAGATGGATAAACTGAAGAAGTACTTCTGGGTTTGGGTCTGAACCAAGAAACTGTAAACATTGAGCTGGCCTGAGACAGGACTCAAATGAGTGTGTGTAATACAACATACTGTGCACTCATGTATATTTATACATCCATATTTGTATAGATATGAGTACAGTGATATACACACATTTGTGTATGATTGTGAGTGCATGTGTTTAAAAATATGTATAGATTATAGACATTTATATCTGATGTACATGAATCTCTGTGTGACCGTGTATGTAAATGTGTACATGAGGGTATGAGCATGTGTGTGATTCATATGTGTATTTCAAGCCTATACAACTCATATAGATGCATCTGTGTGAGGGTGTGTGATGGTATGTGTGGGCATGGCTGTGCATGTATGTGTGTATTGTAAGCATATATGCCTGAAATAGAGAAACCAGTGTGTGTGTATAAGTGTGTATGCATACATGTGTGAACATGTGTGCATATACACCTCTTGGCAGATATTCTAGGCCCTAATAGACCCCAGGTAGTGACTCCCCATCCAACCCAAACCCATTCCACATGTCTTTCCCCTGGTTGTTATGACTTTTATAATAAAAAGAGATTTTCAATAACCACCAATCAGTCCAAAAATGGATCAGATATACTGGGCTCACCTGGCAGCCATGGAAACCAGCATCATTGTTCTTCTTTTGTGAGAACAGGACATGTTGATTGCCACCCTTCTGTAGAAGTTGGCCATATGCTGGTAACCCTGGGCTCTTGCCAATGCTGTCCCTTTACATTTTCTGAAGTGGTCTCAGCATAGGACAGCAGACTATCATCTGGCTGGAGAAAGTCCTCCTGACACCCAGCTGTCAGTTAGCTCCTCTTTCTATGGTAGTTCTTTTTACTTACTGGAAGTGGCAGGTGAGACTTGGAGGAAGTTGACCCTGTCACTGATTTATTAATTTCTTACTTTAAGACAGAGTCACTCCTCTGAGCATTGTTACCACTACTTTTAAATGCTTTTCTGGTTTGGGGGGTGGAGAGATGTCCCCTTAGAGCAGAAAGAACTCAATTAAGAGATCTGGTTTTAAATTTGTTAAATTTTGTCCCAAAGTACAATTCCTCACAATGTGATGAACTAGATTCTTCATCAGGCTTCTACTACAATTTAGCCAGATTCCAGAAAACACATAAATGTCTTAATTTCTTGGTCATAAAACAGCAGAAATGAGAATGGCAGAGCATGCAAAATGGGGTGGGTTGCTGCACACAAGCAGGGGTGTGACTAAGAGCAGATAAGTGACCCAGGAGCCCACTAAGCTGAGGCCTCAGAGCTTGGCCACCTACTCATTGTCACCCATTCCAAGGGAAAAAAGCAAGCAGAAATCTTTCTGGAGGATATCTGAGATCCAAATTTAGGATCTCAGAATTTTCATGAATTAAAACTATGAAACTAAACCAAACCAAAACATAATAATATGAAACTATTTAAAAACTACAAATGCAGGTGAAATAGTCCTATTGAAAGTGAAAATTATTGGGATCCAAAAGCAACTGATTAGAACTCTGGACTTCTGCTTCTGAGAGAATCAGATGGTAAATATAAACCATTAGGGATGAAATATATCAGGCTAGGAGACACAGGTCTAAGGATGACTAAGGATCAGATATGTCCAAAAATAACTAGAAATGTTTGAAAAGGAAATGCAATTTATTCATGAAAACTTTAAGAATGGGAGTAAAAAGTTCAGTAGAGATGGGACTGTCAGGTTATAAATAGCTACAAAATACATTAGAGACTTAGTGAACACATCCTTAAGGATTACACTAAATGTGTCCTGGAAATGCCTAGTAGATAAGACATACTAACGCCCATGCTTTTTAGAATGAAAAGACCTGATAGGCATCAAATCATGGCCCTAGAAGGAAACTACAAATAGTTTTGAATGGAGAGAGAATTCATGAAAATAGTGTTTCAGAATTTTCCAGAACCTTTGAAAGACACATACCCCAAATCTGAAAAGGCACAACTTATGCTAAATGGGGTAAGTGGAAATTGCTTCAGATCTAAACATACAAGACATGGACTTGAGAGAGAGCCCGAGAGAAAGGGGGAGTACCTCAGAAAGACAAAAGTGAGGCTTACACAAAACACCTGACAATGTCTTCACAAGCCTGAAGGAAAGTCAGCATCAACTCAAAACTACATTCAGACAAAGGAATTTTCAAAAATGAAGATGCAATGAAATTATCTGTGTCAAAACAACAGTCTCTGTTGTTAAGAGACTTTGCTGGGGGAAGTTGTAGAGTAGACTTCAGGAAGGAGGATGCCTGAAAGGACAGACTGAGAATCAAGAAAAAAGTTGATAAAAAAAATAGAAGTCAAGTAGAATGTGAATTACAAGTTACCATAAAATAATAACCATGTCAAATTGATGGATGAGGACTATAAAAACTGAACCAAGTTCTCTGGCCAAGAAGAGCTACAAGTAAAATTTCTCAATATCTTTGTGCTCCTTATGGATGGGTAAGAAGGGAATTAAAAGTAAACTGTCTTTAAATTCCTAAATTACCCAAGTAGGTGTCCCAGATTGATATGATTTCCCAAACCCCACTGTGCTGAGTACCCAGGGAATGGAGGATCATGCAAGAGGGATGCCCAACACTAAGTTCTGAGCCAGGCTGGGCCGTAGAGAGCAAGGGGGTGTGGCAGAGGGAAGGGAGGCCAGGCACAGGGCGGTGTGTAAGGAGGGATTTCCCACCTGAGGGGCACCTCTCTCTCCTGGCCTTTATCATTGGCATGAGAACACAGTACTGTCTCTAAAGGTTAATGAATCAAGTAAAAAACTACAATATAAACAAAAGAACCAAAGAAACAAAGAGTGGTTACTTTAACTAATTTGTAGAATGTTTTCCTAGCATTCATGAAGCCCTGGTGCCCAGAAAGAGGGTGTGGTGGTGCTTACCTGTAGTCTCAATCACTTGGGGGGTGGGAGCATGAAGATAAGAAGTTCAAGGTCATACTCAGTTATATATTGAGTTCAAGGCAAGCTTGGGTTACATGAGACTCTATCTCCAGAAAAAAACGTAGATAAGCTCTAATCATTCAAGGTTCAGCAATGTCAATAATAAAGATGCTTGAGAAATACTGGACTGGATGAAAACATGGAGCCATGAAAACTCTGAATGCATATTTAAAACACAGATGCGAGTGGTGACTTAGACATAAGGAATGTACGAAGTTCTAGGGGCTCCAAATCCAAGGTCAGGACTCCCATGACTTGGTTCCTACAGAAAGCCCTCTTCTTGGCTTGGAAACAGCTGCCATCTTTCCGTGTCCTTGCCTGGTAGAGGGAGGGAAAGCTCTGACCTCCTTTTCCATCGTGGGAACCCACTCTTATAACCTGATCTAACCTAGTCATCTTCACCCTACCTCCCAATACCATCACACTGGGGTTGACCCAAGTAGTATAATGATGTATTCATGAAATGAGCAGACTAGAAGCATTCATCGAGAATGCTGATGGAACACTTACTGCCATGTTCCATGAATGGAGCGAGGTGCTACTTGGACCAGCAGACTTCTTTGAGGTATCTTTACAATTCAAAATTTAGGGAAGGACACAGCCAATCAAATAAGCTCATAAACAGGAACGCATAAGCACTGTGAAGGATACCACTAGGACATGACCCTGATATGTGAGCACGATGGACTCTGAGCCCTGCTGGGGGGTGGGACAGCGGAGGTCAGGGAACCAAAGCTCAGACTACAGTGGAGATGTTGAGAAAAGAGGCAGCTGGAGCTGAGACAAAGGAGGTGAGCCAAGGCTAGGGTAGAAGATGAATGGTGTTTCTGACCCAGTGTCCCTTACTGAGGTGCTTGAAAGAGGGCAGGCCATCTCACATAGAGCTGTGATCACCTGTCAAACACTTGTCAGAATCAGCAGGGGTCTTCCCTAGCTCTCCTATGTATCACTAAGGTGCTCAAATAACATTGCTTTTTGTGTACAATGGTTTCTATGATTTTAAAAACCTACAGTCATCCTAATTGAAAAGGCTGACTGAACTATTTGCTTAATTTGCTGATGAAATCCTCCAGATCTCCCTTCATTTTTAAAGGGAAAAGAAAATCCAACTAAGATTTATTTGTTTTCATTCAGGTTGAGTGAACAAAGTCCTTGAAATTCATATTCCACTTGGAAATAGAGACACTGAGAATACTCACAACCAGGGCTGTGGTCACATGCCCCTCCCCCCAACTCGCTGATGAAATGAAATGGAGAAGGAGTCCCACCTGGGCTCCAGTGCAGCTCCATGAGGTCTGCTTTGCAGAAACAGCTATGAGGCTTTGCTTAAGAATGGAGCCTGCCTGTCCCCTAGGCGTTAGTGGAGCCTGAGGTCTTCCCTTTTAGCTACTGAGGGCCTGTCCAAGTTCAAGCTTTGGAGGGGTACTCACAGCCTGTCCATGCACACTCCAGGTCTGAATGGTCCTTTTCCCCCAAAGCTAGGCATTACACACCAGTCCCATCCACCCCGCCCTAATCTGAATGTCACCTCCACACCAAGGTCAAGCTGGGCTCAACTATGACAGTTGCCCATCACTAGTTCCTAAACAAGAATGAAACATGCTCCTCTTGGAAGATCAGTGATGCACAGACGACCAAGCCTTTTTCTAGAACTGAAGTGTCGGATCACCAATTTGGCTCATGCCTTCAAATGGAGCACTGAGTTCAACTCAGTCTGACACAACACACTGCATCCACAGATCCTAATGACTGCAATTATGGCTTCATTTCATAAAAAAATGATCACACATGACAATGGAACTGTCAGCCCTGCTGGATTAATCTTGCTGGAGGACCACTTTATTGTTACTCCCTATTCTGGGCAAACCCAGCCTTATTGGTCCTGGGACCAAATCCAAACTCTGTAGAGGGCTGATGTTCAAGACTATTCATAATCCAGCTCAGTTTCGTAAATCTAAACTTATCTCTCTTTCCACTCTACTGCCCATATGAACCTCTGCTTCTCACCTCCGGTCTCGTCTAGATTGTTCTCTTCCCTATTCCTCACCCATCACATGCCCCATTTCAAGCATATGCCAAGGATGTCCTGCCAGGGATGTGGGAAATGAACTTCTCTGGATGGAGTTTTGTTATTGGTCTGTGCATAGTTCTACTATATCCCTCTGTTCTCAAAACTATGTATGTGAACTGTTATATCATGCTTATATACATGCACACACATATGTAAGCTTTGTCCTGTTTTCCTAGTGAAAAAAAATGCTCCAATACACACAGCCTTTAAGCAGCTCAAAATTCCACCATAATCTACAACCACTGAGCTCCAACTCCACAGACCCCAATTTCCTTTCTTAAAATCCAGTGGCTCTATCACTTTTCACTCCTGAAGACTTCTAAGCTCAGATATGTTTATTTCTAGTCTCTCACTGTACTTGGTGCAGTCTGGGCATACAGTAGAAGCTAATGGAAACACATCAGTGTTCAATGGTTGGTTTTACCCAGTCCCTTGATGTTCAGCTGCTGTCTGTGGGCACTGCACTGCCACCAACTAGGACCTCTCCAGAGACACAAGCTCACACCACACCACACCCAGAACCAATGGTTCAGAATCTGCATTTTAACCAGATTCTCAGGTGATTTGCACATATATAAAACTTTGAGAACTCGAGATTTAGGAAAGCCTTTTTAGATTTGACCTGTTTCTTGACATGTGAAATGGGCACACCTGCAGGCACACTTGAGGTGGGCGTGCACATCCCCCACAGGTGAGCAACCTTTTGCCTGTGGTGGGTTCCCTTGAGGAACCATACACTGGGAGGTCCTCATCTGAAAGACCAATTTTAGGTGGTGTTGCTTCTGGGAGTAACTGATATTTTGCCACTGGGACAGAAGAACAAAGAAATAATTCGTAGATGTGGCTGGGAACAGACATGAGAATGAGGGATTTTTATATAGTACTGACTGTTGGCTGTGTTACCCATTCCTTCTTTGATATAATTCAGGTCTTTCCGCATGCAGGGTGTACTTTCAAATGAGAAAATGAAAGCTAAAGAAAGAGAGAGAAAGCTACTAGATGAAAGATCACCTTTAGACCCAGCTCTGCAGGGATCATTACAAATCGCACGCCTGCTGGGGACACGTGAGGCAGACAGGAAGGCCGTTCAGAAAGGCTTTCTTGCTTTGAAAGTTTGAATTCTTTGGATGATAAATTGCACAGATAATGCCTGTATTGCTATAAGACATGCTCACACTTGTATATGATTTCAAGGTGTGAGATTAACATAGGTGTGCAGGGAGAATCAGCCTTCTTCTGCTGACCTGGTGTTCCTCTAGGCCACATCAACCAACACTGAGTCTGATAGCTGAATGAGTAGGAGCCCTAGGGAGCCCTTGATAAGCTACCCCCTATGGTATGCCAATATCACCCCGTGTCAGAAGTTACAGGATGTAGAGTGTACCCTTCAACAGTTGATGAAGCTGCTAGGACACATGAAGCATCTTGGGGACCCAAATGGGTCTCATGGACAGCCTGCAACTACCTGGGGTGTGGCTGTGCCTGCTGCGTCCCAGTTCCTCTCCATACATGGAAAGTAGCCTCTGGACACACAGCTCCTTGCCACAGATCGAAAGCAGTCTCTGGACACCTGGCCTTTGAGATTCTACCAACTGGACATGGTTTCCACATTTTCTGGGACCTGCCAAAGAATGAGCATGCACAAAGAGAGCCCTCCATGGGTTAAGAAGGTTACCCACGCTGAAAGTCCCCAGTAACATGTCAATAACATTTATTGAGCCCTAGCCCCTCCTTGACATGGGCATCTAGGTGGCTGCAGGACCTGATGAGTGTCCTTCCTGAAGAGAACTTTCAGTTGCCTCTGCCAGCATCTGCCTAGGCCGTGAGGCCAGAGACAGGAGCATCTGTTTTTTGTAGTTAATTAATGTCTGTTGACAGAGTAACAGACCTGAAAAATTCCCTAAGAGAAATGGTGAGGCCCATTTGGGAAGCTACAACAGACAGTGGGGCCGAGGGCAAGGAGATGTGGAAGGGCAGGAGCTGAACTTCTGGGGCAAACAGAGCCCATGTGTTCTGTGAGCTGGCACTAGAGAAAACAGATGCCTTGCAAAGGGAAGTAAGTAGTCAGCAGACATTAGCTAAAGTCTGAACAAGGCAGGATCACCTTTTTCTAAGAACTATATCTGATTCTACTTGCTCTGTGGCTTGGCGACTACTGTCAGGGCAGCTGTGAGGTCAGTGATTAGGTCATCTGGGCCTCGCCCAGGCTCATGGGAGCTGAAGGTGAGGAAGAATCACTTAACATGGTCCTGGGGCATGGCTCCATGCACTCTCTCTGAGAGGTACAGAATTCATCCTGTACCCCAAGCCCTCAAAGCCATGGCAGTGGCCTCAGCCTGATGCCTCCAAATGTCCATCATCTGGAGATACCTATGCATTCAGTAGGTAATGGGCTAGGAATAAATTTTTCAAATACATCCCTTGTATGTCTACTGTCTCTGTCTTCTGTGACATCTTAATGACTCCCACTATCAAAGCCCCAGATCCAAACATTTTAGACTACATTTTTCCTCACTGTTCCAGTCTCCAGAGTACCCATCCCTGTAGCTCTGCCTCAAGGTCTGGCTTGAGTGTCCTTTGCTCTTAGCTGTAGCAGGTTCCTGTCCACTGGAGACCTGTGTAGCCCTGCTGGGCACTACTTTCTCTGCTCAGACTTCAGCTGTTTCTATGGGTTCCACAAATCAGATTACCTCTCTGAGGCTGTACAGGCTTTGAAATGGGTGATCTTCTCAAAGCCAGAAGCCAAAGATGTAGACAGAGGTGGTAAGGCATTAGAGAATGAGGGGACCTGGTCCCCAAGTCTGTCAAAGAGGCCCTTTCTCTTGTTCACAGGTCTATAAGCCTTCTGACCAGGTTAGAAATGTGCTTCTGGTAGGGTCAGAGGGCCATGAGGACACTCTAGCATAAACTGATCTAATCCCCATAAGTTGGGCAACTGTGGACTACTGGGCTCTCTCCTAGATTTTTCCTAAGCAATTCCCAGAATAAGAACTTCATCAACCTCTTAAGACTGGAAGAAGCATCCACGTTGTCCCATTCAACTATTTGTCTTGATGGGTGAGGGTCAGGGGCAGTGATTTACCCTCAGCCCAGTCTTCAAGTAGAATACAGAATTAACCTGTGCTCTGAGGCCCGCTGAGATATGTTCTCTGGCAGAACTCTGCCACACCCCAGGCCTAACTTCAGGATGTAGGTGATTTGGGGCATCATTCTGCCTAGCACATGCTGAAATTAGTCATGTGACAGTCACAATGGCCTTGGGTAGAAGATCTATCACATGACCCCCCGTCTTGCCTTCATTCTCCCTGTGGATTTCTTTTCCTTCTCTACTTGCATTCCATTTTATGCACAAGACTGGGCCTTGTCACCCTGGCTTAGGAATTCTGAAGCTGAAGCAGAAGTACTCAGAGTACTCAGAGTGCAAGGCCATTTTGGTTACAGTTGCCCACTTCTGGGGACTCAGGCACCCACTAAGGGAGCCTCCTCAGGGAAGCTGATAGAAGGGCCCAGACTGGACAGCAGATGCTCTCATATCCTGTCAGAGGCCAGGAGAGGTGTAGGGCTCAGAGGAGAAGATCCAGATGGTCAGCAGCTTCCTCCCTTCACAGAGAAGGCCCCACACTCATAATCATAAGCATCAGTCATAAGCATCATCATGATGCCATAAGCATCAGTCAAAGGGAAAAACAACCACTAATAAATGACCATCCTGTGGTGACCACAACACATTAACCAATGATAAAAGCCCCTTCTCCCTGTTCTGCCCACTGCACCTGCACCCAAAGTTCCATAAGCAGCCTGTATGGTGATATTGGAACCAGATGACTTAGTCACATGGGCAACAAGGGTTTACACCCTTGAGTATATGACGAAGGACTTTTCATTTTAGGTATCATTCGTTCAGTCACTGGATCTGGCGGCACTGAGCGTCTCGTAGATGTATAGGTCTGAGGAAAGGTGCATGATCCCTACAAGGTGTCATCCTCATGGGGTGTTGGCCTGCCATTCTCCCAGCTCCATCTTGGAAGGTGGCTCCCACTCTGATGCCTGCTCATCACACTACATCCTGCAGACACAGCTGGCCTTTCTCTGCTGCAGATTCTGTATGAACAAAGTCAGTACTTGCTAATATTTATTTGTAACCACAGACCTACACTTGCAGTGCTGACAGTTCTCATGTGCTCAAGGAGAGCAGAAACAAGCTAGAGTTCTGTGTAAACACTGCCAGTCAGGCCAGCAAGATGATGCTCTGCCTTCACTCTAGCTCCACAGAGCAAAGTGTCATTGGTTTGCTGGTGGCTAAGTATCATATGATACCTCTTTGTCACTGGCACTGTTCAAATGGCTTCCAAGCACAGAAAGGTTGCAATGGTGCCTCATAGAGAAAGCATGCATATGGCAGAAGCTTCATCAATTTGAGTTATGGTGCTGTTGGTGAGGAGTTTAATGCTAATGAATCAACAGGGAATATCAAACATAAGATACCTAAATAGAAGCACATATGAAGTAAGGTTTCTTATTCCACTGATATAAATGTGGTAACCAGGGGGTCACAGGATATAACCCCAAGTCTCCCTAGGCATGATGGTCCAAGGCTACTGACTACTACATGCTCATGAGGACTTCACAGAACCTAGACACTGAGCTAATGAGGGAAACTGTGCCTGTGCATACCTACCCCATGCTGTGTGTTCTCCTTACTGCATTGGGGCTTCATCCTCCTCCCAGTCTGAATCATCACTCTCTCCTTTCCCCTGATCCTATGTCACTCAGATCTCCTTCTAGTTAACTTTCCATTGGGTTGGAGCATCAAGCCATGTCTGCAGCAATGAAGGCAGGGAGGAGAACCAGCTGAAGGTGCCTATTCCTGGCCAGGTCTGCATTTCTCAGACCTTTGCTGGGACAGGCAGTGGGGTGGGGACACTATGGTAAATCTTACATGACAATTGACAATGCCCAAGAGTTTAGTATTATTGACATGTATAGAGAGGGAATTTCTGGTAAAGATTGACATTTATATCAGGGACACAGTAAGCAGTCCTCTCTAAGATGGGTGGGCCTCATCCAATCAGGAAAAGCCTTTAATAGAACAAAAGCCTGTTATCTTCCTGAACTAGAGGTGTTTCTCCTAACTGGAGGGTCTGGGGTTTTGACAGTAGCTGGGCCTAACTAGCTTCAGAATCATGAAGACATCAGCTCTGTGAATTTTGCACATACTCTCTCCACAGTTCTGTCAACTGCCAATTCCTTAGTAATGACACAAACACACACACACACACACACACACACACACACACCTTTCTTGGTTCTGTTCTTGGGAGATCCCTGGCTAACACAAAAGGTCTCTTCTCAGATGTTCATGCTTCACTGACTCTAGCCACAGGGAGAGAATGACTTCCCACTGCAGTAGACTCTGGCTTCATGGTCACCCTGTGGCTGTGTCCTGCCTCCCACAATCTTCTTCTAGGTATTCCTTCCCAAGGCTTGGCTCATTTGCTCTTAGGCTCTGTGGAGTTGGTGGTCGGCACAATGCCCAGAGAGCTCCGAATACACCAACTGAGAGGGATGGCAGCTCGTGGAAGCTGTGTAGAAGCAATGGGACAGTTGCTCTAGAGTAGAAATGGACTTTACTCAGGACCAATGAACAAAAATAAAGTACAGCAAAATCAGAAATTGGTTAGAAGTATACATGAAGGTGTGTGTGTGTCCAAACCTAGCCCTCTGATCTCATCCTGACTTTAGGAAGTAGCTGATTCTTGCAGGTCAGCATCATATACTTTGGAGACATGCTTGTCCCTTATTTTCTGCTGCTGGTCCCAGTGGAATGACATTACTGAGAGCGAGCGTAGGATGTGGGTAGGATGGCTCTTCCTGGGGTCATGGGAGGTCCGAGGAGTCAACACCATGTGGAACTGAGCAAGAGAACAACCTTCAGTCTCAGGGACACTGTCCCCCAAGGAACAAGAATCCAGATGGATGGTTTTATGATGAATAAGCATCTTGGCCTGAGTGGAAATGCCATGAATCATTTTAGAACAACCACTAGACACTGCCCTTGAGAAGGTAAAACAAACACAGTTTTTACAAGCACGTGAACAAATTAAAAGCAAGGAAGTGAAGGCAACACTCAAGGATAGAGGGTTGGATTGTGGATAAGAGGCTGCAAAAGGGTTTAAATCCATGTTAGAAACTGAGGCACATAGTGGAGCGATGCCAAAATATATACAGAGGAAATTCAAACAAGGCACTCTTACTGACAACAGAAGGCTTAAGGCCAGTTAAAACCAGTTTCCACTCAGCCTGCTGGAGCTGGGTCAATGGAGTTGGTGCCCTTCCCCAGAGCCCTGCTGCCTACATCCTTACCAGGTCTAATTCTGCTAGGTCATGGTATTCTTCTTCAGGAATCCTCTCTGACTTCTCTATATTTTTTCCATAAATTGGAACCGTCCTAATGATACACAATTTAGAACTCATTATGCAGATACCCCCTCCTCCCTGGGGATTATTTGGACCATGTTAACCATATATTACAAAGGATGTGAACACTAGTCTACTGGTGCCCACTGTCCACTCATCCTCAAACTCTTTGCCAACATGCTTTATCACAGCAGTCTGACTCTATCCTAGAGGCTTACATCCTATGCAAGGCTCCAAACCAAAGTGCCCTACACATAAACCTTTTGTATATGTGTGTAAGAGAGAGCTCTTAAGCATGCAGCCCTCTGCCAGTGACATTCTGTTCTAGTAAGTGACCTGTCACTAGTCTCACAGGTGTAAGGGCTTCCAGAGATCATTTTTAAGCTCCCAGACCCTTTCTGAAGCCAACCTTCATGCCTTCTGACCCAGCTGGTGACAGGTGCCTACTCAAGGCTTTGTGCCTACTGCTTGATTCTGGTGTGATTCTTACTGTGTGGATCTCTGCTGTGTCCTTTCATCCTCTGTCCAGAGTCTCAGTAAGCCTGATAATGTATAACCTGCATTCATTTCTATACCTAGAATTCATTTTATACTAAGTAAAGAAAAAGGGAAATTGCCAAATAAATTGACAGCTAAATTGTATTACGAGGGAAAGGCTTAACCAGCTCCAATCTTACAACATGTTTATTTATTCATTAAAGTGAATTTCTGAAAGATATCTGTTCAGCCAGGCTTCTAATTACTCCCACTTAAAGTGAATACATTACAATTTCATTTGTATAAAATTTTATATGCCAGAGTTCTCAGTAATTCAGGCATGCGTGTGTGTGTGTGTGTGTGTGTGTGTGTGTGTGTGTGTGTGTGTTCCAGCTGCCTGACAACCTTTCTAGAATGAACCATCGGGAAATCTAAACATCATCTTTGTTCCATCATTTATATTTTGATAAAAGTTTCTTATTGGTTAGTTACGTGGTTTGAGACAGGGTCTTACTATGTAGCACAGGCTGACCTTTAGCTCACCACCCTCCTGCCTCAGCTGAGGTTACATCCATGAACAACCACACACGAACCAAGGTAATAAAAGTTTTAAGAAGCAAGTCTGAGATTCCGGTTGAGGACTGTTGCATATAAGGGAAATGTTCCTCACCATGACAGCAGGGATGGGTGTTTCCATCTATGACAGAAGATATTACAACCTGAAAATGCATCTCACTTATATGCATTTCACTCAGCTTGCTGACCTCCATGGCTTATGACACAGCATACCACAGAGCATCCAAGTTTCCCTGGAGACCATGTAGCATCTCTACAGACTATAATACCACATGCTACCAGCCAAGAAAAGGATCCAAACTCTACTGAACACATGTTACTCTTATACCATGATAAAGTTGAAAATTTATAGGTCAAACTATGTAAGTTTTTACCCTCTGTCAGCTTCTTCACCATCTGCCCATTTGTCCACTTCCATTTTTAAAGAGAGTAATGTTCAGCAGTTCACTGGAACCAGTTACTACCTCCTCCCCTGAAGTACTGCGGTAGACAAACCAGCCCAGTGTGCATGGTGCTATGATGGAAAATCTCAGAGTCACATAAACCAAGCTATTCACACTCATCTGTTCCAAGCCATAGTTAAATTCCAGTCTTCACCTCTTCTTATCACAGACTCTCACATGGCTAAGTATACAACTTCAACAGAGAATGGATACTGTGGGACCTATGGTAAGGTGCTCTTGGGGCTTAAAGAGAAGTTTGCATGATGACTCCACAGGTGGTAGTCCCACCAGTCATATAAACATCCCTCGGGAGAGTAATAACTACCATCAAAAAGGTTTCACTGAACACAACAGCAAAATGAAAATAAGACATCACTAACAACAGAAGCTGTACTGGGTGGCATGGGTGCATGGACAGCTTTGAGTGCTTGTGGGGCTCATCCAGTTGTCATTGCTCATGTACGTTCCTTAACTTGGCTGATGGTGCTATTAACAACCAGCTGTCTCAAAACTCCCCTGTGAGCCCTCGATGGCCACCAGGGTAATTTCCATGTAAACTCTAATTGATTTGTTGACATTAATTGATTGACTCATCCAGATGGAAAAGGCAGGCCTCCAACTGGAATTATTTTTGCAAAATTCAATAGTGAGAAGGCTGGGATTTCCATATGTGCAAATATTTCTATTAGACTTGGCTGAAAGTTGCTACTCAGAGCATCAGTATTCAAACTGAGACAACGGTGACACTCAAGAAAGCTACAAGATAGTGTCAAAGACCAAAACCCAGGTGTGACCAGGACACAGGTGGGCAAAATTGTGAGGTTCATCACCACCCCTCAGGGTACCTGGCCTCTCCTCTCCAGTGGGTCTCTCAGATCACTGTAAGCCACCTTCGGGTAGAGGAGGGCCAGGCCTAGGAGCAACCCTAACCCTCACATGCTCTTCCCAGCCCTGGCTAGGTCCTGTGTGTGATTTTGGAGACAGGGTTGGGGCATTTCCTCTGTCACGGTTCCTTTCCTTTCACAGCTCTCTGTTGTCCTTGCTGGCTGCATCTTCAGCAGTTTCTTAGCCCTCCTGGGGCTCCCTTTGTGGCTTCCCTTTAAGGGCAGATGACTAGAGATCTGGGCATTCTCTGTGCAATTGCATGTCTCCAAACAGAACAGCCCTGTTTGCCACTGAAATCCTCTATCCTCTGACAGCCTGCTTTGACGGGAGCAGTCCTGTGGCTCAGTTCCTTCCCTCCCGTCCTGACCACAGAGTCAAGAGCTCATGGAGACTTGTGAACCATTGTGTTCTGTGCAGGAACATGTCACAGTGTAGCTGCCCTTTTCCATCCACCTTGCTTTAGCAGGTATCAGAGATGGATCTCCTGTCCCACGCCTACACCAAGTCTAATGGGGTATGAGGTACCAGTATCCTGCTGGAAAAAACAGTGTCCTGTTTCCTGTGTGAAAAACAACTTCAACTGGTGTTATGCTCCCCCAAGGTCTGACTAGAGTATTTCTGGACAGTGGCTCTGTTCTCATTAGGTATGAGGCATAGCTCTACCTACTTCACAGGGCGTGGATGGAGGGAACCAGATTTGTCAGCTCAGCCTCTGCCCTTCTCTGGAGTCTGCCTGCTATATCACAGTTCACCTGCAGATCACAGGCCTCAGCCTCTGCTGGGGTCTCCTTCACATCCTGCCCTTCAGCTAAGGGTAGTAGGAGTGAGGGTAGAAGGGTGACCAAATGAGCAGTCCAGGAGACAGGGCTCTGTGGTTCAGTCAGAGTACAGTTTCTCAGTGTGTGGGTCTCAACTTTGAGGGCTTAGCCATAATTTCAAAATAGAATGCACCTCTGTGCTGATTTCTGGTCACAAAGTAGATGCTGACAGAGTCCTTCCCTTTTTAGTCCAGGAACAATACAGCTCATTAGATAGGGTAGAGGTGATGTGATGGAAGGTGTTTTTGTCTTCTGGCTACAAACTGGGTCCATCACCTCACAGAAGTCAGCATTTTGTGTGTATGCATACAATACACACACATGCACATGTCATGCACTGGACACAGAATGGAGAGTAGGAATTATCACCTAAACTTGTACCAGTTACTCTGCATGTAATGCTTTGTGGCTGAGGCAGCTAGTTTCAGAGGGTCAATGAGACACCCAGGTTCACCTATCTGTGCTTTCCCTGGGCCTTGACCCCATCATCATCTGGGTCCAGATAGCAGAAGGAAAGTGAGTGTGACAGAGGCTAGAAGGATCAATGCCATTGTAGAAAGAGTCATGTCCATCATCCTCTCCTGGTCCCTGCAGAGAACCTGCTCTCCTGCTGATGTGCCCAAGAACACTCTTGAAGTTGTAAGGTTATTTATGCTAAGATGTTATGCAGCACAGTGAAAACATTAGAGTCATCAGAAGTCAGTCGGATGACACAGAAGAGAGGCCTCTGACTTGGGATAGATAATGAGGAATTATAAGGAAACTCAATAGAGTGGCACACACAAGCCAGATGCCAAGGTACTCGATGACCTTCAGTGGGGAGAATAAGAAAGGCCCAGAGGCACAGACAGCCCAGCACAGTCTCAGAGCATCCAGCTAGCCTGCCAGGCATGTTTTCCTCACACTGTGGTGAGTTTTAGGGACTGAATGAGCACTATTATTTCAGACTCTTTCTGAAAGCCAGGTCTCCCAGATGTGACTGGGAATGGACCAGGGCTCAGAGAGCAGTCATGTAGCCGGATGGACACAATTTAGTGTGAGGTCTTAAATATATAGTGACTCAAATTACTCGCTCAGCCTGAAGCAAAGTCAGAGTGCACATTGCTCAGCAGCCTCCTGCTGAAGAGTTGACATAGATCCAGGAATAGTGGTGTCAAGTCAAGATACTCAGGACAGTCTTCTACGGCAAAGGTTGGTTCAGCCATACCTTTCTGAAGGCAGAAAAATACAGATGCAGATGTTGAGGTAGGAGACTCCAGATTCAGACACAAGCAGGTTGGGGTGGGGGCAGAGACACACAAGGAGAAGACAGCACCTACAGGCCACAAAGAGAGGCCTGAGAAAAGGCCAGTCCTGTAACACCTGGATTCCTGCCTTCTAGCCGGCATAACTGTGAGGTGGGATCCTTATGTCTTGAGTCTCAGGTTGTAGTAAATTCTCATGACCACACTTGTAAAACACAGAAAGACCATAGAGGAGGAACCTTCCATCTCTCTCCTGTTCCTACCATCTTATCCTTTGATTATTCTCTTTCTATTCAAGTGGCCCCTGCATATGACATACTTTATACCACCCCCCCCCCCGTGTATGTGAAAGCGGAGGCCAGAGGTCAGCTGCTGATGTCATTCCTCAGGTGCCACCCACCTTGTATTTCTGGGACAAAGTTTCTCAATGGCTTTGAACTCACCAATGATGGTAGTTCAGCTGGTAAGAGAGACCCAAGGATCTGACAATTTCTGCCTCCTTGGTCCTAAGCTTACAAACTCATGCTGCCTGGCTTTTTAAATCTATGATCTGGGCATTAAACTGGGGTTCTCATGCTTATATGACAAGCATTTTACCAGCTGAGCTATATCCCCAGTCCTGCTTCAGTTCTTTTAATATATATTTCACTTGTTAAGATGATGACTTTGTGTAATTATTGTTTCAGTGACTGGAACCAAACACAGGCATGGAAGATTCAGGCTTAGGGGTTATACAGGGAGAACAGCTAACTCATTCCTGCAGATAGGAATGGGTTGAGGGACTCAGGTCACTGTATTTGCTTTCCTATGTCCAAAAAGACTGATATGTCACCAAACTCGGCTAATGACAGGCACATTCACAGAGATAAAAGTTGTCTGCTTGAATCCAGATCCTCTCAGAACACAAGATGGGTTGAGACCTGCAAATGGGTCCTGCAAAGGACCCTTCAGGAGTGTACTTATTTTGTAAGGTGCTACCTTTGCTTTTTAAGCAGACGTAACCAAAGGTGCAAATCCTTAGCTTATCTTCAGATACCAGAGATGAGCCTTGAATCTATTCCTGAGTAAATAAGGGGCTCAGTGATGTGGGAAAAAGAACACATGTGGGGAATCTGGTGAGGACAGTGTCAGAGCTGCAAACAAGTGCCACAGTAGGATATGTATCTGTGTTTGCGTGTGCATGCGTCTATGTGAATGGATTTACACATATGTGCACATAAAGTAAATGTCAAATTTATAAATAAAATGCCTATTTACAAAACAATTTGAAGTGACTTGCAAAAACAGAACATACAAATGGATGTACAGTCTCTAAACACTATCAACCTCTGGAGCTAGAGAAGGGCAGCCAGCCCCAGGACGTCCTGATCTAATTTACTGTATGCACTTTGAGGCTGTGGCTTCATGCCCAACTCTCTCCCATCATGGCAACTGCCCCAAAGAAAGCATTCCTATGATGACCAAGCTCTTCCACATACTCCTGATAACTGTGACCCCTATTTCAATAGTTCATAGAGAGGTATTTGGTGCAAGGTGTGAAGACTGATGTACCACGGTGCTCCTCTGAGTGGACATAGTCTTCACAACACTTAGTCACAAGGGGCCTGAACTCACCAAGACTGTTCTGCTTCCATTTCCCACTTGTGCTCACCTTAATCTCCAGGTGGACTGTCAGGCATCCTCCTCCTTCCAGGGGACAGTCCCCTCAAAATTCAGCTGTATGCAAACTCATGTGTCTTTTGCATAGTAGGTCTTTAAAGTGGTGTCACTGGTCTACCCCACAAATCAGTGAGATGCCTTAGTTCTGGGCCCCATTGGAACCCTGATTTCTTTGCATGTCTTAGTGATGGTCACTGTTTCTTCCTGGATATTGGTTGCATAGGAACATTAACACTTATAGAGTTCAACATCAGCAGAGGGTCAAGCTTCAAGTTCCTGAGTATAGAGTACATCTTCGATGCTGGCCTCGGAGGCTCTGGAAATGGCTTTTGAGGTGCACTGGGCACCTGTACTGTGGGATGCTTTTATCTTTCCTGTGGGACTTTCTGAAGAGGATCAGGGCAGAGCTGAAGAGATGTTGCTAACATCAGTGGTACACAGGAACACCCAACAAACCGTGTTGTGGAGGAGCCAGGCAGTGTACTGGACCCTTTGCACAAGTACCAGTTTGAACCCATTACTTTACTGGCCAGAGAATTATTGATTTAGTGACAGTCACATCAGAAGTGCATGCATTTTTGTTTTGATACAACAAATGATTTCATTTATTTTTAATTTTTAAAGATTTGTTTTAAAGATTTATTTTTATTTATGTGTATATGTGTATCTGTGTGAGTGTATATCACATGTGTGCAGGTGCCTGTGGAGGTCAGAAGAAGGTGTCAAATCCCCTTAAACTGGAGTTACCATATGGGATGCTGGGAACTGAACTCAAGTCTTCTAGGAAGAACAAAAAGCAAAGTTTTTAACCACTAAATGGTCCACAACACATAATTTAAAATTTTATTTTTATAATAAAAGTGAAGATCATGTAGAAAGCACAATGGTAATTATGAAGAGGTTAATTTTGTAGATGACAGGAATTTTATGTATCTATAATGTAAGTCCTGATGCTCTGAAGTTTGTTCACATCATGAAATGCATCAATCAAGATGATTAACTCTCATCAGTCTCACCAGCTCACTTTTTGTTGTGGTGAGAGCATTTAAAATATTTTATTTATTATTATTTTTATAGTATGTATATGAGTGTATTGCCTGCATATGTGTGCATGTCATGCACAGCCAGAAGGAGGTGTTGGATCCCCTGGAGTTATGGATGGTTGTTAGGCACCATGTGGGTACAGGGAATCAGCGCTCTTATCTGCTGAGCCACCTCTCCAGCCCCTTGGTGAGCATTTAAAATCTGTTTGCAGTAACTTTTAAGGATGCACTGTTGCTAACCATCACCCCCACAATGCACAGGAGCTCTCTAGAAGTTATTCTCCTACTAAGTTCTTTGTGTCCTCTGACCATCTCTCCTCCAGCCTGTCTCCTACCTGCAGCTACTGCCATCCTGCCATTTTCTTCTCTGAGTTAGAGTTTTTAGGCTCTATATGATGAGTTGTGCAGTCCGTGTCTCTCAGTCTGATTTATTTCACTCAGCCCAGTATCTTCCAGCTTCTTCCATGTTCATTGATAGAATGATGGTTTGTTTTTAAATTTTCAAAAATTATGTGTAGGTGTGTGTGTGGGGGGGGTACCCCTGGAGGTGAGAGGCATTGGATTCCCTGGAGCTGGAGTTACTGGTAGTTGGGAGCTACCTGAGGTGGGTCCTGGGGAAAAAACGTGGGTCCTTTGGAAAGAAAGCACATGTTCTTAATGACTGAGCTATTTCTCCAACTCCATGATATTCTTCTTTTCAATGCCTACCATTTAGTTGTGTATAGAAACCAGTGTCCACTTACCTACCAGTAGATACTTAGGGCTTCCATGTAAGGATTAACTGGCTACCTCCTCACAGCCCTCTGTGAATTAAGTATCTTCCACCTTGCTCTACACATAAGCCTCTGGGAAGCAGGCAATGCACCAAGGGTGGATTCACCTTCATCTGCCTCCAGAGCTCAGAAGAAGCCGCTGTGCCAAATGTCTCATAAGGCACTTCACAATGAAGCCTCCAGTAGTTATACAGATCACTGACAGCCGAATGAAAGGCAAAATTCTCCTAAATTCTTGATGACAGGCCTCTGCTCCATTGTTAAGACAGAGTCCACACATGTGTTATGGGATTCGGGTTAGTGCAATTTGACACAGGGTCCTACTATAGGCCAGGGTGGACACTGGAAGATATGAGAAATTAAACACAGATAGGTAAGACCCAAGCTTGCCCTCAAGAGCAGAGAGACTTTGTAGAGAACACAGGAGATAGAGAAGACTCTTGTTCATACTGAAGCTCAAGGTGAGTATGAAAGTTTGAACCACACATTCTTAAAATTTTGAATTAACTGACAAGAGAAAGGTCACCCTGACAGTGGTGCAATAACATATATGCTGCTCAGGCCATCTGGAAATCCGTCTGTGACCTTCATAGCTGGGGCAGCATGAAAGCCTTGGGCTGTCAACAGCAAAATGGGAGTAACAGGTAAGGGGTCAGAGTCACTCTATCCTAGGCTGTTGTCCTGGAGTCTGGCAAGACACACCCGAGCAAAGAAGCTGATTTAATCTGGACTTCAGGGAGTCTCAGAGCATCATCCATAGTTTGGGGGAGTGAGGGACAAGGCCTGCTGCAGAAACTAGTGAGCAGAGGCAGGGGTTGCTGTTGGGAGGAGCCACTCGTCAGCTTTCATAGAGGTGGTGTTAGGTCCTGACTGAAGTCTGAAGCAGCTCTGTGTCTCTTCCCTTCCCACCATCCCAGCTCTGTCAGGTGTTGTCCTTGCTTTGAACATGGGAGGCTTGTGCCTAGCCTGAATTGGGTTTATCTGCATGGCTGGAACTGCTCTAGAGGGAGAGTGAGGTGAGTGGGGTGACTAAGAGCTGTGCTGTCTTCTATATTTGGAGTTGTTTCTTTTTTAACAGTTTGGAATGACAGGTCAGTGGTTCCTAAGAAAGGCACATCCTGAGGATGTGGGGGGTGGACACCTCAAAGCAACTCTTCAGTGCATAATGGGGGCGTCTCTGCAGATGCAGGCACCTCAGACACTGCTGACGATTATGGTCTAACTGGTTGCTGAAAAGGGAGGCAACATATACTGAATTCCCTCCAGACGGCTTATTGGTGAGTCACCATGCCTACTGGGAGCTGCTGTGAAATTTCATGAGGAAAAAAATACCATGCACATCCCAGCATGGTTATTATGCCTATTTTTACATTACAGTTAGCACAGCCTGAGCTATTCTGGAAGTACCGTGTCATCTCTGGAGTGGAAACAAGTCATGTGCACCCCACCAGCAGCTCAAGATAAGCCTCTGAGCCCCTTTCCCAACATCAACACCAGAGCACTGATTTATTGTTTCTACAGATGCTTCCCACCATTTGCATCTTGAAACAGGAATCGACAGTGTGCCAGGTCATCTCTAGGGCACCTTAAAGTTTAACATTACAAATTGCATGCTCTAGAATTGTTTAGGATGAGCAACGGATACCTCATGAGATGGAGATGACAGAAATGGGAAGACACCCAATGGTTCAAACAAAATCAAACACAACTTCCTGAGGTTTCTTATCCATCAGGGGATGTTCCTGTCAACAACAGTGAGCTACAGAAATTTTTCTATCCACTACACACTGTTTTCCACACACATACTTCTTAATAATCACAAAATAACAGCAGTTATTGTTCCTATGACATGACTAAATGAAAGGTGTAATTTACCTGCAGTACATGGTACATGTCACTGGACTGAAGGAGGCAGGACCCCATGCCTGAAGTCTTACAGAACCTGTTGTATACTGTGCAATCCAACTCAGAATTCAAAAAGAGCCAGCACCATTCATAGAGGCACCATGGAAAGAAAGCTGTGTTCATGTGAATGAGGACTGAAATGGGATTTGCTTTTCTTACTGAATCATGTGAAGCCTGGCCACCACACCTGCAAAACCCCTGCCACCTCCCATCATTTCCTTTGAGAGCCACTTAGTCCTCTGTGCCTCAGTTCTTCACAGCACTAGGACATCACTGTATCTGTCCAGAGGCTGCACTGATGACAGAATAATGAATCCCAGTGTGGAAGCCTTCCTGTCAGACAAACTCTAGCTAGTGCTGACTGTGTATTCCGAGGACCAGTGATATCATCTAAGTACATCAGATAGCAACATCTAGATTCTTATATACACCAAGCATTGGCAAATGGTCATCTAGAAACAAATTGTTCTATGCTGATAAATTGACCATCTTTTTACTGTAGTTATTCTGTTAGTACAGAGACATTGAAGTCCTCCCTTTCAAACCCTCCACACCCTTCACATATACTATGAAGGAGCCCCTCAACTCTCCTGCTGCCCAGGGTGCCCTCCCCACCACACCCTCAGTTATCTATCCTGTGTCATAGTGTATTTTCTGATATTTCTATGCCTACCATAATGGTGTCTTCAAAGGAATCAATAGAATGCTAATGGTAACTCCCAGTCCTTATCAGACCAGCTCAGGCACCTCCCGTTGTATAAGTGGAACCCATGTTCTCTACACTGATGGATATGTTGCCACTGACTGGCCTATTCAGCTCTAAAGTTTTACTTCCAGCATCCCACAGACAAGTTTTGAGCACTCATAAAATTACACTTTTTGCCTTTTCTATTTACCTAAAATGCAAACTTCTGTTGACTAATCACATAAAAGAACAGAGAATATGCCCTAGGTTTGCAGGGGAGGGGTGGAAGGCATGAAGATTCCCTAGACACAGGGAAGAAGCACCAAGAAATTTATACCCCTTCACGGATGGTTGCAGCCCCAACAAACTTTCTCCTGAGGCCTCTCCAACCACTCCCAATCATCTCAGGGAGCCATCTTCAATACTGCATGGTTAGACACTTCCCTCTGCTAAGGGTTAATGACCATCTCCTGCACTCATTTCTCCATAGACCACAAAGCATGTCACAGATATCCTACTTCCCACTTTACACATATGACACACAACTAGATAGTCTATGGAGATGCAACTCAGAAAACTGACACTGGGCCAGAACTCACCCAGGGTAGGGCCACAGGGGATTTTCTGGAATGTAGAGGAGTTTGCGTCTTGGTTGGTATGTGGGTTGAATGAGGACATCGATATTACCTGACCATTTTACTATATGCAAATTAGAAGTCAATTAAAAATTAAATTTGACTTTGTAAGAAAATTATAACTTACATCATAATTAGTGTGGAAAAATGAGGAAGCTCAGATTACTGCAGAGGCGTATCTGTTTTGATTTATTTATTCAACTTTATGGAACTGATAGGAACACACTATGAAGACTCAACCCTGTGCAATGTTTCTCCACTCAGGTAAAAACAAATTAGGTGATATTTCCACTCTAATTCTCTAGCCTCAAATATCAAATACTTAAATTTTTAATTGCATTAATCCAAAAGGACTTTGTCTTCATATCCAAGGGAACACTCTCCAAACTTCTAATCACTGCATTTTCATGCTTATTTGTCACCTGCGCTGATGCACATTTCAAATATTTTCCAATCTGTTCCAGGTAATCATAGGGTATAAATCTAAGGCTAATGTCCCAGTTTCTTTTCTGCTACTGTGTTAAAATACTCTGACAAAAAGTAGCTTAAGGGGGAAGGGTTTACTGTAGCTCACAGTTCCAGGTTATGTTCCACCATAACTGGAAAGTGAAGGGAGTCAGGCAGGAACCTAAAAAGCTAGTCACATCACAACCACAGTCAAGACCACAGAAAATGAAGGCCATGTAATACCCACTGCCCAGCTTACTTTCTTCACTCTTACACAGCCTAGAACCGAAATCCAGGGACTGGAACCACCACAATGGCCTGGATCTTCTGACATCAATTAGCATTTAAGACAGTTCCACACAGACATGCCAACAGCCCACCCAATCTAGAAATTTCTCACTGATAGTACCTCCCATCTCATGTGATTCTAGATTATGTCAAGTTGAGAATTAAAATATCCACAACTATGAACTCTAAAATATTTTTATTGTTGGGTTATAAATTTTATATTAACACTTGTGTTTCAAAAGGTATTTTAATGGTAGGGGTGCAGATTACTTTAAAACTGACATTCCAGAATCATTTAACATATTTTAAAACACAAACTGTGATCGTAGCAGATATAGAAAAATAAATTTATTTAAAGGTACAATGTCTAGGTAACTAAGAGACTTAATGTAATGATGTAATACTGTTAAAGATAAAATGCAAAATGCCTCCCATACCTTCATGTGGTTGAACACTGGGACCCAAGCAGGTAGTGCTGTTTTGGGAGCTTATAGATTGTTTAGGAGGTGGAACCTATGTTTGGGTGGTTACAGGATTAAAGAAATTAAGTCCATAAAACAGTAGGCACTTGGGTGTTAAATGGAGGAGCAGAAAAGTCACTTTATTTTTCAAAATCAGTCTAAGTGTGTATGTGTGTGTGTGTGTGTGTGTGTGTGTGTGTGAACTCTAATATGAGACAGATGCTGGGACTCTCATGGCAAAAGCAGAAAAACTCTGTGGAGACCAAAATCAGGTGAGGTGGGCCTAGGAAGCATGCTGGCATCGGCTTCCAGTAAGAGAGAGACTCTCAAGATCAGTGGTTAGAGAGCTGGAGCCAATGGACAAGAAAGGTGGCCATGTTCTGCTAACTGTAAGAGCAGCCAGGCCACAGTACCAACACACCCACAAGGCTCTTCTGTGTTAGCTTGTGAGACACCACAATGGCAGAAATGCTGTTGGGTGTAGAAGGTACACTGCTCATCTCTCGAATTGGCAGAGAATGTCAGAGACTAAATTCTTGGACAAGGTGAAAGCAAACTGCAGCCCTAGAGTTGCCAAGAAGGTGTTGCACATCTTCCAGAATGGTGCAAGTTACATTTGAAAGCTGAGACATGTCCAACCCTATAATCCAGGCAGACCTGAAGAGCAACGAGAAGGACACATGCTGTACTCTCTGAAATCAGCATTCTCTAACTCCCCCGTACTCCTCAGTCATTGGTTTTTATGTTGAACTGTGAATGACCAAGGTCCATTACTCTGGTGAATGCCTGACTGAAGCAGAATGCACACTGAGGAGTCTTCATTTGTTAAGGACAAGCTCAGAGAAACCTGCCTCTGGCCTCTACACACTCTTTGGAAGTATAGGCTTTATCCTAATGAAAAAGAAACAATTACTAGCCTGCTGACCTCACTACCAACCCTAATAAAGTGGTGGTTCAGAAAGCATCACTGAGAAATAGTTTGAATGTATACCTTAGAGCAAACACATACTTTCCTGAAATCCACTTCTCAACGCCTCTGGGAAGGCCTTTGGGTGCTAATGATTCTCTGCAAGGCCTTGGTCCCCATCATAGTGATACTCTGATGGTCCTTAGCTCAGGGTCAAATGCAATATACCCTGTGAATGACGAGGCAGCTATGCCACAGCCCTTTACGCCAAGGCATTTCTAGACAAGGCCTAAATCACTAGCACCAGCTGATGCCTGTTCCCTTTTGTGGTCTGTTTGCACAACCCCAAAACAACCCCAGTTTCAACCCAACCACCAAGGTTAGGAGACAGGATGTTTGAGAGGTGATGACATCATGGGGTGAAGCCTCATGGATGAGATTGGTAGCCTTATAAAAGAAGCACCAGGGAGCTCTCTACCCCTTCCACCATGTGTGGAAGCAGCAAGAAGCCACCATCTATGAGCCAGAGTACAACCCTTCCAAGACACTGAGCTAGCTGATTCTTTGGTCTTAATCATCCCAGTCTGCACAGTAAATTGCATAATGTATTTCTATAGTTTATAAATTACCCAGATGAAGGTATGTTGTCATACTAGCCCAGATGGAAGAAGAAAGGTTTTGTCTTATTTTCTGCTTGAGACTGAAATGTAATGAAGTAAATATTAGCTAAGGGTAGACAGACAAATGAAGCAATACAATGGCAAAGCAATATACACCATTTATGACTGACAGACATTGTGTTCAGAAATGGGTAGCATACATTGACTTCAGTTTGCACAAAAGATCAGAGGGAGTCAGGAGGTTCCACAATCAATGGTGGATTCCCAAGCAGGGGACCACAAACTTCTCAGTTTGCAAGCTGACAAACCAGCTAAGCACACAGCTCCCTTAAGTAGAGCAGCCTCAGGAAACATATGCAGAAAACATAAATAAGTTTATGGCTTTGGCTAAGAATTGAAAATAAAGTGCAAATGTGGGACAGAAGACAAACCAAATAGTTATGTTTTGAGAAATAATTTGAAGGCACCCACTACAGTTCTTCATTCAGGGCAATCACACACACCACTCCAGATACAGGCTTCTCAGACCAGGCTATAAACATGACAGATGAGCAGACTATGTTGATTATATGGCTACAGCATGACAAGGAAAATGTAATTTCAAAAAAAATAACTCAGTGTTCACAGGGCACTGGGGCTTAGAGATCTTTCCTGATTTCTGAAAGCAATCTGGACTTTTTCTGTGACTTGCACCTGCCTCAAGTTCTGAGACTTTTCTAAGTGAGCTGCTCTGAGGCTGTGTCTTTGCAAATATGGGATCTGCCTGATTCAGGGGCTTATCCGGTTCCGCCTCCTTCTGTCTTCAAGAGAATGTGGAAAGCACTGGGCAGGGGGTGTCTTTGTGCCCATCTCATGCTGGAGAGCTCTTCCTGGTAGGGTCTAGAGTGGCCTCCTGCTATCTTTCCTCATTAGTAAATGGTAAAATTATATATATATATATGCCAAATAATGGTTTTTAAATGAATTTCTTTATGATTTATAACATGTAATTGTCTGATTTTTATATCTATATTCCCATATACATGGAATTGTATAAAACTTTCTAAGGCAAAAAGGGGTCATAAGTGGGAAAAGTTTAAGAAGCCATGCCATGAAGAAGTTGAAAGCCATAAGCATTAAAATAAGCTGAAGATGTGGTCAGTTTAGTTTATGTCCTAACTCAGTTGATGCTGTTTATATTTGCCTGATTATTAGGTTCTAAGCTTGTAATTCATGGCTAGGATCCCTTTGCGGCTGTGACATACTGTAATTTTATTCATTCACACAGAAACACTGTGGTTAATGTTCATAAAACTCTGCTCACTGAACAGCTAAGGTAGTTGCCCTACCTGCTGTTAGGCCTCCTTGCCTGGTCTTCCTGCTCAGTGGTTGGCAGTGCATTTGTCTGACCCAAGCAAGCCAGTACTGTCACACTCCCTTTGAAATGGCTATGGCCTAGCAGTCTGTGACAAGGCTCACAGAACCAAGCCTTTGAGTGACTAATTCCTCTAAGTTTAATGTATCTGCTCCTCTCTCTCTCTCTCTCTCTCTCTCTCTCTCTCTGTCTCTCTCTCTCTCTCATTTTGGTCATATAAGTCAGGAGGCTTTGGTACTTTAGTAAATGCTTTTTTTCCCTTTCAAAACTCATGGTTGCTGGGCATGGTGGTGCATACCTTTAATCCCAGCACTTGGGAGACAGAGGCAGATGGATCTCTGTGAGACTGAGGCCAGCCTATCTACAGACAATGTTGCAGGCCAGCTGGAGTTACAGGGAGACCTAATAACAAACAACAACAACCTCATGGTCTATTTCAGCACCATTACCCTTATCCATTCATGGAAAACTATGGAACTATAAGAATCCTTATTTGTTAATTATTTTTTCTTGGGTGTGAATTTTACTTATTTTTAACACTGTTCCTTTGAATTGACAAATAATAACAATATATTTATAAACGGGGTGTGATGTTTTGACATTTATTTATAACATGGAATGATCAAATCAGACATTTTTTTTAACCTGAGAGACTGCATTTGTTGCATGATACTGACTGAGACTCAATGCTACCAGGAAGGATGAGACAGATGAAGAGGTAAAGACTATCAAATGACAGACATTTCTCATGGACATTCTGCTCTTCTATGAAAATGTCACCATACTGGGGCAATTTGCCATATGAAAAGACTAGTAACTGCTGGATTACTACTAAAATTTAGGGATTTCTTATGGGTTCATCACATTTCTTCTAAATATTACCAGGATCCAGGTGCCATGGCACACAATTTTAATCCCAGTGCTTGGGAGGCAGAGGCAGGTGGACCTCTGTAAGTTCAAGGCCAGATTCATATACATAGTGAGCTCCAGGCCAGCTGAGATTACAGGAGACCCTGCCTCAAAAAGACCAAAAATAAATATAAAAATTATCAGGAAAAACTCAACATTGGTTAAAAAAAAAAAAAAAAAAAACCTGACAAGGGCTAAATTACATGTGTATTGCCTGTGTGTAGGTAAGTGCACCCATGTCCCGCAATGCCTGTGGAGGTCAGAAGAGGCTGTTGGATCCCCTGGGACTGGAGTTATGGACAGTTATTAGCTGCCATGTGGGTGCTGGGATTCAAACCCGGGTCTTCTGCAAGAACAACCAGTGTTCTTAACCACTGAGCCATCTCTCCAGCCCCAAAACATTATTAGTTTTAAAGAAGCAGAAGTTTTAACTTCCTTGATAAAAATGAATTAAAATATTTTAATGTGGGGGAAACTAGGCTTTGGAGAAACAATAGCCATAAAAGTAAGAGAAGCAGGCTGGAGAGATAGCTCAGTGGTTAAGAGTACCGACTGCCCTTGCAAAGGACCCAGGATCGAATCCTAGCACCCACGTGGTGGCTAACAACCTTCTGTCGCTCCAGTTCCAGAGGATCTGACACCCTCATCTGACCTCTGTGGGCACTGCATAACACAAGTGTCCAGTCTCCCCATCAGGCAGATGAGGCTGCTCTTTGTGTACAGGGCTGGGCACTGCTGAGCCTGATGGCTAAGGCCTTTTCTCACTTGGTAACAAGAAAGGTAGTTCAAGAGCAGAACCACTGTCTGGAACTCAGCTAAGAACATAGAGTTGTACACACCACTGTGGTCTCGAAAGGTGTTGGCCCCACCCAGGTCTGGGAATCTACGGTCCTTTATTCCTCTGCTCAGGTCATCCCCAGATGCCAGCCTCACTAGAAAGGCTTTCAGTGTGAATACCCACTTGTTTCTGAATTGAGGATGCCATAATTTTCCACAGATTTCATGCCACATGTGTTTCTCACAGGGCCCAAGAGGAGGCCTGGGAGAACAGAGTTGCCCCTGATACCACAGCACAGTGGCTGGATCACACCTCTCCCAATTAGCACATTTCCACCCACAGCAGTCAAAAGCTCCCTGGAGAAAGACTACTTTTGACATAAAGTAATAGGAAGGGTTATTTATTTATTTCCTTACTCTGGCCTCTGAAGTCAGCAGGATAGAACTCTGTAAGCCCAACTCTACAGTGTGGGTGTAGGCTCCTGGGTCTGGCTCCTACATGCCTCTTCCTTCTCCCTCACTCGTCTTTCCCATTTTTAGAGCCTAGCGTGTGAACTGAATTGCTCAGGTATCATTTATGGGGGTCACATGATATGGAGAAGGTACCCGCTGCACCACCACACATCCCCTGGCAGGAGGCTGGCTAGAAAGCCAGACCATGACCTCTCAGCCTGGCAGAGTAGAACTGTGGCCCCACACAGATCAAGACAGAAAATGTGTGTACCAACAACAAGAGAGGAAGTACCATGGTCACATATTGATGATTCCTCCTCAAAAGAGATGTAGGGAAATCTTTTGAAATATGACAAAACACTGGGATTCTGGAGCCCCTGACATCCTGATGACAAGGCTTGGTAGGAGGCCTGTGGCTTTCCTTCACGAGCAGCTAGGCTTTGGGAATGTTGGGTGATATGGTCGTGGGACCCAAGGGCAGAATAGTGACTCTCAGTGTCCATATCCACGTTTCCATCCGGCACTTACTCGTAATCCAAAAAGGACAGTTCTTCCCCTAGGAGGCCTCCTCACATTTACCTGCTATTGCCAAATGCTCTTCTTCTCCAACAGCCCAGTGCCACTCTGTCCCCACAACACCTTGCCAACAACCTCACCAAGTCCTGCACTCTGAGTTCTGCCCTACTGTCTAACGGCAGTCTCTGTTGGCACAGCCTCCACATCCAAAGTACTTGGCTTGTTCCAGGTCTCCTGACCCTGCATGCAGACCCCAGAGTACACTAACTGGGATTGGCATCCCAGGTTTGCCATGTGGAAGGATCCCAGAGCCCAAACCGGGCACTTTCTCACTGCACCAAGGCTCAGAACTTGGTCAATGGTATTGAGAGGAGTATAGCACCCAGGGAGATCAGAAGTATTCAGCAGGTCCCATGGGACTTGCCAAGGTCCCATCTGAAAGATCTGCCATTCTACATGGAGACTCCCAGGAAGCATAGTGGCATGGAATCACATCTTCACTGATTCACTGGCATCCACAGGAGTGTCTTCCATGGCATCTATACCTCCTATACACAAGGATGAGGGGATACATTCTCCCAGACAAGTCATCCTCACTGCTCACTGCACCAGGTATGTGCTGGGGTGCCTCACCTCCATGTCACTGACCTGTTCACTATCCCACACCAAATCTCAAAGAAGTGGGATCACATGAGGGCACACAGAGCCTTTAGCCCAAGCCTGATTCTTCCTACCCTCCTATGAAAAAAAGAGGATGAGTCACAGTGACCCCAGCTCCCAGAAACCCCTTGGAGCCTCTCTCTTTAGTGTCCTTGGGGGATGATGGCTTCTATCTGGACACATAGGGGCCCAAATACCATGGACCCATCTGACAAAGAGCTGCAGGCAGACTCTCAGGCTCTGTTCCTTTGGTCCGGAATCTCTCCACACAGTTACTAGCTACTCAATTACAGATACAAGATCATGAAAGAAAGAGCACAAACAAAATCATTGTCAACTCAAAGCTGCATTATAGGATGCCAGTGTGTGCACTCCCATCTCATGGTGTATACTAAATGTCGTCATAGAGTTTATATTCTGAATTTTAAAACACTTCATTTTTTTCCTGTACTTTTGATCTTTATTCTCAGTGATACAAATGAGTGAACTGTATACACTTTGCTAACAGACTGCTGTGAGTTGCTTACTTTTCTTTATGGAAAATACAGTTCTTTGCCTGTATCTAGGATGTCTCCATCATTGGTGTGAGTTATATTTCATCCACTGCTCAAATTAGAACTGGTGGAAGTGAGTATCTGATGGATTTAGACTCACCCACACAGACACTGACACACAGCAAATACTGAACAAATATTTGCTAATTGAGTTATGAGGATAATGATGCTCTTCATTATAGCAGGTGGATCACTTCTCCCCAGCTCTGTGCTTCTGGTGGAAAGCTTCCACAGCTCCCCTCCTCTTGTGGAAGTTCTACCTACCCAGTAGTTTGTGAACATTAGTGTATGAAAGACCCAGTCAAGATTCATTGCAAATGCAGGTTCCCAAATTTCCCTCTAGGATGCTGGTCTGTTATGTTCTGAGAAAGATCAGGGACTGGATGCTGAAAAGCAGGCCCACTACTGGAGCTGATGTATAGGAGACTTGGCACATTCATTCTCTCTGTGGACTTTGAAGGCTATAAGGCAGATACAGGTTTTCTGACTGTGACCCAGGATATAGTCTTTATACCCTTAGCCTCCATAATCTGCCAGCTCACCAGGCCCAGGCATATCTCATCTATGAGCAGAAGTTCTCAGAAGGGAGCAGGTGTATCCAGAGCAGTGGTTAAGGGTCTTTTCATGAGACTTGTGGGAAAATACCTGGTCCTCACGCTCCTTGCCAGTCCATGCTTAGGCCACTGGCAAGATCACTATGAACATGCAGACCTTCAGGCTTTCTGACCTCTATCACCAATACAGACTTTGATTAGTAAGATGCCCAATCTTCCTTGGTCTGAGAACATTTAACTTCATCTACCACCATTCACTCTTAGTTTCTTTTACCATGACAAAATGCCCTAAGTAAAACAACTTAAGGGTAAACAGGTTCAATTTGTCTCATACAATCCATTATGACAAGGAAGTCAAGGCATCTACCATCGGAAACAGACAACAACGGATGCTGCTGTTGGTCAGCGCCTTTCTCCATTTATGTAATCCAAAACCTTAGTCAGGAAATGATGCTCTCCGCAGTAGGAACACAGTTAAGATAATCCCTCACAGGCATTCCCAGAGGCCCATCTCCCAGGTGATTCTAGTTTCTGTCAAGTTGACAACACTAACTACCACAATTCTCCTATCATTCTTTCTTTTTAGTATTTTATTTATTATTTTTATGTGTATGTGTGCATTGCTTGTGTGTAGGTAAGTGTACCCATATAGTGCAATGCCCATTATGGACAGTTGTTAGTTGCCATGTGGGTGCTAGGATTCAAACCCGGGTCTTCTGCAAGAACAACCAGTGTTCTTAACCACTGAGCCATCTCTCCAGTCCCTCGCCTACCATTCTTAACAAAGGCTTGTTAGGGGTCTGATTGTGGGCTAGTGACGACCACTCCTTATTCTTATATCCATGAGTTCTATCTATGAGTTCTCTATAGAGTGAGGGATAAGTATGTCTTTCAAACTGGTAATAAATGCAAAACCTTTTTAAAATTTTTTACTTTTACTGCTTATAATTTAGCAACAATAACCACAGAACAAATCCTAACATACCAACCATCACATTCTACTCCTTCTTTAACTACCGTAGGGACAAATTAGATATAAATAAATGCATTGAAATACTATATAATTACAGAATACATTCACCAAGGGTCTTGGCTGGCTATTTTTGCTGTTACTTTGGGAAATAAAACAATAATTCATTAAGTGAAAATGACAATATTACCAGTCCACACTCACCTTATTGCTAGGATTAGATTTAAACAACAAACACAAACTGAAAACCAGATCACATGACAGACTTCAAGAGGAAGAAAAGTTCTACCTGTAATGCCTCCCAGCTAGGCTTTACCTAGGAAGAAGAGGGGCTCTGCATGGCTTTGAGTCTTTTCATTTGTACCACGCTGGCTTTATGATCCTCCCTGTTTTATTTAGAGTGAGCCTTATTAAGCACACAAATTTAAGTAAAAGCTAGTGGTGCCAGATGGAGAGGAGCCGTCCCTCCCAGGGTTTGTGTAAGAGATGAGCTGTTACTACAGAACTGCGGATGGACGGGCACAAAGCAGACGGATCAGCACGAAGTCCTCACTGCTCCTTCCATCCTTTTCAGGGCACAGCTCAGAACAATCACCAATGCTTTGCCTCGTTGAATAAGAAAAGTCCAAGGCCACAGAAAATTCACATGTACTGCAGCAGAAAGCCTGGTGGCAGAGCCAGCTTCTTCCTGCCCCCAACCCAGGTGATATCCCCTGGAGGTCACAAGATGTTGCCAACTGACTGGGACCTACATGTCACGTGGCCAGAAGGGCAGGCTCTGAGAGCCATCTTGTATGCCCAGCAGGTCTACTCAGGTGGTAACCGAGGCATTCACAAGAGCGGTCGTTTCATGCAAGAATGGCCTACTGCTAAGCAAAAGCCTGAATCTTAATGCTGATTCAGAATTCTGGCATCAGCGGTGTGAGCTCAGAGCCTTGAAACCAGAGCTTTCTTGGGGTAGGTGGCACCAGGCCCACCCAGCTCTTTTAGTATCACGGTCAAAAGTAATGTGTGGAACACTACTATTGCACACTTACATGATGCTTCAATGTTCTGAGAGCTCCAAGGTCGTGCTTGCTTTAAAATCAATTTTAATTTCAGAAGGGTGGAAAGTAACATTCTAGACTGTCCTGGCAAGGGTTACTACAGTACTTTCCAGGACTAGTGCATGGGCAAAGTGGTCCGTGGATGGCACCAGGGCTGGGTCAGTAAGCCTTGCCTAGGATACTCATACATAAACAGGTCAGTCTCAGGAGTCCCTGGAACACATGGCTAGGATCTTGCAGTCTATAATGGAACTGACCACTTGCAGATGGACCCATGATTAGAACTGCCAAAGCGTCTACTATTCTGACTTTGAGATGGTTTAGATAGAAATGGGAATTTTCTTTTCTCACACACAAATCTAAGTACAAAAAGCAAATACAAAAAATATGTGCTAGCTTGTGGGTTAATTATTACACATTGTGCTAGAGACTCAGATAACTAAAGCAGTGTCTTTCCTCCATCAGGTGCTTGGTGCTAAGGTGTGCTGATGAAGTCGTGGATAGCTGATGTATCTCGGGAACTCAGTGTTGAGCTGTGAGCTTTTGATCTCACTGAGGAAACCAAAGTTGAAGTAAACAACTTCCTGGAACTCTTTTGTTATTCTAACACCTTTCTGCACCTTGTTTAATTGCAACAGTTTCCTTAAAAGATCAAAGAACAGCAGTTGCCTGAGATATAAAAAGTAGTAATTTGATTCTACATAAAAAATCCACAATTTATAGTAGATTTGACTAAATTGACGGCCATTAGAATTTTCTGTATATTTTCAGATCGCATATCTCTTTAAAATTCCTACACAACCCTCGGAGGTGTCAAATGGCAAAGCTGCATCCTCTCTTATAAACTGAGACAGAACAGCCCTGACTCTTAGAACTAGGTTCTGGCATTGGAGTTAACCTGTATGTTCCCTGCTTTGCACAAAACGATGAAAAAGACACTCACAGAAAGTTCCATACCTTTGAACAGAGTCAGTCCGTGAAAGTTGCCTTTGAGCTTAGTCAGCCTCAGCTCCATGGGGCAGGCCCGACCTTCTACACATGTCCTTTGTGAAATGGGAAGTTAGGGTCCCACTACAGTGATCCCTAAAGTGATCAATACACAAGAAAATAAACTGTACAGGTGTGGAGGCACAGGGGTCTGGAACAGAACTCAGGGGTCTGTATGATTCTGGACCACTGGCAACAATGTGGCTCTGTGCTGCTCCCCCACACAGGGCATCACTGACTTTACCCATGTTAGGTGGATGAAGATGAGCACAGGTGACAATCTGCATCTTTAAAGAACTTGGTAAAACATACAGACTTCTAACAAAACCAATCACTGTGTTGTTACTGTCCAACTGTCATACACACCCCTGGATATGTGTAATCATGTGCTTAATTAAAAATTCAAAATCATTCAAGATATAGTGGATAATTGTAAGTTAAGGCTAAAGTAAAAGTTAGTATTCACAAATGTAAGTAAATTAAGTATCTTAACATGCATGGCATTTTGAGAGAAATGACATCTTACATATATGTATGGAAATACACATATATGTATGTATATATCCACGTGGTGTGTGTATGTGTGCAGATGTATATACATATGTATACATATATGTGTATATACATATATGCTAGGGGATATCTGCTTCCTGTCTCTGTGTACTGCAGCATGATACAATCTTTTTTTTTTTTTTTACATTGCCTCACTTTAAAAAAAATGCAAAAAGTTATATGTTGACCACAAAGTAATTACATAGCTTAGTTATCTGGCCACTTTAGACTGACCAAATTCAACTTCAGTCACAGAAGCATTATGTGAATAGGTGCAAATTCATAGCAGCTTGGTTCTGCCTGGCATTCACAGCCCACAGTGTGGTGGCAATTTGAAGTCTTTGATACTCGGTCTCCCCTCCTACAACACTGGACCTTGTAGAGTTTCAGGGACACATCCTGAGTTCCATACGGTATACTCCTCATCTGTCCTCTGGCCAGTGTGATGGCAATCCGGAGAACAGTATAAACTGTGAAGGGCTTACCCAGATGTCAGGGAACATGCTCTATATGTCTGTCTTGTGCTGTTTTTATTGAGAAGCTATTATTATTTTTCAGGTATTTTTCATCATTCTCTAGCATAATTGCCAAAGAAGAAATATAGAGAGTCAGCTCTAAGACAAACAGTGGATGCCACTGGCCCCAGGATGGTCCGCGATACTCCAGAACCAAGACAAGCTAAGGCCCACATCAACACATGCCACATTGTAGCTGACAACTACTCACCACTAGGTCTTCCAGGAACTCTTACTGAGCACACCAGGGTTAAACCAAGCTACTGGCCCACATTCCATTTTGGAAGGAGTTGGGGATGATAAAAAGGCTAGACTTAAAGGAAATACAGCAAAGTAAAGGAGGAACCAACTTAGATCTTTATGTAAATAGTTTGTCCTTCCTAGGAGTCAATATCTTCATCATCATGACAGATAGAGACTTCTAGGCACACCATGGGACTTTTTATGAGGGCAAATGGAATGAGCTGTTTGGGAGCAGCCCAGGTGAGAGGGGCCACTCATCAGCACTCATCAAGCACCGAGCTGGAGCTAAAGGACCTGGAACTGCAGGGTGTGGGTCAGACTTTCTAAGTGAGATTTGTACTGAAGGACCTCTAACTCAGTGCAGTATTAGAAAAACCGCTTTGGAATTCGGCAGGCTTATCTTTCATGGTTCTGCCACAAACCAGCTCTGTAACCCTGGGCAAGGTGCCACACTGAGCTTCAGCTTTATCAAGCATAAAATGAGAACAGTATTCTGACCCACCATTCAGCCAATATGAGGCTGAACCTGGGGCCAAGGCGTAAAATGTGTAGTTCAGTCCTTCGCACAACACGAGGACAGAAATCAAAGACCTTTGAAGTTCACACTCACTCACTGCCTAACCCAGCACAGCATCTGAAACACAGGCCAGTCCCTCCCTCATTGCTTGTTGAGCACTCTGGGATTTGCGTGATAAGACTATCTCTTAAAGCATGGCTTCTATCCTCTCCTGTGGAAACAGAATCAAACAGAGGAGTGAAAAATACTCTATGGCATCCTGTGTTTCAGTTAAAATTGTTTCTGAGTTGGCAAGATGGCTCAGTAGGTAAAGGCACTTGCCACCAAGGCTGATGACCTGAATTCAATCCCCAGGACCCACATGGTAGAAAGACAGAAGAAATTCCTGCAAGTTTTCCTCTGTCCACTACACACACAGATGCACACACACACACAGATGCACACCCTGAATAAATTTAATAAGATGTTCCTTGTAGAGATGTAGAGAAGTTTGGGTAGTGTGCTTCAGGCCAGCACAAAGACAGGGAGGGTCTGGTAAACAGCCGAGAGCAAAATTATTCCTGAATACCTTGGATGCCACCTGACAAGGTGGAGTCTCTGTGGGGCAGCCTTAAACACAGGTATGTTGTTTGTGGTATGTGGGTATACACACACAGGTACGTTAGGGTTAGGGTTATCTCTACTCCACTGTATCAAGAATGTTGATCCCTGTTGGAGGCAGAGTGTCATGCGTGCAGATGCGGCAAAACTGTGGCTGCTGAAGGCCACAGTCCATGTGTGCTTTAGGAACAAGACCCCTGGAATCCATATATGAGAGGTTTTCGCAATGTTCCTCCCATCCAGATATGGCCAAAGCAATCAGCCAGCACAGAAACCAGATCCTCTGTGTGGATCTTCTGTGTGGGACCCTAGCTCCCAGTTTCCCCATGCCTTCTGCCTCTCTGAGGAAACAGTCCACTGTCTTCTTTCTTCTCCTTGTTCAGTCACTCCTTACTTTGGTGTTTGTTCAGTCACCACACATTTACTATTCTCTGTTAGAATTAGTTATGCTCTACGTGGGAGGGGATGAAGATAAACCTGCAAGGTCCAGGCTTTAAAGAACTCTGAGCTAGAGCAAGGTCTGTGGATGGGATGCTCACATGAGATAGAGGGGAGACAGAATGTAAGCAGTGCCTCTGTGTAAGCCCCTTGTAGTGGGAATGGCACCCAGAGGGCTGAGCTCTTCGGAAGTCTCTAGATGGTGCAGTGTTCCTGCAGCAACAAGGTCTTTCAGAAAGGAAAGAATGAAACATGTTAAATACAGACAGAAGAAATGCAACTGTGCAGAGATCCTGAAAATGAGCTGCTGCGCCTGGCCAAGGAGTGTGTGACAGCATCAGGTAGGGAAGCTGGGGACAGCAGACCCAAGATGGCACAGGCCTGATAGCCTCTCATTCTGTCCTCCAGGTATGTAAGCACAAGAAGAGGCAAGGATCAATCCCTAAATCTCCTCCATGCACTGAGAACAGATCCCCAGAGACATGTTAATACCTGTGGGCACTGTTATGAAGAGGCCAAATGGAGACTGATGATCAGAGGCCACCTGGGCTTAGATGATCAGTAGGTCAAGTGCAACCCACAGAAACCTTTCATGTGGCTGGTAGTGTTTAAATCCAGCATCTCTTGGTCAATATCATGATGAAAACTGACTCTGAAAGCACTATAAGTTCCTGTCCTGTGGAGATACTCAGGGTATCAGGTCTCTGTCCCTCAGGACAGCAGTCACTGAAAGTTGGACCTGGCACATACTGCCACTCTCATTTCACCACCTGACCCTGAAAGCAGAGGACTGAACATGGGAGAGAGGGAGGAAGGAGAAAAGGGACAGGAAGAAGAGAAGCCACCAACTGAGTCTTCAAAGAAGATGTGGCCAAGTTACAGGTGGCAAGGCCAGCAGCTCTGAAGCAGGTGCAGCATATCCAAGTGACACAGAGAGAACACAGATGGAGTTGGAGAGGTTTCAAGAACTGTCATAAGAAGCAAGAGCAGAATCCTTCTCCTGACATTTTATAAACTTGGAGACCTCAGTAAAAACTTCCTTTGCTTTTCAATCATTTAGCATTGCTGGATTGCTAATTACTTGAAAGCAAGTCAGGCCTGTGCTGGCCTCAGGAAGAAAGGAAGGCAGTGTAGCTGTTTGTGAAGAGCATGTTCAATGTACACACAACTCAGTGCATAAAATCAGAGAGACGTGGCTGGTTCCTGCGCATCTGTGGGGGTGGGGGGGGTATTCCAGTGTTACAGAGACTGCTAGTACCCATGGGAAAAGTAGCACCTTAGTCTGTTCAGGGTATGGGAGAGTCCCCTACCCAGGAAGCCTGGGGCAGTGCAGGCTGAATATTTTGACCTGCAGGATGAGAGAAGAAAAGGGAGTTTAGGAACTTAGAAGGAGGTCTGCTGAGATGTCTCAACTCTAGTCCAGTGTCTGCTTTTATCTCTGGAGCTGCAACCTTAATATCATGTGCCAGAAATGGGAAGGCACAGTGAGGCCCTGAGACATCAGAGGCTTGTTAAGATGCATATCTAGGGAACCCAGGAGAGTGTGCAAATGCAGAGAGCAGGAGGACTATCTGGGGATACGCTAAGTTAGAGAAAGATGGAGGCAATGGAGAGGGGGACGGAAAAAACGAAACAGCATCAGGTGTACAAGACTTCGGTAAGCAGAAGCACGCCAAGTTTCAGGGGACAGAGAGCAGCCGGAAGGCTGTGGAGGTCCAAGATACAATATCACAGAGCAGTACAAGGAGGTAAGTCCCAGAGACATGACACGAGGGAAAGGTAGGAGACAGTTACCAACTCCAGGGAACAAAGCAGATAGGTGACGGGGGGATGGGGCTCAGTGCTCAGGGCCTCTGCTGCTACAGCTGCTCAGCTCTCAGCTCTCGGCCTCTCCTCTCCTTATCTTCTCATGCAAGTCCTGCTCATGGTAGCTTCTCTCTAGGGCAAGGCCCCTAATCACCCTCATGTATACCATTAAGGATGGAGGGTGTACTCGGCCACAGAGTCACAGTGGCTCTAGGATCAGAGAAGCTTCTGAGTATAAATACGAATGGATTTCCTTGTGTGTGTGTGTGTGTGTGTGTGTGTGTGTGTGTGTGTCTGTGTGTCTGTGTGTCTGTGTGTCTGTGTGTGTGTCTGTGTCAGAGAGAGAGGGAGAAAGAGAGAGAGACAGAGCTTTCCTTCTCAGAGGAAGGGAAGAGGACTACTCCCACTAGTGATTGACAGTCTCTGCTCGGTGGGGCCAGTGCACATTGCCTCAGAGAGCCATGACTAAATGTTCATGAACTTTACCAGTTGAGTGTCACATGCAGACATGACTAATAATTGAATTTTGCAAAGTCACAGTAAGAGAAATTATATTTAAAAAGTAAACAGCAGCAGCAGCCAAAGCATCGCCCCTCACTACTTCCCTAAGTTGTCTTCCCACCTGCTCTCAGATGGTCACCTCTTGTGCACATCCAAGTCATGGAAAGGCTACAGCAGTATGCACTTCTCTCCTCATTCCTCAGCTGGTGACATGGGTGATTGGTTTGACAACAGCCATGGAGGGGGCATTTAATTCAGGGACATGGGTTTTCCCTTCCTGGAGCCAGAATTTTCCAGCACACAGAACTTGAGGATCAGAAGCCTTTGTGTAACCCTCTGAACAACAGGGAGCTCAGAGGAGCCAGCTAAGGTTCTCAATGTAAAAACAGCCTGTAAGACAGTTTCTACAGCCTGGGAAATTAAGGCCTTAGGATTTTCCACTGTCCACATGTTGAGATACCCCCTCCTACATCAGGTTCTGTATGTGCCCCAAACAGAGCTTCCTGCCTTGCCCTGGAGTGACAGCCAGGCCTTGCTCCTCCCTGCTCTCTGTCTAGAGATGCAAGGGCTGGACCTGGAAGAGCCACAGTTGCCTAGCAACCTGCCCACACTGCATCACAAATTTGCTACCTTAAATATCCGGCTGCCACAGAGGCTTTTTTGGAAAGTTCCGCTAACATTTTTAGAATGAATTCTAAGGTTGCCAAGTAAGCAGATGCTGGGGAGCTGCACAGGACCCCCCACCCTGTCAGTAGCTCCCCTGGCACCGTGCTCTATACAGATGCTGGGGAGCTGCACCATCCCCTATCAGTTCCCCCTTGTGTCATGCTACACATGGAGCAGGCAACTTTCCAGAGAGGGGAGGAGGCCCTCTGGAACCACTCCCCAGAAAGGTGCAGTGGCACCAAAGTGATGTGGGTAGACATGTTTGAAGGTCACCTGTTCAGGTATCCACACACTTAGCTAAGTGATGTTTGAGAAAAGCAAAGTCCATTGATTATTGCTGGCTTGGCAGGTACTTGATGAACCAAGTTTGTGGCCAGCCCTGCTCAGGAGACTGGCATCACATATACAAGTGTTTCAGGAGTCTACATCAGTGAGGGCTCTGGGGCAGAAAGAAGGCTAGGTGAATGTTCATACCAAGGCGCTCTGCCTAGGGAAAGTCACACAGATGGAAGATATCAAATTTAAAGGGAGCAGGGTAGAATCTGGGTGTGACACATGGAGGTGAACTCCTGCCCTCTGCAGACAGAAGCCTGAAGGATAAAAGCTTAAGAAAAGAAGGGGCTGGGCATTCAAGTTCAGAGAGCATGAAGGTCACAAAGGCCTTGTGGGGGATCCATGCTCCCCAGGGCTTCTGGGAAGTCTAAGCCAGAGTTGCCTGACCATTCCCATATGAGATCATTATAAGAAGGCCTAGCTGGTTTGCCTTCCTTATTATTTTAAATATCGTTTGCATTATTTTGGTAGACTAACAAATTTAGTACTCTAGTAAATGCAATGGAAATACCTTCCCCCAGGTTCCTCTTCCCAACAGAGGCCCAATAAGGAACAAGCGCAGAGTTTGTGTTCTGAGACTGGCAGGAAAAGAAAAGCTGTTGCCCAGGCTGATGATGACTTCAGTCCAGCAGGCACTGGAAATTTCTCTTGTTGCCTCTTGCAGGGGTTTTAGAGCCCACAAGGATTAGAGGCAAAGGCTGTCTGACTCCCAGGCCATGGTCCACAATGCCAGTGGTCTGTGTCCACTGTGCCTGTGCTCTAGCCTCCATGCTTACATGGTGGGGCAGGGATTGGTAAGCACGCAACAGGAAGTTTGTCTCTCTTCTACACAGAGCTACATGAGCTGAATCAACACTGAGCAGCAGCAGCCAGCCCTCTGCCCAGTCAGTTCAGCAGTGGTTTTTTTCCACAGGAGCTTTAGCAGCTGGTGTGAGCTCTACATCTGTGTCCCAGAGAGCAGGAGGGAGAACAGCCAGCACTTACCCCCATGTCCACATTCTTCACAGTCTCCACTTTTCCCGTTGAGTACACCTAGATCAGGCTCAGAATGGCCCTAGTTTTTGGCCAGAAGTCATATAATATTCATAGCAGAGGGTAACTGTCACTGTGTCATGACAACTCTGACCAGGACATTGGGTTGTGCCCATGTTCCTTCTTCAGGGACATAGAAATCACCAGATTTCACCCAAACATTAGTGAAATGAGACCCATTCCTCCCAAATGCAGACTAAATTCACTTGAGAAGATGCTTAATTTTTACAAGGATACCTGATGGTGATGGGAATGTCAGAAGAGACAGGAAAAGCCTGATCATCCTTTACTTCCAATGAACTCAAGATCAAAGCTACATACACATTAAGGGTGGCCTTGCAGGGGTGTCCATGTGTCAGCATGGGGGAAGGGACCTTACTCAACTTTGGCTATAAACACCACTTTCACTGTCAGGATAAGATAGAAAATGATGACTCCTGAATGCCTGGAGCTTTGCTGCATGGTCTTAACATTTCACAATGCATTAATGGGCACGAACAGCAACATAGAAACAGGCATAGCTTTCCTCTCATGGAGGTAGGCAGCAGGCATCTAGTGAAGACATCTTTAGTCATCAACCTCCCCACATTCACCTCTCCACAGAAGGCAAATGCTCTACCCAAGGTGAACCTGTGAACAGCTGTCAGTCTACCCCTACTCCCAGTGTGGGGGCACTGGTCATGTCCCTGCAGTGAGAAAATCATGTCCTGTCACCTTATTGACAGGGAGCAGAGTTGCTCAGCCAAGTAAATGCCTGGTGTGTCTTATCTATTTTCAAGTTCCTCATAGATGCAGGAACAGAAAAGGAACAGATGCAACTCCAATAGTCTGGCACTGCTTGTTTGGCTGATCTTAGCCAAGCCTCCTCTTGGTTCAGGGTCTGAGTGTATCCTCACACTAGAGGGCAGCAGACTTACCTAGCTCTTGTCCCTAAAACATGACTGTGGTGCCATGTGTAAGGGCTGTGATGGCTTACCAGCCTCTTCACCTTCTCTTCTCCTCTAACCTAAGCAAGGTTTTATCATCGACACCTGATCCCCAAAGCCCCTGCATGCTGTCACCCTAACCTACACACTTTCTAGGCCACATCTAACACAAAAACACATCTTTCTCTTTCCTATTCCAGGCACCAGAGGCAAGGCTGGGAACAGAGGTCCACGTGCTGATGTTTCTACCCTGAAGCATATTCCCTGTGTTTTGTGAAGGTGCCTGCCTTGGGAAGCACAGGGGAAGATTAAGCAGGGGTAGGGACAGAGTGTCACAACAGCTGCAAACCAGTGAGAGATAGTTCCATTGTGGACCTAGGGTCCTTGGGGACCAAATGATGAAATAAGTATTAAAGAGAAACATATTTGAAGTAGACTGTCACTTGAGATTCATGTGTGGGAGAGATGACTTGGTGTTGTCATATGTGTCCCCATTACAGAAGCAAGACGGGAATCCTGGGGATACATGGTGCCTGCGCCTTAAGGCACCTGACCCTGAGTCTTGGTGTAGAAACTGTTCCTGCCCTTGGCCCAGTGTCACCCAAGCGGGGGCAGAATGGGAGCTGGCTGGGGCTTCAGGGCAGTTGAAGCCAATATATCACCCTTCTGCCTAGATTAACTCCCTGCCCTCTAACCTTGAACAACAAAGATAAGCCTGATGATGCAAGGAATGGTTTCCTTTAAAGGAGATGTTTCTAAGTGAAAGAAACAATGGGTAGGATTAAATTATTATAAGTTCCTCAACTTTGAAAATCAGTGGGTTATTATCATACATTAGAAAGAAAACCACAGTCATAAGAGCAATTTCCACATTGCTCTGCGCTTACACAAACAGAAGTAGCTGCTGGGATGTTCATAGCTGGTGGATCTATTTCTGTCTTTGCTTGTAATTATGATGAAAGGAAGAGAGAAATAAGCAAGTAAGCAAAGGGACTAAAAATGCTTAGCTGACTACCAGCATGGCTCTGATCACTTGTCTTTGAGTAAGAGAAAAGTTTGACATGCAAATAATTTATACCACAAGCTGGTGGTATCTTGCGCTCAATTAGTTAAAACAAAAGCACCATCCAAAAAACCCCGTATACTCTAGTAAACTGGTTTGGAGCAAATACCAGTTCTTCTTGGCCAGCCTTGGTCACTGTGTTGTCTTGCTTCATTGTGGAGGGAGTTGATAAATATAGTCTCCTGTGGGCAAATTGTTTCTTTGAACCTAATATCAACATCATTTTTCTTGCTGTGAATTTTCTATTTTGCTTGAATGACTTTCGTAGCCATTTAAAAACCACCCCGCACATCTCTCTGGTGCGTCTAATCTTTAAAATATCTTGATTAGTCATCAGTTTGCTATTGTTGTAACCCACAGGGTGTAATTTATTCCTCATTTCTCTTTTCTGCTTGTTTTTTTCCTTAGTTTCCTTTTGTATGTTTTTTTTTTAACTAGTTTTGAAAAAGATACAAAAAATAAAACTTGTAGAAAATAAGGTAACTGAGAATGCAGGGCAGCCTGTAAGGAGAGGGGGAAGAATTCATACAGGGCCTGTGACACTCAGAAATATTTCTGTCACTAATGTTGTCCTGGGGAAAGCTCTAGATGCAGTTCCCAGAGACTTCAGCAGGTGAGAATCTGTCATTGCAAGGCATTACCCCAGGTGTCCTAACAAGACAGCTATAAGTGCCTTCCAGTCCTCAGAATTCATGAACCCACAATAATATGGATGGCTGCACAAAGCCAGCTCTCCTCAGAGTGATTCCCCATATTCCTCTGAGAAATTGGAAGAGAGGCTGGAAAGACAGTTCAGTCGGTGAAGTGCCTGCCAAAGAAGAACGAGGAGCTGCGTTCAGATCCCTAGCACCTATGTTCAAAGTTGCTCATGGCAGCATGTGCCTGAATCCCAGACATAGAGGGGCCCAGGCAGAGATAGGAGGATTCCTGAAGTTCACTGGCAAGCCAGCCTAGCTGAATCAATGAGTTTCAGGTTCATTGAGAGATCCTGTTTCAAAAATAAAGGTGGGGGCTGAGAGATGGCTCAGCGGTTAAGAACACTGGCTGTTCTTGCAGAAGACCCGGGTTCGTATCCCAGCACCCACATGGCAGCTGACAACTGTCCCTCTCCATAACTCCAGTTCCAGGGGATCTGATAGCCTCTTCTGTCCTCTGTGGGCATTGCATGACATGGGTGCACTTACCTACATGCATACACATAAAATAAAAATAATGAATAAAATATTTTTAAAAAATAAATAAAGGTGGAAAGGAACGAAGGAAAGACATTCAACGTTGACCTCAGTCCTCCACACAGGCTCCCACAGGCACAGGCCTACCCACACGCACATTTGTACATACCACACATATTCTCTGTCTCTATCTCTCTGTCTCTGTCTCTCTGTCTCTCTCTCGGCCTCTCTCGGTCTCTCTCTCTCTCTCTCTCTCTCTCTCTCTCTCTCTCACACACACATGCTGGAAGAAAGAAACCTGGTCTGTGCCTGTCACATAGCAGTGGCTAGTTACCAAAATTTGAAACAGAAATGGGAAAGATGGCAGAGGTGCACTAACACAGGCAGTGTTACTCTCACCAGCTTCCTCAGAACAATACTCTGAGTTGTAGTAGGGGCAGTTCTACACAGAAGCACAGTCATGAGGGGTCTTCTAGACACATACTGAGTACAATACCAAGTGCCCACCCTGGCTACAGCTATGTGTGACAATACAGAGGCAGGCTACATGGCTCCAAAGGTAACAGATGTAGGTGTCTCCTGAGATGGCAAAGGTTTGATCAAAGCAGAGCTGACCCTTATAAGCTCTTCTTCCTCAAGAGTGTGACACCAACCGTCTGGTCTTTCTGGTTAAAAGTGATAGTTTGGGCCATGAGGAACCACTATCCTCTCTGATATCACCCTGGGCCATGAGGGCCTGCTGTCCTGCCTGACGTCACCCCTTGATGTCCCATCACTGAGATGCCAGAAGCAGGAAAGGAGGGAAAGGAAGTGTGCTTGTGTCATGCTCTTGAAATCGAGTCATCTGTTAAAGATCAGGAAGGAGCAAGACAGACAAACTTTACTTAAGTTCTCTAGAATGGCTTGAATTTCTAAGGGCCAGGGTCACCTCGAAGGTCAATGCGTTTGTGTGGGCAAGCCTTCATAGTTTAGAGAACATGATAGTTCATTACTGAAGCTCTCCTTTCAAGAGCTAAGTGCAAGGGAATTGTGAGGTAAATGTTGGTTCATGGAAGAAAACAGTGGAGCCCGTCTGGATAGAAACAGGAAGAGGCAAAGCAGGATGTGGTTCCTACTTCCTGGGTTTGAAAGAGTCAACTAATGTGGGAGGAAGTGGGTTAAAATCAAGTGTATATACGATAGCAAAGATATAAACAGATTGAAAATCTGTCTCTCCTAACCCTCCACCTCAGCCCTGACAAGTCTCGGCAGGCTTCTCACAAGGTTTCTGTCTAGTCACAGAACCCTTCCTCTAATTCCTCAGTGACTGCGCTGGATCCACTACTACCTCACTCTCAGCTTGGTATTTTTAATAATCAAAAAATAACATTGAAGGGAAAAATGAATACAAATACATACTTTCCCATTTCACTAAAACCAGATAATAGGCTGCAATAAAAAATCACCATGTGCAGCTTCTGGGACTCTGTTTTATTCCATTTGAACATTTAATGGCATTTCATTGAGATAAAATGTTTCATTCAGCTTGCATTCTAAGTATTTAGCAAGTAAATGGTATGTTCCAGAAGGAAAGTTAAAAATATATCACAATCTAAATATGTCAAAAATAATATTTACATAATAAAAAGGCAAAAGTCCACTTAAGTGGAAACAAATTTCCAAAGATAACAGAAAATTCTAACACCAACAATGCACAAAATTCTTAAAATACAATGAGAAAAACCACACACCTATACGCACAGTGGGTGCGTGTCTACGACTGGAGTTTACAGAAAACAGAAAAAGCCAGAAAACACTGCAGCATGCATGGTGCCCTTGGGAACATAAAGATTAAAAAAAAAAAAAACAAGATACAATTAGTGTCTTTTATTTTGGATAACATTAAAAGTGGATTATAGTTTGATGCTAGAGAGGTTACGGTGAGAAAATGGAAAAACTTTCTAACATGAATATAAATTTATTCAAATATATAGGGAGGTAATTAGCCTTTAGACATTAAGACCCTTAAAATGCTCCTAACATCTGACTCTACTATTACACTGGAGATAGTTTATTCTAATGAAATACCTACGGATGAAGTCAAAGATTTCTGTAGAAAGAAGTTGTAGCAGGAGTGTAAACTGTGGTCTCAAATCCTAGAACCACCTGAAGATTTGCTGTGAGGTGAAGGGTGTTGTACACATGGTCTACCATGGCTGCTGCTGGCACAGACTGACTCTGAGATGAAGAGAACTAAGGAGAAGCAGATACTGGCTAGTTCTGTCCTCGCTTTGTGCCCCAGAGCAGGACATAACCTCCCTCTGTGGCACTGTCACTGACTCCCACACCAAGGACAGCTCACATTGCTGAGACAGAGTTGGCACCAAGGGTCTGCAGGGGAACCTCACTGTGATTCCTCTCACTTCTAACTTCTCCCCATGTTCACCTTCCCAAACTCACTACACAACACCATGCATCCTCTGTTTAATCCCTTGTCCATAGTTGGTGACACCTTGTTAACTTGTTCCACTTTATTAGCGAAGGGCAGACATCTCAAGGCTACACACTTCTTTGATTTTGTCACTATATCCCAGTGAAGCCTGCATGCACATAAAGGTATTAATATGAAATCATGTGACTTTCTTCTGGCTAATCTATTTTCTTCCTATTTTATTTGCAGACTTTATTTATTTCACTTTATGTGTATGAGTGTTTTGCCTGCATGTATGTAAATGTGCCATGTGCATGCAATGTCTGAGGAGATCAGAAAAGGGTATTAGATCCCCTGGAACTGGACGCCCACGTGGGTGCTGGAATCAAACCTGGACCCTCTGTAAGAGAAGCCAGTGCTCTTAACCATTGAGCTGTCTCTCTAGCCTCTAGGCTACATTTATAAAACAGGATGGGAAAGGAATAGGTTTTTGTTGCCTGTAGGGACATAATGAAATAAATAAAAGCATCCTTATAACACAGTATAAGCTCATCATCACTTATAATCTGAAAACTTTGTGAAACATACAAATGTAAACATAGTATTGACTAAAGTTTTATGTTCTAAGTCAAATATATAACATGTCTGTTGCACATGCATGTACGTGTGTTTCATGCATATATATGTGACTGTATCAAAAGAAGACAGAACTCTATGAGAATTAATATCTCAGGGGCAGTATTTTAATATGATTTTCATGCCTGCATTATTTTTAAGTCAGAATTTATCCAACAAAAGTGATGTCTCAACAATAAATTCAAAATAATGGTTAAGAGTTTTCAAGTTCTGGCATTGTTCTTTGTTTCTAGTTTTTAAAATCTCATTAGAGATTTTTTACTCTGACATCTGTGGTCTCATTTCTAAGTCTTGGAAAGCAACGTGCTCATCAGTTTTGTCCTCCTTTCTCAGCAAGAGTGTCCACACAGAGCAACCTCTTGCCTGCAGACCATGCTGGACCACCATCATCTTCAGGAAGCCACAGCAGGCCACTCCAGCCTCCACCCTCATCTTGGGCCCTTGGGGATTTTAAGTGTAATAGACAAATCCTGCATATCCCTGAGTCCTTGAGAGCAGAGGATCCCTGGCCTGACTCTGTACAGGGAAGACACACAACCAAACCTGGAACAGTGATAAAACTTCCAAAACCAAAGACAAGCCACAAATATCAAGATAAGCCAGAGATATGCAACAATTGAGCAAAGAGACACTGAACACAGAGCAATGGCATTTTAACAAGGTCAGAGAAAATAACTGCCAGCCTGCAATTCTATGGCCCAGTAAAAAATCCTACAAAAGGCAACGTGAAGACATTTCTGGGTGAACAGAAAGTGAGATCATGTATTGCCAGATCCACACTAAAGCAAAGCTTACGGGAGTTATTCAAGAAAGGGAAATGACCCCATGCATGAGGAGAGGAACGGATGAAGAGCAGAGAAAGGCAGCATGGGGAAACCGTACCCAAATCAGTGTCCACTCTGCAACGTGGTGCCAGCACTGTCCTGCTGGGCTTAGATATGTGCAGACCTGGTGTGTAGGACTAAACAGAAAGCAGCTCTGTGTGTGGTGTGTGTGCGTGTGTGTGTGTGTGTGTGTGTTTGTGTGTGTGCTGTAGGAGTTAAAACGCTTCTAGATCTTACTCAGCTTGTCTACAAAGTGACAAGAATACTGTGTCTAGACTAGTATTCTGCCAGCAAGGATAGTGACAGGAATCCTCAGAGAGGCCCTTAAATAAAATCAGTGAAACTTGCAAATCAGTCAAGAGAGGAGATATGGAGTAGAAATTACTGGTTCGTCTTCACTGGCAACCTGATGAGATTTAGACTCACCTAAGAGACACATCTGGGTATGTCTGTGAGAGTCTTTCCAGAGAAGTTTAGCTGAAGAGGGAGGGATTACCCTGAATGCGGGTGGTATCATCCACAGGCTGGGGAGTGGGGGTGGGGCAGGACTGAATAAAAAGGAAACATGGGGGCTGGGGAGACGGCCCAGCCTTTAAGAGCACTGGCTGCTCTTGCAGAGGACCTGGGTTTGGATCTTAGCACCCACATGGCGGCTAACAACTGTCTGTCATTCCAGTTCCAGGAAAGTCAATGCCCTTACTGACCTTCATGGGCATTGCATGACACAGGTATACTTACATATATGTGCTTATATACATACAGGCAAAACACTCCTACACATATAACAAAAATAAATAAGTAAAAACAAAATTTTAAAAAGGAAACACACAGAAGGGCAGCTGAGCACCATCTTCATCTCTCTCTGCTTTCTGATTGTGGGCAGAACGCACCTGCCTCCTCAGGCCCCATATGCCTTCCCACCTCAAACTATGAACCAAAAGAAGCAGTTCTTCCCTGAAATTATTTCTTTTAGATGTTTATTCACTATAATGAGAAAAACAATACTACAGTTTAAATATTAGATCAGAAACATCTGAAAATAAAATGATTGAAACAAATATGCCATACAAACACTAACCCAGGTGTAACTTCAAGGGAGACTTTCGGGCCATTATCACTGGAACAATGGAGGTTATTTCACAATGGCCGAAGGGAAATGTGCCATAATTTATGAGTCCCACTACATGATTTCAAAATTTAAGATTAAAAAACTGTCAAAAAGGGGGTAGTTTAAAGGGGAGGGGGAGAAGGAAGGCTATACAAAGAACTATGGGAGTAAAGGGAAAAAGGAGCTCAAGAGAGGTGGGACCAGAGCTTATAGAGACTATCAAAGGAGAAATGGGGAAAATGGGGACACTTTAAATAGGGAGGGCCGGGAGGGAGGATAAGACAGGGAGAGAAGGAGGAGAGATAGTGTCTAGTTAGTGTAAAAAATAGAGGGAATTGTATTAGTCCAAAAATTTACTGAAAAATTACACATATAATATCATTACGTAAATATGAGAGTATAGTTGAAGACTATTTAACAAGAAACAGGGCCAGACAGGAAAAATCTTCCTTTGAGTTGCTGGCCAGGGTAGTCTAAGAAATTCCCAAAATTACAGGCTATTGCTACAGTTCTTGATTGCCTCCCAGAACTTGATGGTAAGAACCTATTGCTGAAGACAAGACGTACTTTGAACACATGATTTGGAGCAATGGAGCTGGGACTGACCTGGAAGCCTCCTCCCCTGAAGGCTAGCTTTGGAGAGCGCTGGGCCAGCTGCTAAGGGAGAACATCAAGTGATGGTCCAAACCCAGCTTCAAGGCCTAAAAACCACATCAATGACCACAGCAAACAACATTGGTACAACAGTGGCACTTTTATCTTGGGGGTAATCCGCAGCTACCTAATTGGACTTAAAGCCCACTCGGTGAAAGGAAATTCATGTGTGGTACTGTAAACCTAGCCAGTACACATAGCTGGAGAGATCAGAGATCTTAGAGAAAACTCCAAAGCTGTCACATCCATAGACAAATATAATTTCTTACTATGTGCAAAATATGGATCCTTAAATTTATAGACAAGTATCCCAGTCACCACCCATCAAAGAAGCTTATTTTTCAAGAGACAGATTATTACAGAGTTCCACAACTGGTCACACACAGAGATTGTCTGTGAACTGCCCAAGTCTAAGTGGCACATCTCGGATACAACCTCTATGCCTAAGGTTCACAGAACATAAAACAAAGGATGAAGAGAACATTAATGTGTCTTTCAACTCTCATCAATGAAGCTCCCTCATGCAACAGAGGACCAGGAATGCAAAAGGTCACAAATGGCCAAAATGCAGAGAATAAGACTCTGGAGAGTGTGGGTCCTTGGACAGGACTCCTGTATTAAAATCCACCCACCCAGGGTCAGGACCATTGCAGAAGTGGGCGGGGGGGAAAGACTGTAAGAGCAAGGGAGGAGGTGCAGGACCATATGGAAATAGAGTCCTACATCCTCCTGGGATTTGCTCATACAAACCTATAGCAATGGTGTCAGCATGCACAAGACCCAGGCAAACTTAAGTAGACAAAAACTCAGCACATCACTGTGGAAATGAACAGCAGGCCCCAATCTTAGTTGAATTATCGGCAGCTGATTACTGCTGGGTGAGGAAGAGCTGATCTTCTTAAAGGGAGGGACTCTAGATAGGCTGACTAAATCCCAGTGGATGAACTTGCACTGATGGACATCTAGGGATACTAACTTTACATGATAGGCCTTAACACAAATGACAGTATTAAAAACTTTAGCAGACTATGGGGCTGGAGACATGGCTCAGTGGTTAAGAACACTGGTTGTTCTTGCAGAAGACCCGGGTTTGAATCCCAGCACCCACATAGCAGCTAACAACTGTCCGTAACTCCAGTCCCAGGAGATCCGACAGCCTCTTCTGACCTCCATGGGCATTGCACAACACAGGTGCACTTACCTACATGCAGGCAATACACGCATACACATAAAATAAAAATAATAAATACATAAATAAAAATCTTTAGCAGACTAGAAGCATGTTAGGGTTATACACAAACCCTGAAGCAGATATACTATCTAACACAGAAAAAGTTTTAGGTTTCCCACCTGAACTCAGGGCTTCAACTTGATGCCCAGCATAGCCACCTTTACTTAACACAGTACTGGAGTCCTGCCCACTGCAACCATGTTGGAGAAACTAAAACTAACAGAACCACTTAAAAGAAAAGAAGAAACAATTATTTGCAGTCAGTTGGTTATAGATACACAGTCTAAGACATTTACAAAAAAAATTAAATGAAATTAACATATAAATGTAGATTAAAACAGACAAAATTTTATTTCTATATAACAACAATAAGTAACCAATGAACTATTTTAAACTTGAGTTTTGTTTATATAAAAGTATACATTTTTACTTACATGAAATTTACAAAATCAAATGCCTATGGTACATCTAATGAAGATGTGCAGACTACAGGGAAGTAAAGGACAAGGGAGGCCCAGATTGAGAAATCTGAGAGGGCAGAGGCCTAACACGATAAAGTAATTCACATAGTTACCCAACTCCCCATCAGAGCCCAGGCAGCCATACTACATAAAAACAGAAGCCAGTGTTAAAAGTTGGAATGACAGAGGTGAGACTACAAAGCCAACAGTGAAGAGGAAGCATTCTGTAAAAGCAAGAAAATTCAGTGACTGTGATCACGGCAGTATGGTGTGGGTGCAAGGTAACAGCAAAGACATCAAAGAGCTGAGCTGGCACAGGCGGTCAACATGGGACTACCCGGGCAGCAGACACTGGTGCTGTGTCAGCTGGTCATTTCTGGGTAAAAGGGTAAATGTGAAACCTATTTTACCACACACAAATGCACACACTCACCACACAGTCATATGTTCACATATCACACACACTCACTATCCAGAGTAAAACATATATATAGCATACACACACACACACACACCACTATCAGACACATGCTCACATATACCACATATAGACACTCACCATACACAGTCAACACATACACATACCATATACCAACTCTCATAGCACAGTGACACACATATACAACTCACCACACTCTCTCACCATACTCAGTGACAAACATGCTCATATAAACTCACCACACTCACAGTCACATACACAACAGTTACCATACAGTCACATACACATACATCCACTCATCATACATACTTTCTTTTATGACCCAGTCACACACACAAACATATATACTCACACAATTCTCACTATACACAGTCATGTGCATACACACACTCACTATGCACAGAAATACACACACAATTCATCTATTCATTTTATTCACACAGAGTCACACACAGCAGTACACACAGTCACACATATTCACCATACACTCTCTCCACACACACAGCAGTACACACATGTATTCTCACCACTCATAGTGATACATGTACATTCCATACACATAGTCACTCATCACACACTCTCAGTAGTCTCACACACACACACACACACACACTCTTTCTCACCACACATAGTGATACACGTACTCTCAGATACACCTATCACACAAAGAGTTCTGGAGATATCGCAGGTATGAATATAATGGCAAATGACAGAATCACAAGCTCTGAATGAAAAGGACAATATGGGTGAGCTGGACTGAATGACGTCTATAAATCTCTGTCACCAGAGAGTAAAAAGGCAACTTCAGAGCGAGGCAACATCTACAAAAGTCACGTTAAAGGGTGTCTCGTCCAGAACACATTACCAACAGGACAAGCACGAAAGGGAAACGTGCACATAGTCCAGTTGGCACTACTTGACAGCAGATCTCACATGACCACACAAGGACCACAGTGTGACAGCATGGTATGTCACTCAGAGAATATACAGGGCAGTATTATTGGGTGCTGGTAGAGACAACAGGGCTCCCGAGTCTGTCAGCAGGCATGTGGAAGGACTGCATTGAATCTGGACACATGCGTATCTGAGCCTGGCAGCCCAGCTCTGCTGCTGCACACAGCAGACAAACCTGCAGGTTCACCAGGAAAGATGTGTAAGGCTTCACAGCAGTGCTATTTGGAACATTTCCAAACAGCAGAGAGAAGGGAAAGGAGAAAGGAAAGGGAAGAGGAGGAGGAAAGGTGTCTGCATCACAACGATAAACCAACCATGGACAGCTATACAATTGAAAGCAACAGAAATGAGGAGCAAACTTCATAACATAACAGCTCAGCCATCACCAAATAAAGGAGCTGCACCCAGCAGGCCCACATCCAGCCTCCCCCACACCAGGCACCATCCATCTAGAGGAGGCAGAACAGCAGCTACTCAGGAACAGTGTCTGGGCATATGGAAAAGCCCTATTTGCCAATGTGGGCACACTGCTGCTTGTGTGCTTCACTGCAAAGTTCAAATGCGACTCCAAGGTAAAAGGAAAGCTGTGTCTTCACAGTAGCCTTAGGAGCTATCAGAGGTATGCTCACCAGGACCTCAGACCTAAATGGGCCACACCCACCTCCCCTGACCACATGGGACTCAGACCTAAATGGTCTATGCCCACCTCCTTTGATCATGTGAGACTACAACCATACAGCTCAGGAGAGAAAACAGAGTCAGAGTAAATGATAATGGTACAGACTTAATTTTCCCATATTTGCAGGAAAAGGACTAGAAACAGGAATGGTCTGTGTTTGGGCATGTCCAGAATTGGTCAGGATTAAAAAGAAATGTTGCTTCCTGGATAACTTCTGCCAATATGACCCCATGTAGCCAGTGGAATACCAAGGGTGGGGAGCAGCTTTGAAAGCCCAGAACCAAGGTCCAGAAGTCTATCATCTTCAATCTCTACAGCCTTAACAATTCCTAGATTTCTGATTTGTTCTTGTTCAAGCACAGTTCTACAAGCTGATGCCTCCCTAGCTCCATAAGCAGTCATTTTATCCCCTATCTTTCCCCCTAATCATTCACTTTGCTCCACTGTATTTTCTGTTTGCTGCAAACTTGTGTCCTTTATCTTCACAAGCGTTTCCCAGCGTGGGTGCCAGCACACCTAGAGGGCCTCCTCCTTTTCTACCAGATTTCCAGTTCTCATAATTGCTTACTTTCTGAGGGTAGGGGAGAAAGCTATGTAACCACCCTAGGATATGCCCTAGCAGGTCTGTCCTAATTCCAGGTGTTCTGAAATCCTGCCTGGTCACTCTGCCTTTCCTCATGCCACAAACAGAAACTTCACTCTAGTCTTCAAAAGCTGCCCCAGTGGGTGCTGAGATGGCTTGGCATGGTCAGTCTTTTCCATGGTGTGAGCACAGCTGTTTAGAGCAAGAGGACTGTGGACCACTTGGTTAGGTTGAACAAGTTCCAGAAGAAGGCACAGTGAATTCAGTATGGCCAGCACAAAGGATACATGTGGCAAAATACCAGGATGAGGATGAGTATGTATAAGGAGCACATTTGGGGGTCAAGTACAAGAATGACTGTCTCACTCTCAGAGGGCCTAGAGTCATAATGGGACCCAGAGTATTAGTGGGATCAAAAGAAACCAACAGTACTGAGGGGATCCACAGTATTAGCAGAACCAAGAGAACTAATGGGATCCAGAGCACCAATGGGGACCAGAGTATTAATGAGATCTACTGTATCAATCAGACGAAGAGTGTCACTTGGCCCCAGCATCACAATGGGACCCAGACCGTGCATGGAGCTTATTGGGAGGCTCTTGCTGAATCTACACACTCAGCTTCTTTTTCCACATTCTTAACCTTATGCTACAGCTGAGAACTAACCCACCTGTAGTTCTAGAGAGAAATCCACAATTTCTTTCAAAATAAGAATGTGATGGTGACATGAAAAAGATCCCAGCAAATGAAAGGCTTAATCCTGGGATTCCAGAGAGCATCTCCAGACACCCGTTTCATGCAGAGCTTCCTGAGGATGGCCATGTGCTGGCACACATCTCACTTTAGTTCACAGACCCCTTCTGTCCCCTTCAAACGAAGGTGGGTGAAGTGATTTCCCCTGGTTCCCAAAGGAGGAGACACTGGTGAGAAGTAGAGGTTCGACTCTAAAATACCAGTGCTGCGGGAAATGAAAGCATTCAGCAGAGCCTCCCCATTGCCCTACACCAGTGTTGTCCTTGGAGACACAAAAAGTTCCATGAGCTGCCTATGAACCACATCAAAGGAAATGGGGTTATTTCTATGCACTCATGCTGTTCTTGGGAAAATTCTCCACTCAAATGAGATGCGCACATAGGAGGGGAGGGAAGTGGCGACACCGTCACTGGAGGTGAACGTCCATCTGTTGTTCTTTTCTGCTCCATTCCATGTCACGGACATTCTCCATGTTTCACTGACCTTCCACACTCTGCAGTTTCCTGTCTCCCTCGCCGTACTGCTCAGACATGTGGACTCCCCATCTCCAGCCATACAAACAAAAGCTTTAGGAGTCCTCTCTTGCTGTACTGGTGATGGGTTTCCATGACCTGTAGAGCAGCTGGCATACGCTTGAGTAGCTGCGTGTCACCCAAATCTTTCCCACGGGGCTTTGAGAAAAGCAAAGTCCAGTATTTGCCCTTTTCATTCTGAGAGGCAGAAATGCCACATCTTATCTTCTTATGGCAGTTTTACAAAAAATGTTCGACTCTAGGTTCAAGTAATTCACCACTATCAATCAAAGCCTTCTCATCTCTCTGTGTGTGCACACTCCATCTAGTCACTTTCTTGTCAATCTCTATCTCCAAGGGATTTGCTGACTAAGACTACAGACCCATTTCTTATTAGATTTAAAATTATGAGATATATAAGGGTCAGAACTCAAGGCTTAATAATTTATTGCACATTTTTCATCAGAAAAGAAAGAAGATTTTGTGTGCCCCGTCAGTACTGGTAACTCAATACTCACTTGACAATTTGTTATTCCACTGGTAGACATGAAATCTATAGGGCCATCTCTCAGACCTTCAAAGATCTTCAGATCCTTGAGTGAAAAAGATAAAGCTGCTATTCAAAACGTTTGAAAATTTTTCTTCTGAAAGGCTACTGTCTAAATTGTAAGATCACGGAAAAAGAATGTATATAGGCAGAATAGGAAAAAATTCTTAATCCTCTAGGAAATAGAAAAATATTTCAAAATACATATTTTTAAATAATTTTTAAATAAATGAAACGGAGCTATTTATTTTAAAATTTTCTACATGTAATTTTTATAGGATTCTTACTAATTCAAAATTTAAAGAGTCCATTTTAGAAAATTCTGAGAATACCTTAAAAAATGAAAATCAACAAAAATCATTGAAGGCTGAAGCACAAGCATCAGCTTTTATGTCACTGGTGTTTAAATCCCAATTTGAGCTACTACTTGTCAGCCATTTATATATGTCAGTATTTTACCCATGCTATCAGATATCCCCTAAATGTGATCAGGCTCTGGTACTGTTTCCTATTCTAGAACTTCAAAGCTGTTTTCTAAGTCTTTGATTAGGTCACTGGCAAGCATTCGAAATTTGGCCTCATGTACATGGGTTGGATTCCTGTCCCAGGAGGAAGAAGGTCCCAATGACCACCTTGCCATTTGTTCCAGCAACACCAGCCAGAAATAAAACTGGATCTGTGAGTCAGGGTCATCTGTTCATGTCAAGTTCTTCAAATATTCAGAGCAAATCAGTCTGCTGGATTTCTTTATCCTAAATTCCATATTGTTGGGAAATTTGATTGTGAGGTTTTAAAACAATTTCATTAAAAATGCATTCAATCACCAACACTCACTTAAAGCATATACCTTTCCCTCTACCCTATGCTTGTCACTCTGATCTATCCTTTAGAAAGAAATCCTCACCCTTCCACACTGAGGCTCCTCAGGCTGTCCCTGCAGGGAAGAACATTCCAAAAGCTGCATGCCTCCACCATTCTGCCCAAAGCACAAACACAGGCCCAAAAAAACCAAGTCTCAAACCAAAAAGATTTAAGGGGAAGATCTAAAGACTCCTGGCTACTGGGACCTCTCTGTCAGAGGCAGCCAATAGCCATGCCTCCTCTGCCCAATGAACATTGAGTATAGGGAGTCACCCAAAGTTGACCTTGAAGACAACCTTGGAAATAAGATAGCCTATATCCTGACTAGGGAAGCAAAGCAATCTCGGACAGGGCTAGAAAAGGGGCCTCAGGGCTGGTGCTGGTGTTCCCAGACTGTTTCCATGGTTAGCAAGAAATGTCCCTGGGCCAACAGGGCCGGAAGAATGTGAGAGATGACAGAGCTAGGGTGTGCTCCTTCTAGATGGAGCAGAATCTCACAGGAGATCATGGGCCTGTAGGCCAGTGACTGAGGGCCTAAACTTCTCAAGCATCTGGAAGGCTGTGGTCCAACCAGCACTTAGAGGCTGAGAACAGTTGAGAGAGCACAGGGAGAGGCCAGGCCAGGCTTTTGGTCCCAGGCTGACCATGTAACATACTTTTGTGAATCTTGGTTTCCTTGTGAAGAAAATGGGAGAATTCCTTTCCAATTGAGCTGAGAACCCTTTTCCCACAGCACCGCTGAAATGCTTAAATGTTCCAATTCCAGTTCTGCAGAGGTGCAAGGCTGGCTGAAGCTACAATATTCTGCCTCTGTGGCTCCCCGGGGAACCATGGCTCTGCACCCTTCATGTCCTTCTTTGTAATATAGGCTCAGTGAAGGTACCTGTGTCACAAGCTTGAAGCGTTTAGATTCATCTGGTCTCTCTGTGTCCCCAAAGGAACAATCAATGATTCTCTCTCAGTGAGGGTCACAAAAGATCTTTACCTTCAGGATGAGATGCTCCCATGTGAAGTTACTGTCCCACTAATAAAACATATTTCTGTAATAAGCTTATTATAAATTAGGAACTTTAATATTTGCTATGAGCCAAATATTTGGGTTCCCTATAATTCATAGGTTAAAATTTTTATCCCCAAAGAGATAGTGTTAGGAGCCAGAAACTTTGGGCAGTGATGAGGTCTTGAGGGCAGAGCCTCATGATAGAATTCTTGACCTTCTAAAAGAGACCCCCAGAGAGCTGTCTCACACCCTTTCAGAAACTTTGGGCAGTGATGAGGTCTTGAGGGCAGAGCCTCATGATAGAATTCTTGACCTTCTAAAAGAGACCCCCAGAGAGCTGTCTCACACCCTTTCCCCCACATGTGAAGATGTAAAGAACCATCCAGGAACCAGGAAGTTTCCTTCAGTGGACACTTAAAAACATACCTTGACCTTGAACTTCCAGCCTCCAAAACTGTAACAAATAACTGTCAGCTAGTTGTCATGGTAGCCTGAATGACCAGACAGTGACTATTATGTCTGGTTTTCTTAAGTCAAGCTCAGCTGGAAGGAGATCTGGGGAAAGAGTGAGACTCAGTGTCAGCCAACTGTGCCCACTCCTTTGCTCCTGTGCTCACTGGGCTTACTAAAGGACCAGAGTCCAACAGCTTCTACTCCCACCCCTCTCTGCAGACACCAGTAGGTTCTAAAAGATGAATTAGTGTCAGGAGGTTGCAGCTAATATCTATGACTTTGCACAGTAATCCTGAAAGTTCATTCTCATAGAGCAATGTAACTAACAACCTAGGGTGGACTTTCCTCATCTATAAATTTGGGATAAAACAAGACAACTAACAAATGGCAATATGGGAAAACAGAAAGGGGGATTTGATTCCACTTAAAGACAGAAATCATTAAGAATATTATTTTGGTCTTTTTGAGACAGGGTCTCCCTGTAGTCCCAGCTCTCCTGGAACTCCCTATGTAGACCAGGCTGGCCTTGAACTCACAGAGATCCACCTTCCTCTGCCTCCCGAGTGCTGGGATTAAAGGTGTGCGCCACCACGCCTGGCCCTTTAGCTTTATTTTTAAAGTTAGATATACTGTCTCTTTTTGTGGGTCTAATACACCTTACAGTTTTCCATAATTTTCTGGGGATTTTTGTTTTTTCACTTAAGTAACTTTGGATTGGCCCCTGGACACATGCAGGCAAGGCTAATAATGGGGAGGGCTCACTTATCTGAGGGATGTGCTGTCCCTTTAAGCAGTGTCTGTCCATCTACAGTTGAAAAGCCTCCAGTCACTAATTACAACAGGGTCACCTGCATTGTACCCACTGCAGCTGCAAGCATCCTTTCCTTGCCTGGCCCTGTACACTGCTTCTCTGTTCACTGCATCTCCTCTGCAGTCTTCAGAGGAGTGACTTCATAAAACTGGGCAGGTTCCGGCTTCCTCCCTGTAAGGTGCATTACAGGGACAGTGGACAGGGTGGGTTAGACTCCATGAGGAATACACTTCTGAAGGAGGAACAGGTGGAGTAGAGTGGGCGCTGCTGAGGCAGACAAACTGAGGGAGGCGCCATCCTGGCCTGTAAGTTAAAGGCCACTCAGGATCCCAGGCCAGCTTGCCTGGGAGGATTTCTGAATCCCCTGCTGGATAGAACATGAGGGAAATGTGTTTGATTTTCTGGACACAGATAAGAAGTCTTAGTGATCATAGGCTCAAGTGCAGAGTCAAGAGTATACCACGCACCAGGCATTAGCTGGGCTCTGTCCATACCATGTAGAGTCAGGCAGTATGCTGGCAGCTGATTACACCAGGTAGAGTCAGGTAGTACTGTGGGTGCTACACACACTATCTAGAGTCAAGCAATATGCTGGGTGGTGTCTATACCTTCTAGAGTCCAGTCACTGTGCTGGGTGCTGTCCACACCTTTTAGAGTTAGGTACTATGCTAGGCACCATCCACATCATCTATAGTCAGTATGCTGGCCACTGTCTACAAACATCTAAAATTAGGCACCATGCTGGGTGCTGTGCATGCCATCTAGAGTCAGGCACCATGCTGGGTACTGTCTAGGCCATCTAGAGTCAGTCACTATGCTAGGCACTGTCCATATCATCTATAGTCAGGCCAGTGTGCTCGGCACTGTCTACAAACATCTAGAGTCGGGCACTGTGCTGGGTGCTGTCCATACCGTGAGCAGTCTAAAAATAATAATAATAAATCCAAAAGTTAATTTTTAAAAATTACAAGATTATGGGGTTGAAAAGATGGCTCAGCAGTTAAGACACTGGCTGTTCTTGCAGAAGCCCAGGTTTGAATCCCCACACCCACATGGCAGCTAACAACAGTCTATAACTTAAGTTCCAGGGGATCCAATGCCCTCTTCTGTCCTCCACAGGCACTGCACAACACAAGTGCATGTACACACATGCAGGCATAACACTCATATACATAAAATAAAAGTAAATTTAAATGTTTTAAATTACAGGATTAAAAAATGTTTTTTGAAACTTCATTAAAGAGTTCTTAAGTGTGTGCTCTGCAGAGAAGAGTGTTGAAAGATTGGACATGCCTGGTAGGGTCGAACCCCAGTTCTAGTCCCACCAGGTGCAGTGCAGTCAATACAGCAGGTAAACAGAATGAGACCCAGTGCTATGAAGAGGGGAGGATATGCAGTGACACAGCAGGTCCTTCCTGCTCAGCAGGACACTACTGCTTTAAACTGGATGCTTCCCAGCAGACAGGAGGAAGGCTAAGAGGCTGGTTCCTAGGGACTTCAGTTTAGGAAAATTCTTCAAGCACAAGAAGAGGATGAGGCTCTCTATCTAACAGGACATGACTCTGGGAGGACATGGCTCATTAAGACTGTGTCTGTGGCAACAGGCAAACTACACGGCAGTCCTGATCTCATTTCTTAACTCTGAAGAGTGATTGCTTGTGATTAAATGATTAACAGTCTTCCCCACCATGACTTGCTGGCTCCCAGAGTACTTGGCAGGGTTTTTTTCCTCTAATTGTTGCCTTCATGAACATCTCCATTGAGTTTTTCTAGCAGGAATAGAACCAGCCAAGATTTTCTGCAGAAGTGGCCACTCCTGTGTGGACAAGCCCGCGCTGTGAAGAGAAGTGCCTTTCTCAAACCACATCTGCCTGGAAATGACACCCATCATGTTTCTCCCTGTATCCATGTGGGTCCCAACAGGGTAGGAAGGAAGTAATGACATGAGAATGTCTCAAACCAAGAGATATGTGGGTTTTCATTCTCTGAGGCAGGTTTGTGCTCCTTTTGGAGTCTAGAATTTCTTACAAAACAAGTAAAGCAAAACAACACAATTTCTACGTGATCCAAAGTAGGGATGTAGTGGGTAATTTGTGCGTATTTATGTCTATCTGACTACTGAAAACCACCTCCAACTCCCTGGGCCGTCAACTTTGTCAACTTTGTCAGCTGTGAGGTCAACTGTCCTCTCTGCCTTCTTCAGCGTCTGTTCCTGCAGCCTGCTGGCTAATTTTTGAAACTGGTTTGGAGCTGAATGTTTTGCTAAGGTGCCTTGGAAAACACAGCCTGACATCCCTTCATTACTACCAAAGCAAAATCAAACACCCCACTGTTCTCCCTAGAAGGAGAACCTGGGCTTATGATTTCATGTGCACAAAAGCAACAGGTAAACTGTGTCAGAAACCAATGAGCATCAAACATGCCAAGATACCAAAATCATCGGGGAAGGGAATTTTTAGTGAGTAAAGAGAACAGCGAGGAATAACCTCATTTTTTCAGAGAGTTCTCAGTCTTAAAAATCATATTAAAGGTTAGTCAAACAAAGTTCTTTTGTTTGCTCTATAATCCTATTTTCAGATTGCTCCAAATTACCTTATGTGTATTGATATAGTTACTATTGTAACATTTGTGATGCTGGCTGAACTAGTACTTGATGCTGAAATAAAATTTAAATTTTAAATTACAAGACTCATCGGATAAAATTTTATGATCCATCTCCTTCTAATTCCAGCCCAATCTCATAATTTAGGAAAAATAATGACAGTTCTGGAAATCTATTCCTGATAAAGTTGGATTTAAGCTTTTCCCAGAATATGATTATCTATTAGGTGCCATACAAAATATTTTCCAAAAGAATAGGTGTTTCATTATATATGTGTACATATATATTTCAATACTCAGCTTAATTTAATAATCACCTAAGCACAGGTGCCTGGTTTTAAGGAAGATTTATCTAATTTTTGTAATTAGCTCCTTGTGGTATCCTTCAGAGAGGTATGCACGTCTATGCTATATAAGTACACATTGCTAAGGAGAATCAACAACTCAGTATTGACAGTAGACATTTCATGCTGCCTTCCTCTTCTAGTCATCTGGAAGGTGGGTGAGTGTCCTAGAATTTCTGGAAACTTTTGTCAGTGCAAAGGAGGTGAAATACTGTTCAATAAAAACCACTAATAAGAAAATAAAGGTTAAAAAAAAGAACACATGTACAACTCTGCAGTAGCCGGCATCTGTTGCAAAAAAATTCTTTGATGAGTACTGTATGGCATGCATGTCACTCTAAGGGAGGTCTTTCCTATCTAGCACTGTATCCCTGCCAAGCAGCTCCCAGGTGTACATATGCATTAATGTTCAGACACTGTGTGCATGTCTCATAGGGTTTCTAGGCATCACTTTTCCCTCTAGGTGTCTTAGCCCCCGAGATTCACGCATCTCCACTCTTTTTTCTCCCATCTGGCTTCCCTCCTCCCTCCCTCCCTAGTCACAGTGCCCCCATTATCCCCACCCTCCCCCCAATCTCTCCCAACTCCCACCATCTTTCCTCTCCTGACTTCCCTCCCTCCCCCACACCGTGGTCCCTGCATCCCTCCCTCCTCTCCTCCCTGCCAATTACTCCTACCTTTTCCACCTCCCTCAGGTATTATCTGTTCCCTACAGTCCCCCTTTCAGGTTGTTTCTTTTCCTTTACCTCCATGTATTCTTTCCTTTTACCTGGCTCCTGGTGTTGCACATCTGGTCAGGCACAGAGAACATATGCCCGGGAGATGCCCAGTACAAGTTTGACACATCTGCAGTCAAATCTCTACAACTAAGGCCCATGGACCATAGCAGAATAAAGAGTAGGAAAAGAGCTAATTCACCCCTCAACTCTCACTAGTGAGGCTTCCATGTACATCAGAGTGTGATGCACACAGGCCACAACTGGCCACATTTTGGAGAATAAGAGACTGTAGAGTGTAGGATGGGACTCCTATATGAAACCTCATCCACCCACAGCTCAGGGACCATTGCAGAAGAAGAGGCGGAAAAATTGTAAGAGCCAGGGCTGGTTCATGAACACAGGGATGTGGAGTCCTTCTGACCCCTGGAGGCTTGCTCATGTGAGCTTGTGGCAGCTGTGGTGTCAAGCATGGGACCCATGTCAGCTCAATGAAGCAAAAGCCCAAAGGGGAGGTGAGAAATAGGTGGTAGGTCAGCACTAGATTGAGAACTATTTGAGACTGGTTGCTACTGGGTGATGGAGAGTATGACTTTTATATGACCACTGTATGGACTGACTAGACTCCAGTGGACGCATTTACAATGAAGGACATTTGGGTACAAACACCTGAATGAACAGGACTCAGCATGTATGCCAGAGTGCATGGGGTTCGGTATGGAATGGGGGGAAGCATAGATGGGAGACGGGAGGTGGGAAATGTAGGAAATTTAATAATTTACAAAAATTGGAAATCTTTCTATATACCAATAAGCAAGTGAAGAAAAAGTACATGAAAACCCTCCCAGTCACAATAGCCACCAAAATAAATAAATAAATAAATAAAATAATCTTGGAATAAACCTGACCAAAGAAATTAAAGACCTCTACAATGAAAATTTTAAATCTTTAAAAGAAAGAGGTTCACTGGTTGGTCAATCACCTGGTGATAGAATTATCCCTAGGAAGGCAAGTTTACCTTAAGTTATGCTAAATAGATGGACAAAATACCTGGTGCACTGGGCAATACTGTGGGGATTACTATACCAGATTTTAAACTGTATTACAGAGCTATAGTCATGAAAACAGCATGGTACTGGCACAAAAATAGACACACAGATCAATGGAACATCACTGAAGATCCAAACCCAAGTACACACAATTACAGCGATAAATGGAATGCAATAGAAGACACAAACATGAGTGCATGCATCTCAGCCACAAAGGTGTCAAGAATACACAATGGAGGAAAGACAGCACTTTCAACAAATGTTGCTGGCTAAACTGAGTTGCCACCTGCAGAAGAATGAAATTGGACACATACCTTTCAAAAAAGTCAACTCTAAATGCATCAAAGACCTCAATATAAATCCTGAAATTCTTAAACTAGAAGAAAATATAGCAAGTGCCCTCCAAGATATAGGCATAGGAAAGGACTTTCTAAATCCAACCTTAGCTGCTCAGGCATTAAGGTCAACAATAATAAGTGGGACCTCATTAAGCTACATAGCTTCTGTACAGCAAAAGAAACAATCAAAAAAGTGAAGAGAAAACCCACAGAATGGGAAAAAAATCTTCACCAGTGACACATATGACAGAGGTTTAACATCCAGAATATATAAAGAACTCAAAAAACAAAGAATCAATAAAGGAAGTAACCAATTATAAAAGATGGGCTAAGAATCTGAACAGAGTTCTCAAAAGAAGAAATAAAGAAAGCTAAGAAGCACCTTAAAAGGTGTTCAATATTGTTACTAATTAGGGAAATGCACATTGAAACCATTTTGAAATTCCATCTTACCTCAGTCAGACTGGCTAAGATCAAGAGAACAAATGATACCAAATGTTGGAGAGGATGTGGGGAAACTGGACCGACCACTCATCTACTGCCATTGGGATTGCAAACTTGTGCAATCTCTATGGAAAGCAGTGTAGAGACCTATCAAAACACTAAAAATGAACCTACCATTTGATCTAGTTGTACCACTTCTTGGCATATACCCGAAGGATTCATCCTATTGCAGAGATAAGTTTATAACCATGTTTGTTGCTGCTCTTTTCACAATAGCTAAGAGATGGAAGCAACCTAAGTGTCACTCAACTGATGAGTGGATATTGAAAATGTGGTACATTTACACAATGGAGTTCTACTCAGCAGTAAAGAAAGAAGAAATCATGAAATTTGCAGGTAAATGGATGGAACTAGAAACTGTTATAAGTGAAGTAACACAGACCCAGAAAAACAAATGATATATGTTCTCCCTCATATGTGGATCCTAGTACCAAATCCTTATAAGTGAGTGTGCATCCACACATAACCACAGGAACCAGAATAATGAAAAGGAACCAGGGAGGTAAAGGGAAAGAAAGAACCTGAGAGAGAACAGTAATAGACGTGTTTCTAAGGGAGAAATGGATAAAAATGGGGTTATTTAAATGGGAGGGGGAGGAAGAGTTGTATGAGGAACCTTGGGGATAAAAGGAAAGAAGGAGCTCAACAGAGGTGGGACCATAGGAGACTGGTATTACTAAGGGAGAAATGAGGAAAATGGGGACACTTTAAATCGGGACACCATGACGCAAGTATTAGACAGTGATACATATATATATATATGGGGGGAGAGGAGAGAGAGATATATAAATATTGCCCAAATAGTTTTAAAAAGCAGAGGGAATCATATTAGTCCAACAACTAATGACAAATTATATATATATTATTTCTACATGAGTCCATGTCTATAGCTAATGGCTACATAACAAGAAACAGTGCCAGACAGTAGAAACCTTCCTTTGAGTTGTTGCCAGGGTGGTCCAAGACATTCCCAAAATTGCTTAGGCTATTGCCACAGCCCTTGATGGCCTCCCAGAACTTGAAGGTAAGACCCCAGTGCTGAAGACAGAGCATACGTCAGACATAGGATTTGGAGCAATAGAGCTAGAACTGACCAGAAGCCACTTCCCCTGAAGGTTAGCTCTCATAGGCTTAGAGAGCAATATGAAAGTGCACAGAATATGACATTGGTATTCTGTAGACTGTACAATGCAACCTCTACACCCAAGGCTCATGGAACATAGAACAGGGGTAAAGAAGAAGAGACTAATGAGTGCAGTAGAGTCACTTTTATCTTGGGGGAAATCAATAGATACTTAATTGGACTAAAAGCCCACTCAATGGGAGGAAACTCAACTGTTATACTGTAAACATAACCAAATACACATGGCTGGAGCGGTCATAGATCTTAGAGAACCACAGACTGTCACATTCCTAGACTAATGTGATTTATTACTATGTGAAAAATATGTATCCTTATATTTACAGATAAATATGCCAGTCAGCACTCATCAAAGAAGCTCCATTTGCACCAGTTGGACACTTTTACCAAGTACCACAACTGGTCACACATGGACCTTATCTATGAATTGTCCAGGCCTAAGTGACATATCTACAATGCAACCTCTACACCCACGGCTGATAGAACATAGAACAGGGGTAAAGAGGAGGACACTAATGAGTCTCTCAGTTCTCATTAATGAAGCTCCTATATGAAGTAGAGAGCCAGGAACACAAATGGTCAAAACGTAAAGATTAAGAGTCTGCTGAATGCTGGTCCTTGCATGGGACTCCTTTATTTAACTTCACCCACCCAAGGCTCAGGGACGATTAGAATGAGGGGGGCAGAAAGATTGTAAGAGCCAGGGAGGGGGTGCAAGATCATATGGAAACAGAGTCCTACAGGCTCCTGGGAACCTGTGCATATGATTCTATGGCAATGGTGTCAGTATACACAAGTCCTATACAAACTCAGGCAGACAATAACCCAGCATAGAACTCGGAAAATGAACAACAGACCCCAATTTTATCTGAAGAAATATTGGCAATCATGTGCTGTTAGATGAAGAAGAGCTGATCTTCCTAAAACAAGGGACTCTAGATAGGCACACTAGACCTCGGTGAATGGACTTGCATTGGGGAATGTCTGGGGACACTAACTTGACACAGTGGGCCATAACAGGGATGACAGAGTAAATGGGCTCCAGTGAGGGTTCTGTGGGAGGGTGCTGGTGGGGACGGGCCTATAAAGACCAGAGAGTACCAAGTTCTGGCCTCCTTCTGGCCTACCTCTGGCAGAGGGCCTGAGAATGGGACCTCGGTGAATGGACTTGCATTGGGGAATGTCTGGGGACACTAACTTGACACAGTGGGCCATAACAGGGATGACAGAGTAAATGGGCTCCAGTGAGGGTTCTGTGGGAGGGTGCTGGTGGGGACGGGCCTATAAAGACCAGAGAGTACCAAGTTCTGGCCTCCTTCTGGCCTACCTCTGGCAGAGGGCCTGAGAATGGAGGGGACTGCCTGAGAGCCCCCGATCTTGCCTCCATGTGGTGAGGTGCTTCCCCTAATTACACCATACAAAAACCCCTACCTCTTCTGGCCTACACCTACCAGAGGGCCTGAGAACCCAAGGCACAGCCTGACAGCCCCTGGATCCTGCCTCCACATGGTGATGCACTTCCCCTAATTTTGCCATACCGTCCCCCTACCTAGGATTTTGTGAGGCCCCTCCCAAGGCCCCAGGGCAGATCTGGCCTGCTTCTGGACTCCCTCTGGTATAGGGTTGACAATGCACAGGACTGCCCGAGAGAGCCTGGATCCTGCCACAATGTGGTGAAGGAAACCTGAGTGTACCTGACTGGAACCAGAATTGGGCTTCTGTGGGTACCCCTGAATAACTGATCTGAAACCATCAGTTCCCTCCAAAATAAACCTGAGAGAGCCTGAACCCTGTACCAACCAGCTTTACATAACCAGTAAAGAAAAGATCTAGGCACCTGGATAACACAAACATAAGCATACTTCAACTTAATTCTCATATCAGAATCATAAACAACAAAAGGAATTCACATGCCAAAATCACAATGAAAGAATAATAAAATGGAAAGCCAAAACACTATGTCACCACCAAACACCACCAGTCCTATAGAAGAGTTCTGCAAGGAGAACCCCCTAGAGATAACCCAGGACACTGAATTTAAAAGAACAATCATAAACCTGATCAAGGAATTCAACGAATTTAAAGAACACACAAACAAATCAAAGAGCTGAAAGAAGATAGGGATAAACTTCTGAATGAATTCACAAGACATAGATAGAAACATGAAGAAAACTAAGGCAGAAATGAAGAAGAAAGTAAAAAACTCAATAAGCCAACTTGAAACACCAGGCGAAAACCTCATCATTAGAATGAATGAAATGGAAAACAGAATACCAACACTGGAGGATAAAGTTGAAGAACTGGACACTCAAGCAAAGATTATGAAATTTTTTTTTAAAAAAAAACACAAGAATGGAATATGCAAGAGATGTGGGACACCATGAAAAGACCAAATCTACACATCATAGGAATAGAGGAAGGAGAAGAATTTCAGGATAATGGTATTGACCAGATCTTAAAAAGGATCATAGAAGAGAAATTCCCAAAACTGAGGAAAGACATCTCCATACAAATATAAAAAGCACATAGAACACCAAATAGACAGCATCAGAAAAGAAACTTCCCACAAAATAGCATAGTAAAAACATCAAATGTACAGAACAAAGAGAGAATACTGAAAGCCACAAAAGAAAAACAAGTCACATACAAAGGAAAACCCACCATAATTACAGCTGACTTATCACTAGGAAAGGCAGAAGAGCCTGGACCAAGGTATTTCCAGTTCTACATGACTACAGATACCAGCCCAGAATACTGTACCCAGCAAAAATGTCTATTAGAGTTAAGGGGGAAAAGAAAAAAGCTTCCATGACACGAATAACCTGAAAGAATACATGTCCACAAAACCAGCCCTTCAAAGAACACTTGAAGTAATACAGAGAGTGGAGAGAGAATCAACTATACCCCAGGGGCAATGAAAGAAAATAAATAAAGGTATAATTGAGGAAACAAAAAATTAGACAGAGAACACAAACAGCAATCAAAGTGATGGCAACTAATACACACCTTCCAAAAATAACCTTAAATATCAATGGAATGAACTCCACAGTCAAAAGATACAGTCTAAGTGAAGGGATTAAGAAACAAAATCCACCTCTTTACTGTCTGCAAGAAACCCATCTCACCTTCAAGGACAAGCACTACCTTCAGGTAAAAGGATGGAAAGACTATTCCAAGCCAATTGAACTAAGAAACAAGAAGAGATTGCAATCTAATACCTGACAAGATAGATTCCAAAGTAAAACTAATCAAAAAAAGTAAGGAGGGTCACTTCATTCTGATCAAAGGAACAGTTAACCAAGAAAAATTACAATCCTTAAGATATATGCACATTTGGTGCACCCAAATTCATAAAAATACCACTACAGGACTTGAAGACACAGATTAACCACAACTCAGTAATAATAAGGACTTCAATACCCAACTGTCTCCATTAGACAGGTCAACTGGACAAAGAATAAACAAAGAGATATCTAAATTAAATTATATCATACATCAAATGGATATAACAGACATCTTTCGAATATTCCACCCAAGCAGGAAAGAATACACTTTCTACTCAGCACCTCAGGGAAACTTTTCAAAAATTGATCACATACTGGTCTACAAAACAAACCTCAAAAATACAAAAAATTGAAATAATTCCATGTATTCTATTGGATCACAATGCAATATAGCTCAAAATTAAAACTGGACAAAGCCCTAGGCACGACAAGAACTTGTGGCAATTGAACAACACACTCCTAAACAATGAGTGGGTCAAAGGAGAAATTAAGAAAGAAATAAAAGAATTCCTGCAATTCAACAAAAAGGACAATAGGACACAACACAACCTCTGGGACACATTAAAAGCAGTCCTAAGAGGGAAGTTTATAGCTCTAAGTGACTACATTAAAAAATCAGACAGAGCCCAAATAAATGACCTAACACTGCAACTCAAGGCACTGGAAAGGCAAGAACAAATGAAACCCAAACTCAGCAGAATAGAAGAAATACCAAAAATCAGAGCAGAAATTAATGAAATAGAAACAAAGAAAACAATACAAAGAATCAATGAATGTAAGAGCTCATTCTTTGAAAAGCTAAACAAGAAAGACAGACCCTTAGCTCAATTAACCAAAAGAAAGAAAGAGCAATCCAAATCAACAAAATCAGAGATAAAAGGGGAAACATTGCAACAGACACTAAAAGATCCAGAGAATTATATTATAAGGGAATATTTTAAAAACCTACACATTACTAAATCTGAAGATCTAAAAGAAATGGATAGATATCTGAAATCATGGGAACCACCAATGTTAAACCAAGAAGAGATCAACAGTTTAAACAGACCCATAACATATAAGGAAGTCAAAACAGTACTACAAAGCCTCCCAACTAAAAAAAGCCCAGGCCAAGATGGATTTATAGCAGAATTCTACCAGACATTTATAGAAGACCTCCAACCAATACTACATAATTATTCAAAATCATAGAAACAGAGGGAGAACTCCCAAATTCCTTCTATGCAGCCAGCATCACTCTAATACCCAAACCAAGTAAAGAAACAACTAATAAAAAAATATATATCCTCCCAACTAAAAAAAGCCCAGGCCAAGATGGATTTATAGCAGAATTCTACCAGACATTTATAGAAGACCTCCAACCAATACTACATAATTATTCAAAATCATAGAAACAGAGGGAGAACTCCCAAATTCCTTCTATGCAGCCAGCATCACTCTAATACCCAAACCAAGTAAAGAAACAACTAATAAAAAAATATATATATATAGACCCATAACCTTAATGAACATAGATGCAAAAATTCTCAACAAAATACTTGCAAACTGCATACAGACACACATGAAAAAGATCATTCACCATGATCAAGTAGGCTTTATCCCAGAAATGCAGGGATGGTTCAATATATGAAAGTCAATAAAGGTCATTAATCATGACTCAAAGACAAAAACCACAGTGTCATTTCAATAGATGCAGAACAGGTTTTTGACAAAATTCAGCATGCATTTATGTTCAAAGTCCTAGAGGGAATTAGACTGGAGAGAACATACCTCAACATAATTAAAGCTATGTACAAAAAACCCACAGTCAATATCATTCTAAATGGAGAAAAACTGGAAGCATTCCCCTTAAAATCAGGAACCAGACAAGGACGTACACTATCTCCACTCCTTTTCAACACAGTGCTTGAAACTGTTGCTAGAGCAATAAGACAGGAGAATGAAATTAAAGGAGTGCTAATTGGAAAAGGAGAGGTTAAACTGTCACTTTTTGGAGATAATATGATACTATACCAAAAAATTTTTTTAGAAAAATTGATTTTAGAGTTTTCAAAATAGTAAACATTAAATGTCCTAAAATGA
>NW_008335593.1:737506-743551 GCF_000622305.1 Nannospalax galili | reverse complement strand
CCCAGGAAACAAGGGCAAGAATTAACAAATGGGACCTCATTAAACTAAAAAGTTTATTTACATCAAAGGAGGCAACCAGGGAAGCCATCAGAAAACCCAAAGAATGGGAGAAGATCTTTACCAGCGACACATCCGACAGAGGTTTAACATCCAGAATATATAACGAACTCAAAAAAACAAAGAAGCGAGAAACCAAATGACCCACTTAAATGGTGGGCTAAAGATCTAAAGAGAGAGTCCTCAAAAGAAGAAATAAAGATGGCTAAGAAAGATCTAAAAAAGTGTTCAACATCATTAGTAATTAGGGAAATGCAAATTAAAACCACTCTAAGGTATCACCTTACCCCAATCAGACTGGCTAGGATCAAGGGAACAAATGATACCAAATGCTGGTGAGGATGTGGAGAAAGGGGAACACTCATTCACTGCTGGTAGGATTGCAAACTCGTGCAACCTCTATGGAAAACAGTGTGGAGAATTCTTAAAAAACTAAAAATGAACCTACCATAGGACCTGTTTACACCACTCCTTGGCATATACTCAAAGGACTCATCCTACTGTTGAGACAGTTGTACAACCATGTTTGTTGCTGTTCTCTTCACAATAGCTAAGAGATGGAAGCAACCAAAGTGTCCCTCAACTGAGGAGTGGTTAACAAAAATGTGGTATATTTACATAACGGAGTTCTAGTCAGCAGTAAAGAAAGATGAAATATTGAAATTTGCAGGTAAGTAGATGGATCTAGAAACTGTTATACTAAGTGAAGTAACAGAGACTCAGAAAAACAAACAATGTATGTTCTTCCTCATATGTGTCTCCTATCACCAAATCCTTTTAAATTCCAGGTCCTTTTAAAAAGATGATGCTATTCATCAGTCCCTTCTGCACAAAATAACTACCACCATCGCAACTTCAGCTGAGCCTAATTGCTAAACATCATCACAATTTGGCTTGTAGACAGTTGTGCTCATTCATTAAACAAGAGCTAAGCAGTGTCATTGGACCCTCATTGGACTATCCAGCCACTCTTCCCATCCAACTGCATGTAATTTGACCCTAATCAAACATGGCCTCCAGGATTTGGGGTGGGCTAAAGTATACAACCTGGGGTAGGCTAGAACAAGAAGGCATGACCAATGCTGGGTTGTCTTTCCAGTGTGCATAACTTCAGGTCATACATACACCTCAGCAACCCCTCAGTTATCTAATAAGTAAGCTCAATACTTCATCGGTTATCCACTAAAACGTTAATCAGCTCACCTCCCTCTGCTTCCCTGGGCCTGCACGACCCACAGGCCTCTCTCCAATCCACAGGTCTCTCTCTGGGGTAAGTGAATCTATCATGCCCTCCATACCTTGACTCCCCCAGCCTCATTCACCCTCCCATCTCCCCTACCCATCTCTCCTCCTAGCTTGGGTGCTGTCCCATTCCTGGTCTTGGTGCCCAAGACACCTGGGGAACAAACACTGCTTCCTGATCCTGTGCATCCAGACCAACTCAGTTCCTTCTCCGGTCCCCAGGAGCACCCTGGGCCTGGCCCCACCATCACCTCCCTCTACTTCCCTGGGCCTGCACCGCCCTCCGCCTCTTTCCTGACCTTTCCTCTTCCTGATCCTTTGTATCCAGACCAATCCAAATCCTCGGCGCAGTCCCCAGGAGCCCTTGGGGCTGCTTCCCGCCCCCATCTTCCTTTGCATCTCTGGGTAGCATGGCCACCAGCTGCCCTAGGCCAGCATCTTTCCTGGGCCTGGCTCCAAGGCCAGTCCAACCCCCAAAATCCTGAGGCCAAAATCTTTCCTGGAAGGATCCAGACCTTAGGAGAAAGCTTGAGAGCATCTGATCCTCATCTGACTTGGGCCTCTGAGAACTCCTGAAGACAAAAGCAATCTGGCCACTCCAATATAAAACCAAAGCAGAGAACCGGAAGCTTAGAGGAACAAGCTTTTCATGCCCAAAAAGTAAACCATAAAGACACATAAAACTTACAAAAAGAAGCAGATCTAAACTTGTAGGCTTGAGTCTCACACAAGAATCAGAAACTACAAAAGAGATTCACATGTCAAAATCACAGAGAAAAAACATGAAAAACCAAAATAATATATCCTCACCAAGTACCAATAGTCCTCCAGAGGAATACAATGAGAACTCCCTAGAGATAACACAGGACATGGAACTCAAAAGAACAATTATGAGCATGATAAAAGAATTCAGTGAATTTAAAGAACACACAAACAAATCAAAGAACTGAAGGAAGATAGGGATAAACTTCTGAATGAATTCAGAAAAGAGTTAGAAATATTGAAGAATACTCAGGCTGAAATGAAGAAGGAAGTGAAACACTCAATGTCTCCCAATTGGCTGGTTCCTCCTATAGACAGGGCCTGACACCGAGTGGGAACTAGGAAGGGAAGCCGGGAGCCATCTTGGGATGGAAGCCAGGAGCCGCCGGTAGAGAGTGGTGGTGTAGGAAACTCACAGCCAGCGCAGCAACTCAGACAGAATGGACTGACTCCCTGTGGACCTGGGGCAAGATCTCTGGCCCCAGAGGCTTGAGGAATGCTAGCTGGGGACTATGGGCGTGGCATGGTCTGATAAGGTGGGCTCTGAGTCCCTGTGGCACGGGGCTAGGCACTGGGTACTCATTCCTTTGTAAGTTAATAAATACACATAAAATATATTATATGCTTTGTCTCATCGCACAGGAAACCCAGAGAGAATTCGGGCCACAGAATTGGCGCAGTTTGCAGGATATGACAAAACTGAGAATGAGTTTTAGAGGAGCGCTAATGGCGGTGCTGATGTGGTTTTTACAATGTGTTACTAAAAAGAAGACAGCCACGCAGAAGCGTGGGCCACAGGTATGTTGTAAATGTGGGGATATGTTGTGGGTATGTGAAGATTTGTTAAAAGTTACGCAAAGGTTAGAAAATCTTTTACCTTCTCTAAATTCAAAGGAAGTACCTGGAGAAAGAGAATGGCCACTTTGCATCATAAAAGTTATGCTCCAGGCAGGGGAAGCTGAAAAGGCTGACCTGGCAGACCCAGTTACGGAGCTGGAGAGAGAAAAATGGTGGGACACTTTGACTTGTGTATAGTCCAAGGACTCAGAAAAAGATAATATTAAAAAGGGAAAAAAGCTAACTGTACTATAGCTAGGGAAATATTCCATGCTGGAAGTGTTAAAACTAGGAAAAACTTACAAGGAAGCAAGCAGAGAGACCCTGGCCACATGGCTTGTGAGAATATGGGACATGGGAGCAAATGACATCAGTCTAAGCCCTTCAGAACCTTCACAGCTGAGTTATATAACCCACCATCCATCCTTACGATATAGGTAGTTCAACCTAAGCCAATGCAGGGGGGAGCAGTCCTTAATAGGATAGCTGGTTGAAGGCATTAAAGATACATGGTTGTTACCAAGGGAGACTAACATGATTAGCAGGGGTTTGATGACTATAAAGGAGGGGCAGGCATTACTGAGAGAACTAGGTATGAGAAAAGCAATATATGATGTCCAGTTCACTGGGCCAGATGAGACTGTGTTCACCAGAGATATGAAAGAAAGCTTAATCCAACAGGAACCTCTAGAATGGTATGGGGCTTTAATGGCTTTACTAAGCCTTTTGATGGGACAGGATCTTTGTAAAGTGAGAGAGGCTTTGGAAAATCTAAATGATTCTGACCAGCATGTAAAATGTGTGTGTAAAATAACAGAACACCCTATAAGAGATATAAAAAAGACCAGACAGAGGAAATGGTCCACTTGGGTTACTTCAAGACAAATGTGGCAAGACTTATGTCTAGCCCAAATCCCCAGAGAAAAAATTGATAGAAAACAAAGTTCAGTACTAAGGCGTTCCTGGAAGGCTTTAAAACCAGAAGAACAGTTTACAAAGGACATGTGAAGAACAATAGGGATGGTTAAGAATCCCCAAGGATTAAATAACCTGCATTTCTCTTCTGATAAATTAGGGGTGGAAGCAGGTTTTCCCACCAAGTTCTCCCCCAGCAACCTGGTGTGGTCAATGGGAAGATGATAGATGTGGCTACAGTCAGGAGGCAGACCCAGGGCCTGCCTGACTCAGGGAATCAACAAGTGCAGTGGGAACAGGAGAAGTCCCCTTCCTCCTTAGCCCAGTGCAGGGTCAGGCAACTGGAGCCAACATCTGTAAGTGTATCAAGAATAAAAAAATCCAAAGGGATAACTAAAAATGGTAATGAGCTAACCAAATTAATGCTTCATACCCATGCTATGGTACCTAACAAGGACCTATGGAGAAAACAGTTAATATGAATGGACAAAACCTTTCCAAGCTTTATGAGACCTTGTCAATGAGTGATTTAATATTTAATGTTAATGTTCCTTCTAATGTTGTACAGATGTGAAAAAAATTTGAAAGATATCTAAAAAAGCAAAGGTCAGCTATAGACAACTGTTAAGAAAATCTACAGTACCAGGGGTGGGTTGCCCCCTTATGAGCTGTTGGTCAGAGAGAGACCCTTGAGGGGTTGGTAAGGCCATGTTGCTGAGGACACTGCATGTTGTGAGCACGGGAGAAGAAGAAGAAGAAGAAGAAGAAGAAGAAGAAGAAGAAGAAGAAGAAGAAGAAGAAGAAGAAGAAGAAGAAGAAGAAGAAGAAGAAGAAGAAGAAGAAGAAGAAGAAGAAGAAGAAGAAGAAGAAGAAGAAGAAGAAGAAGAAGAAGAAGAAGAAGAAGAAGAAGAAGAAGAAGAAGAAGAAGAAGAAGAAGAAGAAGAAGAAGAAGAAGAAGAAGAAGAAGAAGAAGAAGATGCACACTATGGACATGCCAAGCAATACCTGCAAGTGCAATAATGGCTTAACCGCACATGTACAACTGACAAATTTCTAATTGGATAAGGCCCACTCCTAGGGGTGGAACACACATCTGGTGCTGTAGACCAGGCCAACGCCTTTTGCTGAGAAAGGCTACAGGCCCTAGTGGAGAAGCCATCGTAAGTATATTGTTTAATGAGTATAGTACACCTACTGGGATATCGTCTAAGCATTTGTATTTACATTCATGTTTGTTTAAATGTGTCTACTTCCTTCCACTTGTCTTAATAGTAGGAAAAAACACCACTGAGATAGATAAGTGGACACGGCCTAAAGTTGACTAATGGGGAAGTCCAAGAAGCCACAATCTCACCATGATACAAGAGAGATCACCCTACATCTATCACCCCCTCCAAGGCTCAGGGACTTTAGCAGAAGATTGGCAGAAAGATTGTTAGAGCAGAGGAAAGGGGTGGAGTGTCTCCTGATTGGCTGGTTTCTCCAATGGGCGGGGCCTGACACGATCAGGAACTAGGAAGGGAAGCTAGGAGCCATCTTGGTGTGGAAGTCAGGAGCCACAGGTAGAGCATGGTGGTGTAGGAAACTTGCAGCCAGCGCAGAAACTCAAAGACAGAATGCACTGACTCCCTGTGGACCTGGGGCAAGATCTCTGGCCCCGGAGGCTTGAGTGAATGCTAGGAGGGGACTATGGGCGTGGTGTGGTCTGATAAGGCAGGCTCTGAGTCCCTGTGGCTAGGCACTGGGTACTCATTCCTTTGTAAGTTAATGAATACACATAAAATATATTATATGCTTTATCTAATCACACAGGAGACCCAGAGAGAATTTGGGCCACACTGGCTTGTTCTCCTGGCCTCTGCTCTGCCTTCTTTCTTATGAAACACAGCCTTCCCTGCCCAGGGGTGGCACCCCCACAGTGAGCTGGGCCCTCCCACATCATACAACAACGAAGAAGATGCCTCATAGACATGGCCACAGGCCAGTTCAATGGAGGTAATTCCCCAATTGAGGCTCCCTCAACACAGGTGTGTCAAGTTGACACTAAAACTATCCAGCACAGTAGTCTACTCCTTTTTTAAGAATGAAGATGAAAAGACATAACTTGAAAGAACTGTTAGAGACAATAAAACTGAAAAAAAGTCAAAAACAGATTATCATTCCCTGTTTTATGTTCCCAAGTATTATTCATGATGCCCAACTAGAACAAAAAATCTGGTTATTGGGAATAAT
>NW_008335593.1:736324-736798 GCF_000622305.1 Nannospalax galili | reverse complement strand
AGAAACTCATCTCACTTTCAAGGACAGACACTATCTCAAAGTGAAAGGATGGAAAAAAATATACCAAGCAAATGGCACTAAGAAAAAAGCATGCGTAGCAATCCTAATATCTGACAAAATAGACTTTAAACTGAAACTAACCAGAAAAGACAAAGAGGGCTATTTCATTTTGATCAAAGGAACAATCAATCAAGAAGATATTACAATCATGAACATATATTCACCAAAATCTGGTGTATCCAACTTCATAAAAACAATACTATGGGACTTTAAGACCCAAATTAACCACAACTCAGTAATAGTAGGTGATTTCAATACACCACTATCTCCAACAGACAGATCAACTGGACAAAGAATAAACAGAGAGACATCTGAATTAAAAGATATCATACATCAAATAGACCTAATAGGCATCTCCAAAATATTCCAGCTAAGCACCAAAGAATACACTTTCTATTTAGTAGCCATTGGAAG
>NW_008335593.1:704115-733864 GCF_000622305.1 Nannospalax galili | reverse complement strand
CTGGACCCTCACCAGAGTATCCAGCCACTCTTCCCAGCCAACTGTATGTAATTTGGCCTTAATCACACATGGCCTCCTGGATTTGGGGAGGGATAAAGTATACAGTCTGGGGAAGGCTAGACAGAGAAGGCATTACCCATACTGGGTAAAGGCTTTCCAGTGTGCATACCCTCAGGCCATACATACACCTCAGCAACCTTTCAGTTATCTCAATAAGTAAGCTCTATAAATTCATCAATGCCCAAGTAAAACCAATCAAACATTGGTTTGACACTAGAACCTCAAATGTCTCATAATTATTTTTAAAAAGGAAATGAGACTGTAAAAGATGTTAAAAGGATATGGGAATGGAGATATTTTCCAAAATATACAGAAAGAATGAGAAAGCCTAAGCAAGTGATGAAGGTCTGTGTAGGTTTGTTATGATATATAAAGGATGAGAGAAAAATAATATACACATAATCTTAAAATTTCTAAGATCTTAGTTTAGTCAACTAGTTAAAGGAACAAAATATATATCTAGTCAAGGTTTATCTGAGAATATTTGTTTTTTACCCAAGCCTTATCTACATAACACATGGAAATTAAAAGTACCAGACTGGTGAAACTAACCTTCTTGGACACTTAACAGCCATACTTTAAGGCCTATACTAATGTGCTCAGAGGGACTTAAAGGACAGTTTTTGCCCCTTGCCATCCAAGGTTGACTAAGTTTCAGGGGACTATGGAACATCTCTCAAAATGTCCTGTAACTGTGGTGAGTCACCCGTCCTCTTGTTCAGGGAGGACATGGAGACCCCATGAGATGGACTTGAATCAGCGTCCAGTCTATAAAGAGGAGGGTAACTCAGAGGAAACATCTCATTTATGCTTCCAAGTGAAGCCATACATGGTTGCACAGGACCTTTGACTTATCTTCACATAGATGGAACTGGTGAAAGAAAGGAGCCCAGAGCTCTTCCCAAGCCCACGTGACCCCTGAGGAACAGATCTTCCAATGACCTTAAGTGTAAAAATAAACTGATCCATTTGGGCCAGCTGTATGGTCTTAAACACCCAAAAGGAAAGTATAACCAAAGAGTAAAGTCATCAGTATATTTCTTTAAGAGTTCAGAAATCAGGCTTAAGTCCATATAAAAAGTTATTTACACAATTATTTCTCATTGATGAGTTTGTTCCTAATCAGAAAGCGTTGCTCAGATGTGAGACTTCAAATTTGGTCTGCAATACTGTAGTGCCCATCTGTAGCTAAGAAAGACAACTCGCCATTGTTCTGAAATGATGGATAAATTTGCTTTCTCACCTATCTAGAAACCTTTGAGAAGGAACTGACACTGATTCTAACCACTTCAACAGCTATCAAAATTCCTGAAAACACATCCTGAATCCATCACTCTAGAGTCCAGCCTTGGAAGACAAAAGAAAAATGAGGAGGAACCCAATAGAGGGATGTGTTTGGAAGCCCTTGTCAAGAAATTCCAATGGACTCATATTAACAGTTGATAATTGCCCTGTTCTGACTTTTTTTCTAGTTCTCTGGCTAGAACTTGTAATGCTAATTACTCTTGCCTTTATTTCTCCTTCACATCTTCTATTCATGATTGTAGGACTTTCTTTTCCCCTTAGAGATAAGAGCTATGCAATTTGGGAGTCTTTTAGATAGACCCACTAAAGGGGTACTCCAATTGCCTCACCCTGAGTCCCTGTTCAGCATGGAAGAAGCCACAGCGGTCTGCGTCCCTAGTCCCTATTGGCAATTTGGGAAGCCTCTTCAGAGGATGGTGTGATAAGAATAGGAGGTAGGAATTGGCTAGGCAGTTAGGGTAAAAAGACCCCAAAGAAATTAGCCAGTTTCTTGGCTAAAAGCCAAAATGTCCTTGGGCCTCTTAGCAACATACTTTGTTCCAAAGGCCTGGGAGCTTGTATCTAATCCTTAAGAGATTTTAGGGTTGCCTTTTCAGAGGGAGGAATGTTAGAGTAGCCAAAAGCCCCATAAAAATAAATAAAGCAAAGAAGAAGAAAGAGTACATGAAATTATGAGTAAAAACTGATGCAGAGTTATGGGAAGAGTTGGAGGGGAGGGAGTGGGCATGGATTTGATCAAAACACCTTATATGCATGTATGAAATTCTCAATAAACTATTTTAAAAAATAAAGTCAATAACAATGCTGAGAAAAAGATGATTATGATTGTTTTGGACATTCTGTATGAAATACATAAAAACAATTTAATAAAAACAAATTTAAAAATTAAAAAAAAAACCCCTTTCTCCTTTAAGTTGCTTTGGTCATTGTATTTTATCACAGCAACTGGAAAGCACTTAAGACAGCAGGGAACATGTGAAGGGAAGTCATAGCTGAACAGAGAAGGTAGACTGTGGTGCCCAGCTGGCCCCTACCCTGACCGCCACTCTCCATTCTGCAGAGTTGGGATTAATATTGTGCCTCCTGTCTTCACCCCAGCGATGCTGTCCTGAGTATCAGGTTGGTGAGGTGCCATCTACCCAGGGTGGGACATATGCCTGGGAGATGGGCCAGCTTGCTGCCCTGCTTGTGCCAACCCTGCTGTGCTCTCTGGTCTCCATAGAGCTTTATTCTCCCACTGAAACCCAGGGGTCTGTTTCCTTATTGGCTTGGGACTGGTTACAGCCAAGTCCCAGAAAATGTGGCATCTGATGCTATCTCATGGATGATAGCATTTGTGGAACTGTGCCCCTTCCACTTGGCTGGAGCCTGGGGTCTCACAGCTTGGCTTGTCCTCGGTACCCTTCTCTGCCTGCCTTGTGAAGGGTGTGATCATTTGAATGAGTGATAGTATATGAGTTGCCTTTCATTTTGTTTTTGAATAAAGAATGATAAAATAAAAGTGAATATATACAATCAAATTTAAATTAGATTTTAATTTTAAATTAAATTTCCCATCACCTGAAAATCACTTTTTCAAACAGTCCTTCACAAATCAATGTTATGAGTTTATAGACATCAATTGATTGAAAATTTATTCTGTTCAAAGCAGCTCCTTCACTTCCTTCATGTAGCCAAATGCAAAGGACTCCACATAGTGCACAGATTGGAAAGTGAGCTGAGATTGTCACCAGCAGAGAGCCTGGCCTGCCCCATTATCTCCTCACCTCGAAGTGCCAGTTAGGGTTAGGGTGTCAGAGTCTTATGATGTGTCTGGGCTCTTAATCTTAAGCCTAGGCTGCCACTGATTCTGTGTGCCTACTGACCATGGGAAAGTTTCCCTCCCACCATGAAACACAGGTATTGTCAGCACATAAGAAAGGCATATACACCATGGGAAACAGGCCCATAAGTCACAAACAGGACAGCTTGGTCAACTTAAGAAAATGTAAAACTAAGCTGGGCTATGCAAATGCCCACAGCAGACACTCTCCTGTGTCGTCAGGTGAGTCTGCTGGAAGGCCGTACTGCCAGGGCACTGTCCTTTTGGATTTTCGACATTTCATCAGAACTGCACCTTCAAATGTTAATTAATGATAGTACTTTTTGCATTCCAGAAGAGCATAAAATTGCCTTTAAGATTTAATCAGCTTTTACTTTTTAAAGCAAAATTGAAGACAGACTTCAACTTTAATATTGGACAAGTCCATGAAACGGAATTTTGAGTTGACTGTGATCTGCTGTTATTGAAACATGTTGCTCTGAGTGTCACCGAATTATCAATCTGCATGGAATCTTCAGGGTTACTGTGTCCCTGTATGCATGCACTCAGGCCATTCGCCTCTGTGTTTTTTGTATTTTCATTCAGGTTAACATACATTATGCTTTCATGTTTTTATTTCCAACACTGATTGACCCAAAACACGTAACAACATCTCCAGCTCTTTAAAAATAGCTAGCTGATGCTCTGTTGGAGGGGAGTGAGGGTATGAGTGTTTCGGGAACCCGGAAAGGAGTAATTTAGTTCTGGTGTTTCAGAATTTTGGCATCCTGCTGGTGTACGCATTAACAAGTAGCTAAATATTAAGACTTTTGGCTATCCCTTTCAGGAAGGACAGAAATACAAAAAAAGAAAGAAGAGGCCGGTTTGCTTTGTTCGGAGACTGGGAGGGTGATGGCATCTCCAAATCCTCTTCAAGTTTTTCTTATCACCTGGAAAACAGGAATTCTTAGTCTTGCTTCTTACTTCAGACTCTACCAAACCTTGGCTTGCTAATACTCAACCACAGCAGAATGATCACATGTGAACAACACAGTGTTTTTGCCTTTCATTTTGCTTCAAAAGCCTGATGGCATGTTTGTACCCTCTTGTGGCTTTGGCATTTTCAGGCTGTCTTTAAGCCAGGACAATGCTACTCCCTCCCGAGAGCCCAACAGCAAAAGGGGACAGAAAGGGGTTGGGCCTCAGTGCTGATTTCCTCTCCTCAGGCCAGCATAATGTCATGTCTGTTTAGGGAAGGCAGACAAGAAAGGGGTCGAAGGCCGTGGTCCATCTGATGTGCCCAGGGTCAGATGCATCCTCCAGGAGAACTTCAGGACTCAGGACTGGTCAGTGGAAAAGATCTTCATAATAGGCACAAGTCCAGAGCTCCAACCTTGTTTCCTCCTAAGAGCATCTGAGAACCACACTCCTGCTTAACTCTGGAATGCTCACTCCATTTCCCAGAGCCCTCACCATCCTCTTAAAAGGGATTCCTACAGATGTAACCAGAGATCCCTCTTCTTCCAGCCCCTCGGGGTGATAGAATTTGAAACCGAATCCAGGCACCAGGACCCCCATCTGACTCCATCCTGCCAGGGACCTGCCTCAGCACCCAGGATCATGCAAGATCCTCTGCATGGTCCCCTGCTTCTCTCTTCCCTGTTTTTACCTAAACACAGATGTATTTTTATATATGGGGAAACTCCCAAAGACATACAAATTCTTAAAATCAATCTGGTTTTGAGAATGAAAGTATAAGGTTGTGAAAATGTCATAGCCACTCACCCTGAAGTTGGCTCAGCTGAGCAAAGCAAGATCCAGAGCATCCTTGGTTCAGGTATATGTCAATCTACTGACACCGTGAGCAGCCACTTGCTCTTGGCATTGCCTTCAATGTAGGCTCAGAGTAGAAACAGCAGCAGCACCTGCCATATCTTCTGGAGACTGAATCAATATGCACAGTGATTGTACCCTGTGTGCTCTATACTGAACTCTCAGAAAACCCTGGTGATAGCAAGAGAGCCACTGTGGCCACATGTGCGTATCTCTAGCCATCCAGAACAAACACCAGAGTGTGTCCTTACAAAATGAGAGCCTGGTCTACATCAGCTGAGGCTACAGGGAGACCCAGACCCAAAAAGACCAATAAAAAAAATGAGATTGTCTCACCTCCAGAAAGGGGGAGAAAAGTAGCACTATCATTTCAAGGGGCTACTTGGGAGTATACCTCACTTAAAATGTGTTCAGAGGAAAGAAGCTTCTTCTAAGAAAAGGTGGTGTTGAGGTAAAAGCACAGAGCCCTGATGCTGGGAGGGTGGCATTGGCTCAGGACAACAGTGGACATTAATGAGTGTTCAAGGCACTGAAGATAAATGTCAGTGGAGGATTTTTCACAGAAGTGGATGGAGAGGGGAATTATGGACCAAAGATACTGCAGGTCCATTGCACAGGCAGGAAAATGAATGCACACATGGCGATTTCTATGACTTGTACTCTGGGAATAAAGAGGATAATAATTTATAAGCTACTTTGGAAAGCTGTCTAAAGGTCATCTGTATCATCTTCCCAGGTTTCTGTAAGAATACCTGATACTTATACTTTTCTTCCAGAACCTTTAATTATAAGTCATTTCCCATGTAGTGTGTGTGAGGAATTCACTGTTACTGGGTACATCTGGGATTTATGCTGGGTCCTGGCGCTCCTGTGACAAGGAGGTTTTAGAAATAAGACAGGCCAAAAAATTCAAGTCATCCACCATGTGAAGACTGACAGATGAAGTTAAAAGAGAGACCATATGAGTTTTAGGTTAATGCAAATTGTTGTTTGGTATTCTTTTCTTTATGCTTGGGAAGACAAAAGCCACACTCAGTTGAAATTGCTGTAGACTAAACTTAATAGAGATACCTTTTGGTTTGTAGTTAACAGTTGTTACAGCAATCCTTCAAAGCTGGTGCCTTTTTCTGAACTATAAGATATCTCAGACAGGCTGGGCATGGTGGCGCGTGCCTTTAATCCTAGCACTCAGGAGGCAGAGACAAGTGGATCTCTGTGAGTTTGAAGCCAGCCTGGTCTACATAGCGAGTTCCAGGCCAGCTGGGACTACAGGGAAACCCTGTCTCAAAAGACCAAAAAAAAAAAAAAAGATACCTCAGATAGAAATTTTTGCATAGTTATATAGTCATTTTAATACATTAAACGATTCAGTGAACCCCCAAGCCAGCCTGTATAATGATTTCAAGGTGTGTGAGTATGTTAACTGAGTCTGTGGGTCTCCATCTGTTTTGCCAGCTTCAGTAAAATCTCCCCACTGAGCCCTGTTCTCAATAGCTGGCACTGTATGTGTCCCTGGGCTCAACCAGTTCAATTTAGAACCTGACAAATCTTTACCATCAAATCTGATAGAAACTGCTAGTCAGGGAAATAAGAGAAATGCTGTTTTCAAAACTGAATGAAACCTAAAAAGAGAGCTCCTCAAAAGAGGAGGAGGATAAAAAGGAAGGGAGGAGGAGGGAGGGAGAAGGAAGCAAAGGAGGCATCATGGAATTCTACCTACTAAAATAATCTTAGAGAACACTGCCAGATCTGACTTGATGTGAAAAATGATCATATGCATGTTTGAGCTATATACATACCAAGTAGGGAAAATACACATAAATATATTTACCGAAGAGAAACATGTTTACCAGGATAAAACTGTTAAAGATATCAGGAAAGCAAGATTTTGCTCTCAGTTGCTGTTTGGCTAAACTATGGCAACAAAAGGAATATAGTCTCCTGGTTGGTATTCTCCTCAGGCTGAGTTGTACCCAAACAGTTTCTGCCATTTGTACTTGGTTGTGCTTTAGTTAAATATCCCACTGGTAAAGCTTAGTCTGCCCTGGTGAAAAGAGCTAAAACTCACATCTTGGCAGAGTGTGTAGGTCCCTATGGTCATTACCAAAACTTGACTTATAAAAGATGCACTTTAAGACAATTCAATATTTTAGGAAGGAAAGAAATGATCCATCTTAATGTCTTATTTTGTTCTTCTCTCCATGAACTGAGAGTCCTCTGTAGAGGTGGATGATTGTAATAGCCATATGCAACTGTGATGTACAGTGAGAGCCACCATGAGGAAAGATTCTGTGAGTGGCTCAAAACCAACCCAAGTTCCATGGGTTGTTCACTCAACACAAAAGCAGCATTGTGTTCCCAGGAGGGTATGTCTCCTAAGAACCTGATTCTGAGCACTCTGTAAACATGGGAAGGCTGCACAAGGTTCTACAGGAGCTGGGAAGCTATTATGGGATCTGCTAGGAGGTGATCAAGGCATCTGGAAAGAATAGATGAGTGTGGCCTCTGCAGTTAATAGGAGGTGACTGTGAGCTCCGGGGTCTGGGAAGATGATCACAGGCTCTGCAGAGAGGTGCTAATGGGTCCTAGAGGGACTCGGAGACCATAGGATTTGCTAAAAGGTGTTCATGGGCTCTGAAGGGAAGCCTTGTCACATTCTCCTAGTCAGAAAACTAGCGGCTGTCATGATATAGGGTTTTGTTCTTTAATTCCCTCCTGGAAGTTCTCAAGTCTGAACATCATCTGTATGAGGAAGTGCCCCTGAAGAGAGGAATGCTCCAACCATAGTACCAAATGACCAAGCACATGGCACTCCATAGAGGAAGGGGCTGAACTTCAGCCTAACTCCCAGGAAGATTTCTACAGACAACCAGTGGCCATGAAACCATGGCCTTATGAAATTGTTTTGTATTCCTGGGGCTGGAGAGATGGCTCCACGGTTAAGAACATTGGTTGTTATTACAGAAGACCTGGGTTTGAATCCCAGCACCCACCTGGCAGCTAACAACTTTCTGTAACTCCAGTTCCAGGTGATCCGATGGCCTCTTCTGTCCTCGCGGGCATTGTACAACATGGGTGCACTTACCCATGTGCAGGCAATACACTCATACACATAAAATATAAATAATAAATAAAATAACTTTAAAAAAGAAAGTGTTTTGAAATTCCTGTGTTGGTGAGCTGTAACGGGGATTTCTCATTGGTGTTGGCTGCTGGGCACTGATACAGCTTTGCCAGCAGGTCTCTATCACAGTCTTTTTGCTCTCAGACCATCATCACTTTATCTTTACCCTTTCTTACAGAATCCTGGTAGACCTAAAGCTAAGGAAGCTGGGCAAAATAACAGTTCTGACTGCTCTAAACTACGCCAAAGCTCCTGACTTAGAGTAGCTGTTTTAACTGTATTTTAGTAAAAATCATGTGTTGACCACTGTCCTGAGTATGATAAATACAACATCAGCTCTTAAATCTATATCAACCACAGAGACAGCAATGTTCAATCTCAAAGTGAAATATGGTAATATATAAAACACCTGATTGGTACTGGAGAGATGGCTCAGTAGTTAAGAGTACTGGCTTGATTCCCAGCACCCACACAGTGGCTAACAACCATCTGTAACTCCATCTCCAGAGGATCTGACACCCTCTTTGACCTCCATGGGAACTGCATAACACAGGTGCACTTACATACATGCAGGCAATACACTCATACATATAAAATAAAAATAATAAAATATTTTTCAACACTGCCGACTCTGACACTGCTAGGGGAGACTTTTTTTCAAAGTTAGATTAATAAGCTTTTCACATGTGACATTCCTTAAACCTCCGGCAGTCACTAAGACTTGAGGGAACAGGTTGCTACATGCTATGATAGTAGCTGTGCTCTCTGCTCACAAATTCTACCAACCAGATCAGGAGCCTTGAGTTGTTGCCTTTCCTGAACTACCTACCACATCCCAAGAGCAAAATAAGGGGGAGGGTAGAATTTCAAGAAGCAATTGGCTTACTGTGACAGAAACTAGTGAGCATGCACAGTCAGAAATTTTTCTGATTAAAAAGAAAGGTACATGGACAATGGAACAGGGCAGAAGAGAATGCAGGGGAAGGAGCTTATACACCACTGGTGAGGGTATATGTTGTGGCAGTCACTAGGATGTCAGCATGGAGGTTCCTCTGAAAACAAGAGTAGAACTCCCATATGATCTAGCTGAACCACTCTGGGTATATCACTGCGAGACTGTAGACCTTCACACCACAGAATTTACCTGCAAGTCCATGTATAATATTGCTGCTCCATTCACAATACCCAAGGTAGAAAACCAGCCTAGATGTCCATCAACAGCATAATGGATAAAGAAAATGTGATACATACACAGTGAAGAATTAGCCATGAAGAAGAATGAAATTATGTTGTGTGCTGGAAAAGGAATGGAACTAGTTAAGTGAAATAAGTGAGACTCAGAGGGAAGCATGTATTTTTCTCTCCTATGTGAAACTAGAGGGAGCACAGAAGTAAAAGGGATTATCAGGGATGTGGAACAGGAAAGGAGAGAAACGGGACAAGCAGAGGACAATGGGGGAGGCAAATAAAATCAAAGTGCATATATCTTGTTTGAAAATGCTACAAATAAACTCATTGCTCTGTATAATTAATATATGCAAAACAAGAAAAAGAAACAATCCTGATATTACAGAATAGCACAGGACTTACTCCAAACATGAGGGCCAGACACCATAGGTCTCCTATACAGGCCTGGGCAGAAGACTGAAATAATTCTTCTAGGTAAACTTTTTTTTACAGTAAAATAGTCTGTGATGAATTAACATCCTTGCACTGCTTCAAAAGCTGTGACCTGAAGTAAAATTAACACTCTAAAAAGAAGAAGCCTCCCTGGAACATGGGAAGGATGAGTGTTCTAGAGTAAAGCACAGTTTTTCCTAATCTGAAAATCAGGACTTAAGTGAAAGCATGTACACACACACACACACACACACACACACACGCACGCACGCACACACGTACACACGCACACACATTTAAAAAATTATTTACTAGACACATAATTAGAAGAAGTATTTCATTACAACAGCATTGACATATTCAATAACAACTTCCAGAGCAAAGATTCATCTCCTCCAAAATTGGCTGTAAATTTTTAGGTTCAGAATTGAATTAATACAGTTATACAATATTGCATTCAGTATAAACCCTATAGGACATAAAATTGAATGAGGTTTTAACCTTTAAAAAAGATCTCCATTTCATTTTAAAACATACCATTTAATACAGAAGAACTCATTTTTAATGTAACTAACACTTAGATGTTTGCACATGTGTCTCTAATCTCTATATATCTGATTATTACTAGTCACAGTCAGTTACTTTCTGAGATCTTTGGCACCTCACCATGGATATAAAGTCATCAGGTAGATTTCAATGGTAATTTTTTTCACATCTACTAATTAATATGAAGCAAATTTTTATGCTTCTTCCTCAACTATAACTCATTTTGTAAATTTATTGATTTTTTGTGTGTATTTCATACAGAACATCCCAAATGATCTTATTCATCTATATACGTACATCCCAAATGGCATCCTACCACTGGATCCCATATACTCTGTCATCCCTGTTACTGTCTACTGTGTTGTCGGCACTCCAAGCCCTTCCCCAGTGCTTGTCCATCCGCTGAATCTAGTCAGCCTATCTAGAGATCCTTGTTTTAGGAAGATCAGCTGTTCCTCATCTAGCAGCAATCAGTTGTCAATATTCCTTTAGATAAGATTGGGGTCTGCTGTTCATTTTCCCAGTTCTATGCTGGGTTACTGTCTGGGAGTCTCTTGAGCCACCCTGGCCAACAACTCAAAGGAAGGTATTTCCCATCTGGCATTATTTCTTGTTATGTAGCCTTTAGCTATACACATGGACTCTTAAAGAATTATACTGATCCCTTTAATCTTTGATTATACTTACTTTCCTTTTGGGTGTTCAAGACCATACAGTTGGTCAAGATAAACCAATTTATTTTTCCTCTTAAGGTTGTTTGAGGATCTGTTCCTCAGGGGTCACATGGGCTTGAGAGGAGCTCCTGGCTCCTTTTTTTTTTTTTTAACCAGTTCCATCTCTCTGCGAAGATAAGTCAAAGGTCCTGCTCCACTGTGGCTGGCTTCACTTTTGAAGCATGGAGAAACTGTTTCCTCTGTGTTGACTCCTTTTTGTAGACTGGACACTGGTTCAAGTCCATCTGGTGGGGTCTCCATGCCTCCTTGATCAAGAGGACAGGTGACTCACCACAGTTACAGGACATTTTGAGAGATGCTCCATAGTCCCTTGGAACTTAGTTGACCTTGGAGGGCAAGAAGCAAAAAATGTCCTTTATGTCCCTCTGACCAAATTAGTTTAGGCCTCAAAGTATGGCTGTTAAACATCCAAGAATATTAGTTCCACCAGTCTGGTACTCTTGATTACCATGTGCCATGTAGATAAAGCATGGGCAAAGACCAAACCTTCTCAGATAAACCTTGCCTAGACATGTATTATGTTCCTTGAGCTAGCTGTATGTATAATTTGTCAGTAGTTGTTGAACTAATATGGTTCCCTCTATTTTTTTTAAACTAGCTAGGCATTATTTATCTCACATTGTCTAACCCTTCCACCATAGTTTCCCAATTTAAAGTGCCCCAATTTTTCCCATTTTTCCCTTAATAATACCCTTCTCCTATGGTCCCAGGAAAAGAAAGAATCTGAAAGAGAAGAACACTAGGAATCAGGTGTATAGGGATAAAAATGGGGTTATTTTACTGGGAGGTGGAAGGGAGGGTTATACAAGGAACCTTGGGGATAAAGGGCAAGAAGGAGCACACACACACATTTTAAAATGCAATCAGTTTCTCCACAAATAACACAAGCTATTGACACAGCCCTTGATTGCCTCCCAGAACTTGAAGGTAAGACCCTATTTCTGGGACAGGACATACTTTGGACATGGGACTTAAAGCAATCAAGGTGGAACTGATGTGGATGCCTCCTCCATGAAGACTAGCTCCCATAGTATCAGAAGACACTGTGCAAACTGCCAAGTGAGAAAACTAATCAGTGCTGCTATCCAGCTATGAAGTCTAAGAATCACAACAATGACCTGACTTGCAAATAATCTCTATTGATGCAACAGCGGCACTTCTATCTTGGGGGGGGGGTCATGAGCTATCTAATTGGATTTAAGGTCCAGTCAATGGGAGGGAACTCATGTATGGTACTGTAAACATAGCCAAATATATATATCTGGAAATGGCACAGACCCTAGAGAAAACCCTTCTGTCACATTCCTAGACCAACATAATTTCTTTTACTACATTCTAAAGGCATATCCTTATATTTACAGAGAATTATATCTCTTACCACTCATCAAATAAGTTTCTTTGTGCAACAGACGGAGACTATTACAAAGTTCCACAACTTGTCAAATGTAGCGAATAAGTATTTGTGAGGTGCCCAGCAATAAGTAACACATCTACAATGCAATCTCTACATCTAAGATTCAGGCAACAGAGAAGAACAGGGGCAGAAATAATATTGATGCATCTCTCAACTCTCATCAGTGAAGCTTCCTCATGCAACAGATGGTGATTAACCCAGAAAGCCACAACTAGCCAAAGTGCAGAGAATAAGCAACTACAGAGTGCTTAACCCTGAATAAGACATCTATATCAAATCTCACTCACCCAAGGCTCAGGAACCATTGTGGAAGGGAGGGTGGAAAGATTGTAAGAGCCAGAGACTCCAGCTTTAACTTAGAACTATTGGCAACCAATAATTGCTGGGAGGGAGAGTGGGTTTTCTTTAAGGGTGTGAAGCTAAAAGGATCAGTCAGGCTCCAGTGGATGGAACCACACCAAAGAACATTTGAAGATACAAAATTGACTGGATAGGCCTTAAAATATATGACAGAGTACATGAAACCCAGTAGGGCAGCCAAAGGAGGACTGCAAATAGGAGAGATGGTCTAACTGTGATAACATACGTTGTATAAAATTTGCAAAAATACAATTAAAATTTTTTAATTATATTTTTATTTTATGTGTATGTGTGTATTGCCTGAATATAAGCTGTGATAACATACGTTGTATAAAATTTGCAAAAATACAATTAAAATTTTTAATTATATTTTTATTTTACGTGTATGTGTGTATTGCCTGAATATAAGTGCACCCATGTCATGCAATGCCTGTGGAGGTCAGAAGAGGTTGTCGGATCCCCTGGGACTGGAGTTATGGACAGTTGTCAGCTGCCATGTAAATTTATTGTATGAAATTCTCAAAAAATCAAAAAAAATATTTTTTTAATTCTATGAAACTAGCTAATAGTAAAGTTGTCTATTATGCACTAATATTAATTATACTCAGTTGAACAGTTTTATTTATGCTTAAAGTGATTAACACTACCAATCAATTATTCCATGTACTTGTGACTCTCTTCCTTGCAAAACAAAGCTCAGCTATTCTCATACTCGTGAATTTGTTATAGACATTGGCGTCATTTCAAGGAAATAAACTGCTCGAGGGATGCTGCTATCTAGAAAGCATTCTCGTGAGCTCACACAATTGAGTTCCTGCCCTATGACTTCGTTTAGATTCAAAAGCCATCACACTATGTAATGCTTGCATATTTATCTCCAAATTCTTTCTGTTGCAAGAGTCCATCATAGCTATTTTGAAGGTTTGAAGGTTGGTCTAAATGGTGATGAATGAGATTTTGCAGAGTGGCCTGTGCTGCTGCTGCACTTGTTTGGGACTCAGAGTTCCTTTTCTACAGGAGGAGCTGACTGTGCCATGGCTTCCCCAACAGAGCTCAGCTTCCCATCTGGTGTGGGTTAGGATGGAGCCTATGACCTATGGCAGGTCTTGTACTCTGGAGAGGGTTAAGTTTAACCAGGCAACAGTATAGACATTTCAGCCAGTAGCTGTTAAGGGATGGTGTGAAAGCAGCATTCATACAGCAACTGGTCTTAGTATGTCTGCGCTCAAGACCATGGCAGGAGCTGTACCCTGGTTGTTGCCAGAGCAAAGGTTATGCCATCTTCAAGTCCCAGGGAACCCAGCTCAGCTCTTAATGCTCCCGAAGGGAGTTTTCCCTAGGAGCAGGACACCAGGACATGCTGGATGTGTGAAGAAGGCCTGTTGGACAAAATGGGAATGTCCATTTGAGTCACCGCTGAGTTCCCTTCCTCAGCCCACTGACATTGAGTGTCATGGAGAGCTGATGGAATCAATTAATTTCAAGGTGTATCAAGATAGGGAAATTGTTTCATGATTTCACTGGCTGTACCCCTTATGTGAAAGGTATGTATCCACTAGCCTTTATTTAAAAACACCACTCCTGTTTATATCATTGACACTTGCTGTCTATAGTCCCCTTGGTACCTGTGCTATGTCATAGACCTGCATCATGAACCCATATGTAAGGGCAAGGGACAGCTTTCGAAGTGTCCTCCTAACAGGGTGCCCAAGCAGCCAGATGGCTGTAGTGGGAAGCATTCAAATCCATGAACCTCTGGGCTCTGCAAAGAAGTGCTGTGTTTATTTGAGGACTACATACCCAAATTATCCTCAGCTTTCTCTTGGCAAAAGAAATGTTGAGACTTCCCCAACATGTCCAGCCAGGAGCTTTGGGTACTGGCAGCCCTAGCTTTGGATTCTGTCCTCACATCTTCCGAGATCAGTTTGTAGTTAGCTGTTGTCCAGTCTCTTCTATAGATTAGATGTTATGTGGAGCGTTCCTTAGCATGTCCCCTTCTTTCTGTGAGGTAGTGAGCCTCCGCTATTTTATAGATGGAAAGGCTGGGGAGAAAGCAAATGTGCTAAGATCTGGCTAAGATTCTGACTCTATACACAGTGTCCACAAAACTGTCCAACCTTGATATGGCTGAAGGAAGCCTCAGAGTTAGGACCAGTAGAACAAGCAGCAGCAAAACAAATGAACAAAAGACAGAAATGCTGTTGAGTTTTGTGATTCTCTTCAGAAATTCAAGTGGAAGTCATGACTGGCTGTGGCCCCATTGCAAACAGAGGGAAGGCCACATTTTATGCACCACACCCTCTTCCTCCCTGCAGGGTGGGCTTAGAAGGCAGGGCAACTTATCCTCCCAGAGTATCATGTAGGGATGAACATGTGGCAGGGCACCATGAATATTAAGTGGGCAGGGGATAGTGTGCTTGGCACAATGAAAGTAAAAGTGGCAAAAAAATATGTAACTCAGAAAGTATCTCTGCTGGAGAGAAAGCAAGAGGCATGTGAGCCCCCAGGAGCCCCAAGATGTCCTGCCTCCCAGAAAGTGCCTCTGTCCCCTCAATCCCACTACCATTTCCACTCACATTTCCAGACTTCACGTTCTGCTTTAAATTATCAAACTCCAAGCTTTGTACCTCCTAGTGGCCACAGCCTTCCATCCCAGGAGCCACTGACTTTTCTGAACATTAGTTAGTGACCCACATGCGTGAAGAGGGCTGCCAAGAAAACTATGCTTCAATTAGGTATGGGATCATTGTTAACCTTGAGAGAAGGGTAACGGGCAGGAGGTGCATCTCAGGGAGGCGAGGAACCGACTCTATGATCATCTACCTAGTCCTGGAATGGGACATGTGCCGAAAAGCACTAGGTCATCTCTCCCCTCTCCATGTGCATTTCAAAGGTGAGAAAACTGAGTCTCAGGCAAATTTCATGGTTACTGAGCTGCACAGCCCCTGCTGTCTCCACCACCATGCTGTAAACACACCATTCGTTTCTACTTTTGATGTATTATAATGCTTGCTTGAGCTGAGCAACTCACAAAATGGTCACATCTTTATTGGGGCAAGAAACCTCTTGTGATACTTCTAACACTGCTTCTAGCTACAGTGAACAGATGCATTCAGTGGACCATCTGCCCTCACTCGTTGACTAGTGCAACTCTCCCCAGTAGGAAGTATGTCTCTGAGATTTGTATAAACTTCCTCTGCAGCTCTGAGACTCAATGCTATGGAGTGCAAAAGGACTCACTCCAAGGTCTTCCCTGAACATGCGGTCACAAGGCATCAGAAGTGATCACATCTGCTCTTCCTGAGTGGCCCTTCACAGAAAAAGCTACCTGCAGAAAACACTTGCCCTCTCTCATATATACATGCCTCATTGTCTGTGTACCTGTTTTATTGCTCAAAAAGAAAATGAAGGGTCTGGGGAGATGGCTCAATCAGTGAAGTGCTTGATTAGAGTTTGATCTCCAGAGCCCACTAAAAAAAGTCAGGCATGATAGCATGCACTTGTAATCCCAGCACTGGGGAGGATGAGACAGGTGGATTGCTGGAGCTCACTGACCAGCCAGTCTAGGCATAGATTAATCAGAGAGTTCCAGGCTAGTGAAAGATTCTGTCCTAAAAAAAGAGGCAAACAGCACCTGAGGAACAATACCTGAAGTTTACCTCTGGCTTCTACATACATGGGCATACATACCTGCGTACACATGTGTGCCCACACATACACACGTATACCCATGAAAGTGTCCAACATTACTGTTCATCAGGGAAATGCAGATACAAACCATGGTGAGGCTTACTATTTTAAAGACAGTAGGCAGCTGCTGGGAAGTGTGAGACTTTGGAACCCTGCACACTGTAGACAGGAATGCTAAAGGATGCAGCTGTAACACAAAGCAGGAGGGAACTTCTTCCAACAGTTCAAAACAGAACAACCTTATGTTAAAGCATTTCTACTGTAGGAATCTAGCCTAAAGAACTGGCAACAGAATCTTGAGGGATACTGTTCTCCCATGGTTATTCCAGTGGCCCTCCTAATAGCCAAGACAGGGATTAACCAGAGTCCATCGGCAGATGAGTGGATGACCAAGCACACATCTGTGTACTCAGTGGTGTTTAAGGCACACAGTGTAAAAGGGATCACTTATAGAAAGGAAGGATCAAGAGGTAAATTGATAGCAGAGCACCACTGCCCGATCCCAGGACAGTGTCGGTGTGGATGCTACTGTGAGTAGTGTCACTGCATGGCTGTGCGTCCCAATCAACGAACTCCACATGCTCCAGCCCTTCAGAGTTCCAGTCCCACAGCACCCATACCTTTCCAGCCCCCTCTCCATGCTCCCAGGCAGAGCACTAACCAGGTCACCTGGAAGAACACTGCTAGTGCAGCTCCTTCTGCCTCTGTACCAAGGGGAACCCAGCTGAGGTTGAGCAGTGAGGGTTCTCTGTTCAGAAAAATTGTCATCCCTGGGGCTCTGCAGGTGGAGGATTCAGCCTAGTTAAGGGTAATTAACCCAGCAGCAGGCTCCAGAGCTCCTTGAGGCTTCCTTACCAACAAGCTTTGAATAGTACAGTAGCAAGACAGGAAGTCATGCAGCTGTGAGTTTGGGGACCAGTGTCACTGGGACCCCACTCCCTTGGAGCAACCCATCAGTTCTGAGACCAAGGCATACCTTTCTCTTCTCTGTAAAGTCGATGACCCTCTCACAGAGAAGCCCTGAGTAAACTGGATGGTGTGCCAACAACTCAGCTAGGGCAAAGAATGTGTGAGTAGACGCTATTGACTTCCCTCCAAGCCCATTAAGTAATGAGTTCAGGTGACCCTGAATATGTTGGCTGTCTTATTCACTCAAGCCCTTAGGTATCTGCCCTACCCACACTTGCTGTGACTTACCTTGCTGGTTCAGTGCCTGGAATGTTCTTCCAGATCACTTTCTGTGGTTAGCTTCATTCAGTATTCTTGCCTGATTACTGTCCTGAGGCTTTATGGCAGATGAGAAGCTAGATGCCTGTTTCTTGGCCCTGATCTGCTCCATCACCAGTGATCCCCTTGTCCAAAGATTTGGCACTCTGGGTACTGCTTAGTCTGTCTCACAAAGGACAGCCTCACTCATATGTGTTGTGATGACTTGTGTGAGAATGAGCAGGTTAGCTGGGCCAGGCTATATTTTCTAATTCAAGGGCCCTCACACTCTGGCGGTAGCCCTCAGATAAAGGGCTTGGAAAGGGCAATTGGTGCTTACAGGTCTCATGTGACCAAATCAGTCCAGCTTCATCCTCATCCAACTTGTAATGAACAGTGGCCCATGGTACCCAGGTTTGCACTGGGACCCTACCTCCAGCAAATGACCCCACACAACTGTGCATTGCTTGCAGGCTCCTGAGATACAGTCTTCATAAGCCAGTAGTAACTATTAGCCAGGCTCTGTACTTAAAGACTGGCTGGAAGTACAGGAAGAAACATATTCAGAAATCCTGGTCGGCATGGACCAAGAAAGAGTGTCTGCCTGACAGCTCCAAATACCACCAACCACCACCAAAGCCAGCTCTGTGTGGTAAACATGTGGGCACTGTCCCCATAGAAGCCAGTTTTCCCTCAAGTCTCTTACGTCCATGAATCCCTGATAGGCACACCCAGAAAACCACGAGGACCTGCACAGTGCTTACCCAGGGTAAGCTTCTGTCCCCTCCTCATCTTTGTCTCTAGCTTTCAACACAGTGAATCCTACAAAGAAGAAGTTAAACCCTGTGCTTGTGATAGGCTCCTAACACTGCAAGGGCTAAACTCTCCCTCCACTCACACTGTCTCTGGATGTCTCTGTTTCTCACAGTCAGTACACAAAGGACAGAGCAGTGAGACTTGTGCTTTCTTGAGGCTGTGATTTCTTATGAAGTAAGCCCTACACACATCTTTACTCCTAAGAACCCTGTATCCCTGGGAAGTGGTAGGAGGTGAAAACAGCAGCAGCCCAGGGCCAAGGGCCGCCTGGTATTCCCAGGCCCTTGGGTCTCACTCTGAATGAAGGGTAGAAGGAATTCTCTAGGACTGAGCAATTTCACATACCAGACTTAAACTTCATTCTCAGCTTGAGACTTCATAAAGTATAATTTAGTGGCATGAAATCAAATAGAGCCCCTGGCCCTGCATTTCCTGATAATGCCATCAGAATTTTATGGTAAGAAAACAAAAAGCATACACATAGCATTCAGAAGAACATATGTTTATAAACTTGTATAATATACAATGCTAAAAGAAATGACTCACTCCCTGAAATATTACTAACAGCTTGAACTTGTTACTCTCCCCTGATGCTGTGATGATACACCAATTGCTCTGTGCAATTTGCTAGTGCGCACATAGAATATTAGCACATAGATCATACATGACATAAAGTTTTTATTGACACTATTTTTAGTACAACTTACATCACATTGCATACCTCATCTTACAGTATTATTATCATTATTATCTTTTGTATTTTAAAGACAGGGTTTCCCTGCAGCCACAGCTAACCTGAACTTACTCTGTAGACCAGGTTGGCCTCGATCTCACAGAGAGATCTGTCTGCCTCTGCCTCCTGAGTGCTGGAATTAAAGGAATGTGCCACCATGCTCAGGGAAGTATGTTATTGTTTTAACTTTTAAAAGCTATTTTATTTATTATTTTTATTTTATGTGTATGAGTGTTTCGCCTGCATGTATATAAGTATATCCAGTGCCTGTGGAGGTCAGAAGAGGACGTTAGATTCCCCTGCAACTGGAGTTACAGATGGTTATTAGCCACCATGTGGATGCTGGGATTCAAACCTGGGTCCTCTGCAAGAGTAGCCAGTGCTTTTAACTGTTGATCCATCTCTCCAGCCCCTATTTTAACTTTTAAACATTTTAGTTAAGATGCAGAGCATAAAATTGTTCATTTCTGTGGGACACCATGCAATTTGTTTTTGTTAGCATTTGTTTTCTGAGGCAGGGTCTCCCTCTGTGGTCCAGGCTGGCCTCAAGCCCTGAATGTCAGGAAGTCTACATGTGCACTACTGAACCTGGCATCTATGTGATGCTTTGATGCAGGAATATATTATGTGATGCTTAAAGGCAAACAGACCGGCCTTTTTAAATGTTTATTTCTTTATGAGGAAAACATTCAAAATCCTTTCCTCTGCCTCTTCAGCATTATCTAGTGAGGCATGATAGCACATCAAGACTGGTTGCTTTTATCTGACTGGAACTTAGTACCCATTGATCAATCTCTCTCCCATATTCTGGCGACCACTATTAAACCCTCAGTGTCTAAAGATCACATGACTGAGATCATGCTGCACTTGTCTGTGTCTGGCTTGCTTTACTGAATATAACATCCTCCAGTTCTATACATCTAGATTCCATTATTTTGGATGGCTGAATGGTATTCCATTTATGTATATGTCATATTTTCATTACCAATTCACCAGACAATGGATACTTAGGTTTGTGCCATTTCTTGGCCATTGTGAATTATGGTACAGTAAACACTGACTGCAGACAGCCTGACATGCTACTTCGTTTTCTTTAGATATATTCCTACTAGTGAGAATGCCAGGTCATATACAAGTTCTAGTTTTCATTTTTGAGAGCTCTCCATCCTGATTCCATAATGGCTGTCCTAATTCACAGTCCCATCCACAGTGTGCAAGGAACCATCTCCTCAGCCCACCAACTCTGTTCCCTTTTTAGTAATAGACATTCTTTCTGGGATGGTGCCTCACTGTGGCTTTGATTTGTATTTCCCTGATGATTGGTGATACTGAGCTTTTTTTTTTTTCAAACATTTTTTGGGCAACTCTATGTTTTCCTTCCAGAAATATCAATCTACTTAGGTCTACAGTTCATTTTTATATCAGATTACTTGATTTTTCCTATTTAGTTTGCGCATGCGTGTGTGTGTGTGTGTGTGTGTGTGTGTGTGTGTGTGTGTCTTTAGTTTGTTTGAATGTTTCTTTTGTGGTAGAATCTACTATGAAACATAAAAGTTACCAATTTAATATTTTAGGTATATAGTTCAGTAGTGATCATCACAGTTAACACTTCCATGCAGCATTACCACCTTCCATCTCCAGAACTCTCCTCTTCCTAAACTGAAACTCTGCCTCATTAAGGACTAACTCCCCAGCACCCCAGCTCCTGACACCACCATCCTATGTCCTGTCTCAATTAATGTGATGAGTCTAGGACCTCCTAAGACTGGAACCACTTAGCACTTTCTGCTTTTGTGACTGGCATATTCACTCAATATCCTGCCCTGAATTAAGACCCACCCCCAGGGAAGCTATGTTGGAATCTCCCTTTTATGGAAGGCTGAGTTATCTCTCTCTGAAGTCAAGTCTGGGTTTTAATACCCATCATAGACACATAGTCACTAAAATCACCTCCTGAGTAAAAATACTCTAAGAAGCTTCAGAATAGTCAAATCATAGATTCAGGTTCAGGAATGTTCCTGATCACTGAAAATGCTTTTGCTCTTGAACTTATTTACCAAGTGCAACCTAGGAAATCTTTACCATAAACTGGAGCCCCTCAAATACTCCACACTGTGTCTGAGGCAGGACTTTGCTATACTATAGGGGGCTCTTAACACATTCCATTAAGGACTACTTCCATGACAGAAGAAGATCTGAACTCCTTGACAGCAGGGACAAGGCACCATTTGCACAAGCAGCATGGGAAACTGTCACCTCCATTGAAATGTGTGGTGCTGTTTATTATTAAAGCTATAATTGGCCTGTGATGGTCTAAGTAAATTTCTTTAAGAAATGATTATTAAATACTATCACTTTATAAGAAATTTGAATCCATTTTTCAAAGTTAGTCTACTTCTACACAGCAGGTAATTTCTCACTAGTATCTCTTCCTCACCTGGCTCTGTTTCACTCTTATCTGGTCACATGTGGGGAGGCCTCCAGCAAGGTCAAAATAGAGAAGAGAGACATACCCCAATGACATTGTTAAGTTTACTGTGCTTGTCCATCACAGGGTCTGAAAAATTCTCTTATAAATAACCTCCCCCCCTTGGATTACTGGTGCACCTGAATTTTCTGGTGTAAATTTTACAAAATAGCATAAATACATTTCCTTAAAATAATCATTTTGAAGGCATGTTTAGAAGGAATTGTTGAAGTTTACGAGAACTATCTTCAAAATATCAAAGATTGCATAAACATTTAAAAATCTACGCTATATCTAAATACAGTGAACACTGATTTTTTTTTTTTTTAAGCATTATATGTCAGGCTACTTTCCACAAGGAGGCTACTTGATTTCAAACAAGCTCTGTTTGGTGCATGTGGACAGCTGAGGGTAGGATGGCAGGAAGAGCTTTCCACACTGAGGCTACCTCAGCATTCCATGTGGAGCTATGCCAATCCTATTATCTTTCTGATCTTTCTGGTACCATACCAGAGGCCTGTGAGAAGATGTGGTGGGGACAGCAGCTGTAGAAAGCCCCAGATAGTCTCCCAGCCCCTAGGGCCATCTCAGGTCTCCAGGACTTTCTGAATGAACAAGACTTGCAGGTAAACCTTTAAATAGTTGCTGGTAATCAAACATTCCCACCTTGGAATCTCACATAGCAAAGAAATTACTCATTGTTTTCAATATTGTGACATTTTTCAAACTGCTAACAGAAATATTATTTCCCAGAAGCCCTCTTCAGGAATCTATAGCCACTTGTAGGAGTGCTGACAGACAGCTAACCCAATGAAGAACTGCCACGTAAGAGCTTTATAAAGCTGGAAGCCAGGAAAGTTAGCAATGCTGGGAACTTAGGTTATTTAATATTTTTGCCTTCAGAGGATCTCTTAAAATGCCGTAATAACAGATTTTCTAAAATGCATGTTAGCTCCAGAGGAGTGAATCCTGAAATGTACCCTCTTCATATGACAGGTGAGATGCATACCCGTCCTCTGAGAATATCACCCAGCAACATGGCTGGTAAAAAACATTTTTATTAGTTGTTTAATGCCCGGAACAGGGAAGAACAGCCCATGTCTAGGAGCTGGTGGCAGATTGTATGTTCGTATGACAAGCTCAGTATGCTGATCCAGCCAGGCCCAGTCAGCTATCCAAGGTCAGCAAACACCTGACTGTATACTCTACTGTTTTCATGCCCTAGAAGATACCTTTGTGCTTTCCACAAAATTGTAAAATAACCTTCCTGCCCTGGTGGCATGACTGTGAGAAAGAAGGCTGGGAGACGGTCACTTCCAGGTAGTCTAAACACTCAGATTCAGGGCAGCATGAGGCTGATACTGTTGCATATTCAAAATGATATACTTCTAACTACCAGAATGTTTTAAAATATCAGTTTGTCACTAGAATTGTTATAGTATTTTAAACACACTGGGTGTGAGTTTCTGCGATGTGTGAAGTGAGGCTCTACTCTCCCCTTAACTACCCAGAAGGGAGGTACATTAGAGGTGCCCTATGGTGAGTGTTTTTAAAGAGCCAGAGTGATGCTCCAAGCAAACACAGCAAACTCAGCCTCCCCTTCTGATTGAGACAGTCAGAATGGCCAAAAAAAGGGGCAGAAATACGCAGGGCCAAGAGCCAGGTTGAGAGCCAGTGCAGAGCCAGTGCAGAGCCAAGCACAGTCATCAGTCACAGAAACGAGGTCCCCGTCTGCAGGTTGGGTGGGCTTCCTCTACATGTTCCTTCCCCACCCTTTGTCCTAACACAAGCCCTCAAGCTCCAAGTGACAGGCCTGCCAGACCTAGAATGTCCTGACACACGATACTTTTCTGCCCAATCAGAGCATATGGAATTAGATTTTCACAGAAGAGGCTTCAGCTAAACAGGCAAGCTTTGAGTTATTAAGTGGCCCAAGTGTTGCTCAGAGTTTGTGAAGTACCAACAGGATTGGACTGGCTGCCCACCCAAGGAGTGTTGGCCCTAAGACAGCAAGAAAGCAGCACCAATCATTCTTCCCCAGAGCACTATGACTAGGAGAATACCTAGGAAAACACTTCTAAACAAATTAGTGTTTGTTTTCAAAACGTGTACATTGAATATTTTCTTCATTTAACAACTAGATATTGATTCCTAAACAAGGTAGGTTGATCTTTTTTTTTTTCAAAATATGCAAGGTTTCTAAAATTGTTACATATTCCTAGTGTCAGTTGGAGCACACCCTCTGGGGAAAGGGAAATAGCATTCAGCAAACATTTCTTAGACCTCACTTGCCTAAGATTCACACTGAGAAATTAATTAGCTCTTATTAATGTCTATAAGTGCTTTATTCCCCTTTTACTTTATATTCTAGAGTATTGAGGCTTTTAATATTAAAGGGGGAAAGAGCATAGTCTCATTATAATTTTCTTCAACTCAGGACTATTCCGACCTGAGACCCAATGATGCTAATAACACTGTCAGGAATTGGTCTCCTGGCTGCTCTGACTGACTTTCCAACCTTCATAGCAGTCCTGGAAGGTGAGTGTCACTCTCCCACTTCTCAATGACAGCAAGCAAGATTCAGTGATAACCAGGAAGTAAGGTCCAACTTATGGCTTTACCAAACCCTGTACACAATGACAGGATGTCCAGGCAGGAACTGGAGGCCGAAGTAAAGGAGTACCTGCAAGACCTCTAGGAATGAGATCCCTAAAACAAAGAATGATCTCACACAGACCCTGAGGAACTGCAACTTCAAAGCCAAGAATTATTCCAAACGGATCCCAAGAACACAGAGCCCTTGAAGCCCTTCTCCTGCCCCTCTGCACATACCTCACCTATTAAGGAACATGGTGTACAGCTAGCGGTGAGTTTACTGCTAATAGGTGAGAGGTGAGGACCCAGATTGTCAGAGTCTGGCCTTATATCTGAGGTCCAGATTGGGGCATGGTGTGTTTCCTGCTATCTTGGCTCTCTGAAACCCACCAGGCCCTGGGTTCCTTCCTAAAGTTGTCCTGATCAGAACATGATGGCCTCTTGCAGCTTTTGTGTCCATTGTTAAGAATACCAAGAAAAGGAGGGCAATGGGACCCTTACCTCCCCATGAAGGGACAGGAAGAGACCCATGGCCCTAACAAAGGGTCTACCTGTATCATTGAGGAAGCTGATCTGCAGAGTCTGCTGCTACTTCTCATGTCTACAACAAGTAAATCCCCCAAAAGACCAACACAGAGGATACTCATTCCCAACTCAAAGCATGCTAGGAAATCCCCTGTGTGATGCTTACCATGTCCCAATGTTGTAGCACCTATGTGCTCTGTTTGATGCCATGCCCATGCTGAGGAGGACCTGATAACACAACTCAGAAAATGGGGTGTACATTCCCCATCATGCACTGCAAGAACACTCAACAGACACCAATGCAAAGCCCTTTTGTGAAGGCGCTAGATCAGTCTTGAGGGGAGCCCAATGCTGTTTTGTTGGTGAGTGGGTGGGTAAGTAGGTAGAGAAAAGCTCTCACTTTGCAGCCCAGGCTGGCTTTAAACTCATAATCCTCCTGCTTCAGCTTCCTGAGTGCTGGGATTATAAGCATGTCTATCATGCCTGGCTGCATCCCTGAGTTGTGTGAACTGAAGTATGTATGTTGCAGCTAACTGATGTGTCCATAAAAACAAGACATATTGGAAGGGGTGACACATTGTCAAAGGACTGAAATTATGAAACCTCAGCAGAAGACAGAAAAACGGGTAATGGTGGTTTTTCTTTTGTCCAGAAAAACAAAATTAATTATTCATTCTCTGTACTAGGAGTCTTAAGTTTCACCACAACCATTTTCTTCTCCGTGCCTGCAATTAATCACAGGCCACCTCGCAACTCTCACACTCCTATAGCAGATTAGAAAAAATCCTTTTTGGTTGGTTGTTTTTTGAGACAGGGTTTCCCTGGAGCCCCAGCAGGCCTGGAACTTGCTATATGGACCAAGTTCGCCTCAGTCTCACAGATGCACCACCATACCCTGTGGAGAAAAAGTTATTTTTAAAACATAAAGTTAAAGTGCCTGAAATTAGGGTGCCTTCGGTTGCTGAAAGCTCTAATCACATTGGAAATGCTCATATTCCCAGTTCTTACTGACTTTCTCTACCTAGTCCCAGCTAATAATAAGCCAGGCCCAAGGCCACTTCTTTCAATGAGCCATCAGATCAGGGACACAAACCTTCCAGAATACCCTGACTTTCATACTGAGGTACATGCCCTGGTGCCTGGACCTCAGCCATTCCTCCCTCCATCCTGGATATCAACTTCAGTGGGTACACTTAGACATGGTCAGTCTCTGAGATCCTATTTTTAGACACAGGTTCCTGGGACGGAAAGAGGAAGCATCTTCAGGAGCTAGCTAATATGTGTGCTTGGCTGGGTCATGGTGTCTAGATATTTGGTCAAGCACCTGTCTGGATGTGGCTGTAGTGTTGTATAGATATTAGCACTTAAATCAGTAGATTCTGGAAAAGGCAAGTGACCTTCTACAGTAGGAGTGGGCCTCATCTAATCAGTTGAAGGCTTTAAAAATATTGAGGTTCCCAAAAGAGGAAGGGATCTGCCTCCCACTGTGGTCAGACTTGAACCACAAGTCAGCTCACCACCTCTGGGGCTCCTGGCTGTGGTCCGCCTTACGTGTTTTATGCTCCATGGCCTCTATGATTATTTGGAATAATTCCTTAAAATTAATTCGCTCACATCATATTAGCTCTGTCCCCTGCCCCACAGTAAGTGACTAATCCAAGATAAACCCAGTGAGAAGGCTGGGGATCCACAGTGTCTTACATAACTCCTTTTCATGGTGGTTGGTCCCTTCCCTCAACAGGAGAGAAGCCCCTTCATTCCTCTGAGCCAGTTGCACTCCAATCCTACCAGAATTCAGGTCTTGTCCTCTCATCAGGCTGTGTAGCTATGAGATCTGAAGCCTCCTGTGGTGACAGATGACTTCCATGACATGATTTATCTATGGCTCTGAAGGTCCAGCTTCTATACCCTGTCCCTGGAGGGGTGATGGAATCTTCTGAAGACAGACCTACTTAGGAATAGGGGCAGAGCTGGCTACTACAGTGACTGTCCCATACCACTTTCCTCCTGTAGAGAGCCTCCACCTAGAGTCCCAGCCTCAAAGCCTCATAAACCTACTCTAGACTCTTTATTAGATATGCCTGACCAAGAAGAGGAGAGAGCTCTGTCATCCACAAGTCACTAGACACAAGGTATTTGTGGTTGGGTAGGATGAGCAGCACGCCACGCAGTATTAGACACTGGTGAAAGATTCAAGATCATGACAGAAAACCGAACATGGGTCCTTCTTCTCACAGGGCCTATGAACTGTGAAGAGATGCCTCAAGCCTTCTTAGAGGGCCAACAGCAGAACCCACACCTACTCAAAGGGAGCAGTGAGCCTGGTGCAGATGTCCTCATAGGGGGTCATCTCTGACAGAGCAGGCCATGTGGTCTCCACAGTAAGAAAAGAAACATGAGAATACACTGGGCTGTGGGGAAGATCAGCTACATCACTAACAGAACACTGGGTCCTATCAGATAATTAGAAAATAAAATATAAGGGAGGGAGAACAGTGAAAAAGACAAACTCTGAGGACTGAGCAGCAGGTTGGGCACTGGGCAGTAGGCTACACATGACAACAGAGGGAGAAGGGCCATGAAGAGGCACTGGGAAGGTCAAGGGCAGAGTGGGAAGGACAGAGGAGACAGCGGAGAGTGGAAGGGGCCAGGGAGGGAGTGGGTGGCAACTCTGTGAAGGCAGCACAGCTTTAACAATGTGGCCTTGGAAGACATACACAACAACCCAGCCAGAAGAAGCAGAACATTACTCAGCCACAAAAGATACAAACTACGACTCAGCCAGAGAACATGCAGGTTAATTCTCTGAACCTCCCTCTACAAAGCTTGTTGAACACATCATGATTTTTCTGTAGTCTTAAACATTATGGCATAGATCTCCTTTTAATGTGGAAAGATGTTGATGGGCAAGAAAAATAAAATCTTATTAGATGTTACAACATCACTTTCAAATACTGTTAAAACCTAAATGTGTGTGTTACCTGTGTAGGAAAGCTGCAACCCAGTGTCTGTAGCCTGGGTGTGCAGTGACAGGTAAGTTTTCCTTTCTTTGTGAATGTCTTTATTACTCCCATTTTAAAATGCTTATCTTGTTACTATACCAAGAAAAGGGAAAAGCTATTCTCAATAAAAGATAAACCTCCACTTCCCACACCAACCCCCAGGCAGGCAGACAGGCTGGGTTTCTGCCTGGTTGCAGACAGCGTGTCAGGGCTCTGTGCTCCCTCCTTCTCTTCCTCTAGAAGTCCTACCACCCACTGGGATTGGATTGGGTCTGTCAGTATTTCAAAAAGTGATGTTTACATGACCAGGAACAAATTGACAGGTTGGAAAAGAGCTGCATGGGCCCTTGACTTCTTCTCTATTTTCAGTGTCTCGAGAAGATTTTAGATTCTGAACATTCCCCTGGGACAAACATTCAGGGCTGAAATGGTGGTGGAGACTGACGAGTATCAGGTTCTTGAATGTGAGTCAATGCTTTGGGGAGGGATTTGAGATCCAAGAAGGAAAGGCAGCTTGCTAAGGTGACCAGCTGAAAAAGCAGCCCTGGGTAGTAGTCATTAACTGAAATCACAGAAGGTACAGAGACAATTTCAACCTAAGCCTGAATACGTTTACACACTCTCCATTAGTGAGAACCTTTGATAAAGGAAGAGAAATGTTGTGTCTTCTTTTCTTTTTGGCTTTTGTATCCATAAAGACTGTCATGGAACAAACCAGAGAAAATCAACAACACAACACCAACTTCTGGGGTGCCCTAGATCAGCAGACTTGGAACTCAAGGCCCTAGCTTTGAGTCTTCAGTGGCTTCCCTTGGGCTCAGAAATTGCTTAATTAGCACCAGCCTTTCCACTGGACCAGCTTAAAATGCCCACGTCCAAGCCTGCTTCTCTAGTGATGAATTTCCAAAGTGTTTTGAGAGCCTGCATGGCCCTCCTGCAGTGAAAGATAGGTCAGATCAACTAGGCTGGCAAACAGCAGCAGACCCCAAGAAAGGGTTGGAGCCTGGAAGCCAGGAGAAGTTAGGTAGGAAAGCATAGAAGAGTAATCACATCCAAGTCACAGGCTGTGAATCACTCATTGCACACAATCTCCTTCCCTATCACTTCCTATGGTCATCAAGTTCACCCCAGAATGCCAACCATATGGCCATAAAGCAGAATGTCAGCAGTGTGGTGGCTGTGGCTCTCTGGATAGAGACCAGGTCTACCAAACAGCCAAGGTCTATCATGAGGTGATGGATCCCACATGATGGATGAACAGGACTCCTGTTACAGAAATTTTCTGTAACATGCTCCAGAGGAAAACAACCCCTATTTAGTTTTTTAATCCTTTAACTTGCCATGATAAATGACGAACTCCTAAGCACAGCTCAGTTCCTTTCCTTCTGTATCTTCTCTACCCTTCCTCACAGACCACTAACTCAGTGTTAAAGAATGGTGCTACCTGGACTAGAAACCAGTAAAAACCTAGGACTTAGCACATTTGCAAACTACCACTTTAAACCCAAGTTCAAGGCCTTAGCAGTGCCAGACACGTAGCCAGGAGGAAGGGTGCCCAGAGTGAAGAAACCCAAGGTGAGCTGGAGAGACCTCTGAAGGCAGATACAGCTAGCCCAGAGCCCACATATACTCCTGACTGGAGGAAGGGGATATATCAGTTTTCTATGGTCATCTGCTTCTCAGGAGACCATGCCAGCTGCTGCTGGAAAAGGAAAGAAGTCATCTGTTATCTGATCTGGCTTATGAGGTTTACATATGATCTTCCAGCCCTTTCTGTGCACAGACAGATGACAGACAGACAGATACTATAGAGTAACTTGTTACCATATGTCTTAGTTTGTTCTTCATTGCTGTGAAAAACACTCTGACCAATACCAACTTGGGGAGGAAAGGATTTATTCAGCTTACAACTCCCAGG
>NW_008335593.1:626842-703920 GCF_000622305.1 Nannospalax galili | reverse complement strand
TGGCCCCTGCTCAGCCTGCTTTCTTATGCAACACAGGCCCACCTGCCCAGGGGTGGCACCACCCACAGTGGGCTGGGCCCTCCCACATCACTCATCAAGAAGATGCCCTTCAGACATGTCCACAGGCCAGTGCAATAGAGGCAATTTCCCGATTGAGGCTCCCTCAACCCAGGTGTGTCAAGTTGACACTAAAGCTATCCAGCACACCATAGATCAGAAACCTATCAAGGCCACAGAGTTTAGAACACAAAGCAATGGTGAAGGTTACATGGAGGGTACAGGAGTCACAGGCTCCACTGGGAGGGAGGGCTGGACAATTTAAGAGGGGCAGGGCTTCTGGTGAGGCTGGAGTCAGGCTGGTGGAGAAGCGCAGCTACAAAGAGCTGATTTGGGACAACAATGTGAAAGCAGGACAGGAATGAGAAAGGCAGGTGTACAAGACAGGGGCAGCAGCAGAAGTAGAACTCTATTCCAGGGGGTGACAGGTCTTGGGCAGTCCAACAGGAGCCTGAGGGAGGGTACATGAGGGACAGACTATAGTGATAGGGTTAGCAATGCAACTCTAGAAAGGTGGGTGAGCAGAGGCAGGGAAGGCTTGGGACTCCCAGCCTGAGCATCTGCAGGTGGTACCCATGAAAAGAGAACCATCAACAGCTGAGGGAGAATGTGGGTTCTGCCTGAAGCAGTGTGTTCAGGTGATGATGGATTCTCAAGGTGAATGCTTCCATAGACTCTGGAAGGGCTCTGACAGTACAGAGACACGTCAAGGCTGGTGTCCAGCTTTGGGAAATGAAAGTTGCTGAGGTGACAACTGGAGAAATGAGATCAGATGAAAGAGAACACAGAAGACAAAGAGGACGAGAGGACTTGGAAAGTTCTTAACTCAGGAATAAAAAGATGTGGCTGACTGAATAATAACTAAACCAACTGTCTGAGATTGTGAACATCAGCTGCCCTACAGGAATCATAGCAAGGAGATGAAGTCATGGCCTCTAGGACATAAACTGGGGTGGGAACCTGAGAGAACAGGCTACACTCCTCACATGAGGACAAAGAGTAGAAAGAACAGAGGTTAGTTGGAGAACACAGCTGAGAATGAGAAATTTCAGAATGTTGCAGACTTCAGGGACAGAGGCACTTGAACATACTTGTGCAGCAAGACAAGAGGTGGGGGAGAAGCTGAGGCTGAGGCTATAGAGACAGACTGATACAGAGATCCCACATGAAGCAGGAAGGAAGGGTGATGCAGTGGAAAGCCAGGCCTGAGAACTGTCAGGGAAGAATGCGTTGGTGTCCTGGATGGTTTCATGCTATGATAGGCAGAAAATCCTTTCTATAAAATGCTTGAAGCCACCAATGCCTAATGGTATTTCCTTCTTATTGATTCTGAGGCGTTTTCATGACATAAAAATATTGTTTCATTTTGTAACAAAATAATATACTTCTACCATGTATTGAAATCACACTTGGGCAGACTGAGAAGAGAGACCTTTATTAGCCCCTTACATACATGAGTAACCTTCTATATTTAGAAAAACATCCACCATGGTGCAAAACAAGACTTCTTTTTCTTATGGAGGTGCCCTCACAGCTTTGATGTCTAACTTTTGTAACACTACATAATTGCTGAGCCACATGAAAGCAATCTCTTCAATCCTTTTTTGGTGATCACTTTAGAACACTGTGCTACAAACTTCCCCAGCTTGACCAACCAATCACATCTAGTTCTTAACTATTCTTGAGGTCAGTTAGTAAATTAAGAGGGAAAAGTCATTGCTAAATTCAGACTTAAAATATCCACATATTGATACTTCATGGAATAAATGAGAGCAATGAAAATAATTCAGATTTTAAATTTGGGTAAAAATACTGATACCAACTTGGGTTTCATAAAAAAAGATTTAATGACTTCCCATGATACTTGCTACTTCATAAAAGTAAGAAAGAATTAGACAGGGGGAGGTGCAACTGCAGTTGCGTTTAGACTGTGTGGAGGAAGGATCCCTGCAGACTGACATCTCCCTTTCAGCCTTGGTCAGTAAAGATACATGATTGAAAAGAACTACAGTCTAGCCCATGTTAGAGAGCCATGTGGGTGCCACCCAGTGTCCCCTGAGTGGCGTCCTATGAGAAAAATTCCCTTTAAATGTAGTATGCTTTTGTCCAAAGTGGTTCCTTTTGAAGGAAAGATATTTTCCTCGCTGGGTCTCCTGGAGACTCAATACAACAGACTCAGAGTCAAATCTCACAGTCAAGTGATCAGCTGTGGTCAAGACAGATGTTTCTTTCTGGTGAATTCTGACTTATAACTTAACATTTCAGCATACTTCTAGTTCCACTTTCTGTAAGTGAATAAGACCAGGGAAAAAACACCCTATTCCTGCCCTACCAAATTTCATGGTTTCAGGAACAGCCTGTCTTGAATTCTACTTTTTCCAGATCAAATCAGCCACCACCAATGATCTCCACTGAGGCAGGTTTGCCCCGTTCGGGCTGTTGCACTAGATAACACTTTGAGCATGAGAGCAGTCCCTCCTACGTCCAGGGTACTCAGCCCCATAGTACCCCGCAGATAAGACCCTGATTTGCTCCAGGAGATAACATGCCAGGAGAGGAAAACTGACACAGCATGAGGCTGTACTGTGCTCAGATATTCATGCCAAATGCTGACTCCTTGGCAAGTGTGTTCCCAGGACAGGTGCTTCTCTTTCTGAGTGTAATTGCCTGTAAGTGTGTTGTTAGTCTTCTGCTTTTCTCCACAGGTGTCCTAGACTCACTGCCTCTCAGCTAAAACTGGATAATTATTAATTCCCAGATATGGCTTTGGTTTTCAGAAACAGGGTGGTCTCCAACTTGTGACCCACATGCTTTGCCTCTTAAGTGTAGTCTCAGAAGTGTGCCACCATACTTAGCTTTGAAGTAATTTTTATTAAATAGAGAAAAAAGTATAAATGTAAAGGTCTAAAGGGTTAAAAAAGGTAAAGAAATAAATTGTTTGAAAATATTTTTCCTGTTCTTATTTAAAGTCCAAGAAAATTCCTTTCAAACGAGGAACACAACATCCTTTACATAGAGTTTTCAATCTATGCCTTCAGCACTAGCTCCCAAGAACATGATATTTTAAGTAATAGGCAGATGCATGCACTTCCCAGAGAAATGACTGAGGGGCTACACAGCTCACAGCATGCATGGCTGCCAGATTGGGTTCAGGCAACGTCCAGAGAGAATACAGAAAGTTTATCATGTTCGTGTCTCTGGTTTCCTCTTCTGATCTAAGCTACAGGGGACTATGTGTTCTCCTCCCACCTTAGTCAGGGATGAATCAAAGATTAAAACATAGTGGCAGCCTTGACATCCATTCACTCCACAGAGGCCAGTCCATGCTTACAGGATGTTGTCTCAATGACACTGTGGGTGACATTAAGTTTAGAGAAATGTTCCCAACCTTGCAAAGTCCCGGTACAATGAGCACCCTCCACAGAGGAGAGACTCGGTAAATCATAAGAGAGTACAATGACCCAATAGGAGAAAAACTCTATGAATCATTTTCTCTTAAAGTATTCACCTTAATATAAGGCAAAAATTTAGTAACAGAGCAATGGCTCAGGATGCATATTTATGGAACTGCAGTGTAAGCAGGAATCTGCATGTAGTTCACATGGACTAACATTCAACACTGCCTATGGTCCTCTGGCATATATATGGTTTTATTATTAATAGTATCATTATTTCAGAAACTACTGAGCATCCAAAAATGTAGAAAGTTCAAATGTAATCATTTCAGCTGTAAAAAAGTGGAACAATAGGTTACTGGTAATTTAGCTTTTTGAATCACCTAAATGAAGCCTTATTTTATTTTTTTTTTGTGGTACTGGGCACCACACCCTTGCATATGATAGGCAAATGCTCACTACTGAGCTACCCCTCACCCTTTAATGTCTTTTCTTGAGACACTGTCACACTATAGAGACTACTAAGTTGGCTTTGAAATTCTGATCCTCCTGCCTCAGCCTCTTGGGTAGCTGGAATTACAGCTGGTCCATGCCCAGCCCTTATTTTAAATATAGTAAATACAAACATATTAATTTAGTTATTTATATTTTTTTTATTAATAGCAAACATAATTAATGCCTGTGTGTATTGATGAAATAGTGCGTATGTCATGTTATGTTATTTGACAATCTGTATCATGATGTCTTCTCCATCTTCAAAGTACTCTAGATTTAGGTGCTTATAGCTATAGGCAATGTATTATTCCTTTAAAGGAATATTTAAAGCAGTAAATTAAAAAAAAAACCCACATCAACAACAACAACAACTGGAAGACTCCCCGGAGTACTATATAAGTGGATTTGACCTTCTATAAATCTGCCTCTTGATGATTTCAAAAAGAAGACATAGTATCTATGATTCATGCCTGGAAGGAGGGAACTAGTCAAAGGCAGGTGCATAGAGAGCTGATTGAGCGTGTCTGTTTACCAGTCCTTCATGGAACTGCATGTTCAGCACCAAGGACAGAGTTCTGCCTGCCCCTTCTTTGCACCTCTGCAAGCCTGCTCTGTTTGAGAGGAGCACAAAGCCCCACAGGCCACAGACATTTCCTAAGCACCACTACCTCTCCATGAAGCACATCCTTTAAGAGTGTCCTAAAGGGAAAGTGGCTGTCAGAGTTTCAACAGGGCACTTGAGAGAGAAGAGGCCCCATGGGAGAAAACAGAACACAACAGTGCTCAGGAAGAGAGACTATAAGGGGCCCACGGTCTGCCTGGCTGCAAGCTGGACACTTGTGGAAAATGAAGGCACACCGAGTTCTAACAAGAGAGTTTACATGTGCCAAAGATGCTTCGCCCCAGCCCCACATAAAAACCTGCACAACACTGTTACTGGTCAGTCACAGCAACACTACCTGACCTGGACTCTGAGTGTGCACTTCAGTCCAACCTTCATACCCTAGGCCACATATTAACTTGCAGAATCACAAGAAGAAGAACTATAAGTCACATGGGAGACAATGGCCAAGTATTCTTCAGACTGTCATGATGCCATGGTCTTTCAGCTTAAAATATCTCCTCTCCTTCTGGTATTACAATTCCATGCACACATCAAGTCTAGTACAAAGCTCCTCCCTCAGACCTGAACTGAGAAGTCTGGACCCCCAGGTTTTCTAGCCATGTTCCTTTCTTTCTCACGTGTACTTCTGTGATTGTACAGCTGCTATTTAGCTCCAAACTCTCCTCCCACCTGGATGATAACCTCATTCAGCTTATGAATCATATTCCAATTGTCTCTGCACCTTCTGGACCAATTGGAATTTCTATTCATGGTTCATGGCCAGTAAGTGTTCCTGAGATAAAAGGTACAACCAACACAACTACTTTCTTTATAGTCTCAATGGCGAAGAGCAGTAACATGAACAAAACTACGAATAACAGATATAGAAGCCTATGAAGTCGAATAGGTGCTTAATGTGCCACTGCTTCCCGGGAGGCAACCAACAAAGGCTGTTCACCTCATTTTAAATATTTTTGAAAAAAATAGTTTCAAAAAGAAGAAATCCGAAATAAATTAAAACATCACTAAAAATAAATAAAAAATTTAAAACACAGACAAAAAATATATAGATAGATAGACAGACAGACAGACACGCAGATAGATGATAGATAGATAGATAGATAGATAGATAGATAGATAGATATCACACTTCTGTTAAAGTGGTGATTAAGAGAATGAAAAGTCACAAAGAGAAAAAAATATTTCCAAAGCACATATTAGGAAAAGAACTGAAATCTGAAATAAAAAACTATTAAAATTCAACAAGAAAACAATTAAAAATATGCAAAAATCTGAGCAAACACCTTATCAAAAAGACATATAGATGGCAACCGGTCATGTGAAAGATGCCATCTCACAAGTCATCAGCGAAGCAAAAGGTGAACATGAATGAGACTCTCCTGAACACCTGTTAGAAAGGCCAGAATCCAGATGTGATACCAAGTGCTGGTGATGATGTGGAGCAATGGGAATTCCCACTCACTGCTGACAGGAAGGCAAAGAGATGTGACCACTCTAAAAAACAGTTGGCAGTTTCCTTCAAAACTAAGCATATGCTTACCATGTGATCCAGCAATCACGTTCCCTGGCATTTTTATCCAAATGAGTTGAAAACGCCTAGTCCACACAAAAGCATATACAAAGAGAGCTAAAGGGGCTTTTTTCATAACTGTCCAATCTCAGAAGCTACCAAGATGTTCTTTGCTAATCTTCATTGTCAATTTGACTGGCTTTTGAATCGCCTAGGAAATACTCCACTGGGTACCTGTGAGGGCATTTCCAGAGAAGATTAACTGAGGGGAGAAGACCCAGCCCAAATGTGGATGGCACCACTATCTGGCCTAGGGTCCTGGACTAAAGAAAAGGGAAAAGAGAAAGATATGTATTCCTTTCTCTGATTCCTTATCCACTGAGATGTGAGCAGCAGCGTCTTATATCTGTCACCATGGAGGCACCTGCTGTCTTGCCTTCACCACTGTCATAGGCTGTGTCCCCTCAAACCATGAGCCAAAATAAGTTTTTCCTCCCTTAAGTTTCTTTTGTAGGCTATTTGGTTACAGCAACAAGAAAAGTAACTAAGACAATAATAAATAAACCACTGTCCATCCAGAGAATGGAATTAATTATTCAGTGCTAAAAAGAAATGTGGCATAGAGCCAAGAAAAACATAAAGGAATCTTCAGTGTGTATTGCTGAGTAAAAAATGACAATCCAAAAAGGTTGCATTAACATTTGATTCCAAAATATGACATTCTGGGAAAGGCTTAGCTACAGAGATAGAAAGAGATCAACGGATTGGGGCTGATGAGATGGTTCAGTGACTAGAGGTCCCTGCTGCCAAGCCTGATGACCTGAGTTTGATCCACATGGCAGAAAGAAAGAACTCCTTCAAGTTGTCCTCTGACCTACACACACACACACACACACACACACACACACACACACACACACACACACGAGATCAGTAGTGGTTGTGAGTGAAGGCCTGAACAGGTGTAACGTAAAGCACCTTCAGAGCAGTGAAGAACTCTCATGTGAAACCATCATGGTGGAGGTAAGCCAGCATACATTTGTCGCAACTGAAAGAATACACACAACACTTAATGTACAGTATGGACTTCAGATTTCCAACTCCTCCTTAGGAGCCCACATATGCCAAATAAACGACCAGCTAGTACACAAACTGCCCAGTGGGGCCTCCACATAGACTAGTGTGTGACTACCACATCTGTCCAAATCAACCCTCCCCTTCCCTCAAAGATGTAAACATTGGGCCAGTGCTGCTGGGAACACAAGTGTCATTTGATAAGGGAAGGGACAGATACCATCTGGTTTTAGTCAGTTCTTGCCTGTGCTAAGTTTATGAGGTTTTATCAATGTTGTCATAAGTTCCAATTACACTGTAACACTTTCCTGAAATACTGTTACACAATAGAAGCAACAAAGGTCTCAGTACTCCAGTGATCATCAGATGGAAAAGTACCGCAGAGTGACCTTTATTAATCATGCTAGCCACAAAACTTTATGGTTCCATATAACTTAATAAAGCAAACAAGTTGAGTGCACTACATCTGATTTTAGAATTCTCACCTCAAGAGTAAAATTTAAGAGGAAATATACACTGATGCATTCTGTAAGCAGAAGATAAAAAGAATCTCAAATACTTTCCTGAATGGAGTGTGGACTGCTTCCAATGCAGACGTTGTTCTAGAAGGTTGAAAACCCACCAGGAACTAGAAACTGCGCCAATTCAAAATAATGGTCTATGACTGATCAGCTATGGACTTTTTCCACTGTGGTTAAAGTACCTTCTGTCAGAGGTGTGTATGCTGTGTGAGAGCCAGGGGCATGAGGGTAGAAACCCCAGTACATCACACAGAGAAAAGTCCTTGAAGTACACAGAGCAGCAGCGTTACTCAGGAATTGCCTCGATTTCAGTCCACAGGGAAACCTCCAGTACTCACTGTCCACAGTCTGAGATACAGCTCTACCCAAGCTTTCTTACTCAGTGCATCTCCACTTAGGAGCACAGGTACCTAGCGTCAGAGACTGTACTTCCCCGCACTGCTTAGAACCCACCACGGTTGAGGACACGCACACTGGCAGTGTTCTTAGTAAGAACCACACCTGTTCCAAGAGAGCATGATGGTTAATAGATTCGCCTGGTTTCATATGTTACTGAAAGAAAAGCAAGGTCAAATCATACTGTGGATCCATCCAAAAATGCTGAAGACCTAGGAAAAATGAGTAAAGCTGTGCCTCTTGCCTGCAAGGACCTGGGGAGATGTCTGGGAAGGCCAGACTTCGGGGAATATGATAAGTATTCTCACAGATGATTGATGAACCTAAAGGACGAGTTCAACAAACATCTTTTTGGATTTCCATGGGCTAATCACACCGTGACAGGTAAAAACTTGTGAATGATTCAGATGAAGAATAAATAAATGGGAGCTTCTTTTCTCTTCCCTAAATCCTCATGGAAATGAAGTGGGAGGGATAAAAGGCCAATATGTGTTGTGTTGTGTTCCATGTTCAGAATGCCATTAATATAAAGGGTGTGGTGAGAGCCCCATACTGTCCCTGGAACGATGTTTTCTTTCATTGCAGCTTACTGCATCTTCTTCCATGTGTAGCTGGATGTCTGGACTAACCCTAACCATGACTGAACCAGAAAGCAATAGTGTCTCAAGGAAGATTTGATTCTGGATCTGTGCAGTACCCAGTACACATTCAAAACTCAGGTAACACTGACAGACCAAAAGTTGGCACGCAGGCAAGAGATCAAGCACAACCAAGAATATCTGTAGTATTCAATCCTAACCAGGCTCTCAGTGGGATCCTAGAACTCATGTGCTAAGTATCCCTACCTGGCTTTTGAGGTCGCATCAGAAAAAAAAAAAAAAAACACATCCCTGTTTTGAGGAGCTCCTTCTGTGACAAAATAGGTGATTGAAGATTTTCATCTCACTCACTCACTCACTCACACACACACACACACACATACACACACACGCACACGCACATGTACACATGCACACACACCATACAGAATTAAACATATGTATTTTCATTTCATGGGCACACACACATACTTAAGTATACATATAAGAAAGATTAATCTAAACTACACAGTGGATATCACAGCACAGACTGCAAAACATGCTGAACAATCTCACAGATGCTTATGGTTCAATTCCGAAGATTGGAATTGCTGAGTGAACTAGGTGTAGGTAATGGGAAGGGAAAATCTTAGATGCAGAAAAGTGGAAACATAGGAAGCACAACAGCTCTGTGGTATGGAAGGTATGTGCTCCAGAAAGACATCAGATTGCCCTGAGCAAACACTTCCTGAGTCAGAGCTGAGGCAGGCTGCCTGAACTAGCTCCTTGGATTGTCCATGGATCAGAGTGGTAATGAATGAGTCTTTTTGCCATCCAAGGAGCCACCTTAAAAGTCAAGAACAAGAGGGGCCCCCGGTGGGCACTCCTGCCAGATCCCTTTAGGTACCCCATGAGTTGAGTGGTGGTTGTCCCTGTCATCCACAAGAACATGTGGTGGGGGGGGTCTAGCCTGGTGCTGGAAACATCTACAAGGGGACACTCCCGTCATCATCACACAAGAGTGAAAACCAGAGAACAGTACCTAGATCCTCTCCTTCTACTACTTTGCATCAGGCTGCATGCAATCTGTAAGAAACCAGCACAGCGTACGCAGCAGGAGGAGTCCCTCGATTCAACGGTGCCCTGCTTTCCAAGCATGGAGTCTCATTCCACTAGGCCACCTGCTGACAGTAATTTCCACCTGCCCAAGACTGTTTCTATAATATTCACTGCAGTTTTCGAAGGTACCATCTGAACATGAGCATGAGCTGTGTCCAAAGAAGGGCCACCCTGCATCTGGGTCCAGGCTAGTGCACGGTGACTGTTGCAGGTCTCACCTTGGAGTGATGTCAAATGAGTGCAGGCAGAGCAGTGATGGTCCACCATTATCCCCAGAAACCATTAAATCAAAACAATATAGTTTGTTTTGCTTTGACTTATTTTTACATTACTGTACTATAGTTAACCTTAAGGGTGGTGGGACACAGTGTATGAGAATTTGTTTCCCAGCTAATAGCATCCAGCTGTAGAGAGCAGTGGCCTAGTCCCACCCAAGGTGCTCAGCTCAGCTCTGCTGACCCTCACCTGCCCTTCGGCCAGTCCTTTGAAGAAGACTGCCCTAGCACATATGATTTGGGGACCAATCACTCCTCCAGAAATATTCGTCTGGGCTGCCTCATTCTTCCAGCAACTAAAAATGTTGTCACCACGTCAGCTACAACAAATGTGTGTGTCTGAAGCACAGGACAGCACCATCCGTCACACTCCAGCAGGGCGTTCTTGGTGTTTGTTTTTGTTAGCAGAACTTTATTTCCATTAGGCACATCCTGTGAATCTTTCAAGGTCTGGACCCAGCAAAGGTATGAACAGCTTGAAGTAGACCACATTCACATGGAGCCCTGGTTCTCAGGTCTGCACCATCCCATTATTTCGGATTCTTTACAACCCCAAACCCATTCTTGGAGCACTGTCTTAAAGACAAGCTTGAGGAGAGGAAAGAGGTAGATGAGGGTCCCTGAGAACAGTCACAGGAAGGCACATTTTCAGAAGGGGCATCTATAGCAGCCCGAGTCTGCCCGGGGCTAAGATCCCAGTGTGGGGCCAGGGCCATGAACTCTGCAGCCAGCCCACTGGGTCTTTTCACCTTTCATTGTCCTCAGTGCCTTCTTTTGGCTTCCTTCCTGCACTTCTTTGTATGGCTGTTTCTCTAGTAATAGGAAAACATGGCACACGACTTAGACACAGAAACACTTGTCCAATTACAAAACCTTAGCTGTTACTGCACAGCCACCAGAATGTCCCAACCTACAAACGATGCTACTAGATGCTGGTGAGGTTGTGGAGCAGAAGAAATTCCACTCATTGCTTGTGGGAATGCAGAATGCTGTAGTCAGTTTGGAAGGCAGCCTGGCAGAGCTTACAAAAGTGAACATACTCCTACCACAACGGTTGTGCTCCTTGGTATTTACTCAAAGAAGTTGGTGATGTTTGGCCATACAACCTGCACAGGATGCTTACAGCATTTTAACTCTGAATTGCCAAAACTTGGGAGTAAGGAAAACATCCTTCAATAGGTGAATGGCTAGACAAACTTATGTCCATATAAACAATGGAATATTGATCAGTGATACAAAGAAATGGACTAGAGTCATGGAAAATACGGAAGAATGTTAAATGCTGATCACTAAGTAACAGCAGTCAGTCTGTATAGGCCACATACCGTATGATTCCAATTATAGGACACTCTGGGGAAGCAAATCCTGGAGACAAGAAAATTCTCAGTAGTTGTCAGGGGTAAGGGAAAGAGGATGTCCAGGTGGAGCACAAAGTGTCTATATGGAGAGAAACCGTCCCAGGTGGCACATGTTATCACACACTTGTCAAACCATAAAGTACACAACACTAGGAGTGAGATGCAGAGCAAATTGTGAGCTGTGCACAATGGCTCTACATCTCATAACTCATCAGCTATGGCAAAGGCTCTACCTGGTCGGAATGCCAGTAGTGGGGAAGCTGGGAATGGCCATTCACAACATTTCAGGACCTTCTGCTCAATTTTTCTGGGTATCAAAAATGTCTCTAAAGTAATCTTAAAAATAAGGAAATATTTGCTCACTTACCATGAGTCTCAGTGTTTTCATCTGCAAAATAGCCTGAAACAGCTAGTTCTGGGGGACAAGCAAGGCTGAAATGTGGGTGTGTAGACGAGGGTATGAGTAACCAAACAGGCTGCCAAGGCCACATTCCTTCTCACTGCCTGTCTCCTGGTCTCAGAGGGTCCACAGTGGGCCCCTCCCACCACTGTACTTCTACCTGCTTCCCCTCAGGTTTACCATCATACCAGAAAATCCACATGGATTACACCGGGTGAATTATCCTCTGCACAATGAACCCCACTTTATCAATGGCTCTCTTCTCAAGTCCTTTCATTAAAGGACATATTATGAAGCTGACAGGGCTTGGACTTAGACCAGGAGGTGCATATTTGAACAGATGGCACATTTGAACACCAAGTACCGTCCCCTGCCCTCAGAATATTTGGGAGAGGCCAGCTCCATGCCTTCCACCCTGCCTGAGATCAGTCAAATGTGAAACAAATGTGAAGGGAGCAAGACATAATATGAGCCAAGCAAACCTAAACACAGCAAAGTACAAACAGTCCGTGCAGGTCTGAGAGGAGCTGGGTTTAAGTCCAAGATGTCAGGGCCTCTTGGCCACACTACTAGGAGCCAAGAAGCCGGAGATACCAGAGATAAGGAATGTATAGGAGTTGGTGATTATCTGGGAGTGTGACTGGGGCCCTGCTGAAACACATCCCATTAGGAGTCCCTTCTGGGGACACCCTATTGTCCTCTTCCTGCTTCAGAGAAATGGCCTGTAGAAGCTGGGCTCCAACATCCCTAGCAGGAGAGACAAAATCACCTACCGAGGACAATCACAGGTGGAGGGAATCATCCTTGTTAACCAATCTTGCACCCTGACCCAGTAAGTAGGCCCAGGACTTAGTGTCTATACTTCAGGAATAGGATCCATCTGCAACATCACACCCTCAAGTGGGACATGGGACTGGGACAAGGAACTTGAGAAAGGTTCAAGGAGCCCTCCAAGGGTTTGTGAAAACCCCAGTACTTAAGCTTAATCTGAGACTTACAATCAAAAGTAGCTTAAGTAGATGTCCTGGAATTCTTAGGGTCCAAGCAACTCAGGCACTACAGCCTCATCTGTGTGGCTCAGACGCAATTGACATTTACACAATGAAAATAATACAACCTTTGAATATTAGAGAGAGAGAGAGAGAGAGAGAGAGAGAGAGAGAGAGAGAGAGTCTGTCTAAGTGCACATATAGAGGTCAGAGGACAGCTTGTGAGACTCCAGTCATCAGAAACAATGACCCACAGTTTGGAATAACCTGAGAAGACACTGTGTGTCTGAGAGACAGCAACTTGGAAGGAAGACACGAACAAGATATTCTGATGACCCTCCATGAAAGGCTGAGCATGCACATCTCTGCAGTGATTCATGATTAGTAATGAGGTGTATCTTCAAGGTAGGAAACTGCAATTCAGAGGCCAGTGTCTAAAGTTTTGTTAAATGCTCAACCACAAAATTAGAGAGTGCTGTGCCAAAAATTAGAAACTGAAGGTTCTTGAAGAAATGTGTTGTCTTCGTTTCTTACTGGTCAGCATACTGTTAACTAATATATGGGGACAGGAAAGCAACTTCACAATATCCGTTCTTTACAAAGAAATGTGACTTTTTTCTTTATGTTAGTCATATTAAAATGCTAATTTTACTAGTCATGAATAAAATAATGACCTAATAATCAAATTTAGCAGCAGCTGCATCTCCATAAACAGCTTCCTGACTCAGAGTGTGAGAGACCAAGCGTCAATGAGTGCTGTGTGCAGGGAGCTGGGGTGGATAACTATGCTTTAAGATGTTGAGTCCATAAAAGAAGCACATCATTAGCATGTGGAGGTGTGATTGATTCAGAAATATCCCACACACTGTACACAGCTAGAAACACACAGTGTGTAGGTGTCTGGGTTTCTCTCAAGACTCAAGCACCAACCATACTGCCAGCATCTGTCCTGCCTTTTTACCTCCTTTGACATCTGCAGTTCTTCACTGATCAGCTTTCCTTTTCCTTCCAGACTCTCCATGTGGGGACATCAGGCATGGGGGGAAGGGAGGAGGTGCTCCTGGCAGCTTGGAGCAAGATAATTCTAGAAAGAGTATGCTTTCTAACACAGAGCAGATTACTGCAGAGGTCTGTTCACATGGTCAAAGGTGTTTAAAGTTCAGTAGTCTACACTGACTGAATCCTTTACAGAATTCAGTCTGATTCACTGATGCACAGAATCCCTCTCTGAAATGGAGAAAAAAATGGGGCACGGTACACGGTTCAGAGGGTAAAAGCACTTGCTGTACAAGTGCAACGACCTGAGTTTGATCCCCAGAACCTTCATAAAAAGCCAGATGTGGCCACACACATCTGTAAACCAGCACTCTTTAGAGAGACAGACGGTGGAGACAGGCGAATCAGTCAGCAGCTTGTGGGCCAGCTAACCTGGAATATGCTGTGCAGTGGCAAGAACAAAAGACACCTGCCTCAAGAAGGTGGAAGGCAAGAACAGGTTCCCAAAAGTTGTCCTCAACTCCACACGTGCACTTACACGTGTGCACACACTCAAAATAAATTTAATAACTTAAAAATTAAAAACCTGCCAAATTAGTCTTTAAATAAAAATGATACTGTTTTAGAAGACAAAAAGCACATTTGAAGTCATTAATGTCTGTTTGATAAAATGAGAGAGAACTAAAGCTTATCCTAAAAAAGTACAATGGCCTCAAGAAACATCACAGTCTGTCTGTGAAAGGTCTGTCAGCTGTTATGGTAGAGACTGATGTGCACTCCGGTGGTTCAGTCTTCCCAAAGAGCCCTGTTACAATGCAGCACTTCTCTGCCTTTCCACTTTAACTTTAAATATATTGAAGTGATTTGGTTAAAGTAAAACAGTACTCATTACTCACAGACACTTAGTGCTGAATAACTGCTGCGCATACAGGCGAGGATTAAACTTAGTGAAAGAGCCACCCAGATGCCTGCTTCTCTGGCAGATGTCTGACTGTGCTGTGACCTAAACCTGTCCCTGCATTTACTCCCAGTAACACCCTCTGACTTGGGTCACAAATTTCACCAAAGCTGGCACATTCCTGTTGTTCTGGGACATTATACAGTCCTGTGATCTGTCTTAGGTGAGTGGTGTGGGTGATAAGTGATTATGGATAAGAAAGTACTTGTTGCTAGGTAAAGTATGATTCATAAGGCTGCGTAAAGTCCAACTGACTCGTCCTATTGTGTGAATAGATTTAGAGGTAATAATATTCTTTTTTGATACTGAACTCCTGTAGAATGACAGACCTGAGCTCTGGGGATGAAATTATGAATGAAGCAGTCAATATCCACTTGGAAACTGAGAAGCCAATGGCAGCCTCTCTCTGGATGTGCTCAGTCCTTCACAGAGCGTAAGCCCTCCCTACCATTTATTTCAGGAACTTGCACAGCCAGTGATTACCTAGATGCGGAGGCAATAACAAGCCTCTTTATTGACACGCTGGAAAGGGGCCAGATGTGGCAGTTCTACTTAAAGATGTATCTTTTCACAAAGAAGAGCAAACACAAAATGAAACATGTCAAGGAGCGTGGCAAGAAGCATGTGGGGAAGGACTACACGAAGCACACCTCGCCTTCTCCACTGATGTTCACAGTGAGGCTGGTCACCAGCTATACAACCAGCTACAGAGTTTCCCACTGTGAAAATACAGTGGCTTGGTGCTTGGGGTCCTTGTACTCCAAAGCATGTTTCATCCAAAGCCTCAGCAATTCCCATGACACTTCCAAACCATCTCCTCCCACAAAACAGAGGAAAGCTCCTCAGTCAGCACTGAATTAGTGCTTTGGAAGGGGCTTTGGTTATAAAGACAAACACTTCCCAGCAGGCAGCCAGCCCAGCACCTCTTCCTTCTCTTCCATCCTATTCAATGCAGCTTAGAAGAGCTCAGAACATTTCACTGCACTCAGCTTTACAAAGGAAGCCCTCTCTGTAGGCTTTCTCTCTTCTCTCTCTCTCTCTCTCTCTCTCTCTCTCTCTCTCTCCCCCTCTCTCTCGCCTGTGAAACATAGGTTTAATAACCTGAGGTCTCTAGATTTACTCATTCTCAGAGGATCACACAACCCACAGCCCAGGTGCCACATCCTTGATGGAATAAAAGGAGAGTCAGCCAAAACAGCTCTTGCATTACACATTTCTCCTATATTCAGTGATTATCAGAATAATGGTTAATTGAAGACTAAACTTATTTCTTAGAATGACAATGCTTTGCAAGACCATCTCTCCCAAACCCTCCATGCAGAGAGGATGTTCCCTTGGATTGCAGTAATGCTAGTCTCCTGGCTACCATCACTGTCTATCAAGAGATGAGTATTTTACTTATGAAAGCAGAACAACCTAGGGCTGTGAGACAGGGCAATGGAAAAAAAAAAATGCTGCAAAGTACCGAGAGGTAAGCAGCTGTCAGGTTAGCTGTACCAGTGCTAATCAGCTAGGTATCATCTCCCAGAGGCCACAGCACTAGTGAAGTATACATCCAAGACACAAAAAGTAAGAAATGAGTCATCCTTGACTTACCGAGGCAAGACTCCTGCTGCACGGTTTGCAGCATCCAAATGCAAAGTGCAGGCGTCTCCTTAGCAGACAGGGAGCCCTGCACGCAGGGCCCCGTCAACCTCGCTGCAAAGGAAGGAGGTCAGGATGACCAAGTAAGTGGTCACAGCTCCAGTCAGCCACAGCTTGGAGTAGACTGCCACAGCACTCTGCAAAACAGGCACACTGCAGCACAGTGGCAGGCATAGGATCTGGGATTGCGATGCATGTCCCATATATTCAAGCATAATAGAAAACATGGATCTGGAGTGGATTCCATGTGGATGTGGGGGCTGCCTGGCACGGAACGGAAAAGGCAGGCTCTTTGCTCCTAACAGAATTAGCCATGGAGATGGACGCCTTGATTAGTGTGCAGTGTTATCCCCAGGGACATCAATTACAGGGAGCAGGTGCTCTGTCTCCTGCTCTTTCAGATAAATCCCTATAATCTCATTTCACAAATGATCCCTATTTAGACAGGAGCCACCTATTGTGATGATATCATTTGCTCTAGTAGCCATAAATGGGCAACTTCCTAGGGAGCGTCACAGCACTGACGACACAGATCTTCATAAAAGTGAGTGGGCAGGGTGCTCGGAGAAGACCGTCCACACGAGCAGCTCCTGCTAACAATGCTACGCGCTTCCCAGTGCCTGAAAAGTTGCAGAAGAAGAGGAAAGCCCTTCACTTCAACTATTCAGTATGCTGACGGAGACAAGAGCCAACTCCAGGCAGATGTGGGGGACGCTAGAGCAGTTTGGAGTTTTCTGACATGTACAGTCTTATACCTGCCCCACTGGAAGGTGTCCTGGTGGAAAATAACATTATCTATTCACAGTGAGTGTCTTGGACCTTTACTCATTGCTGTTCTTTAAGGAACAGAAGCTCCACCCCAGGCTGCAAACACTTTATACCACAAGATTCACAGCTGGACGGAGGGATGTAAGCTGGGAAAATAAGGAGAGCCCTCCATGGTTGATGGGTACCCAAAGGGTCACTATGCCTAAAATCTTCTAGAAAAGCAGCTTTCCCTAAAAGCACATGTGGAATAACCAAAGAGCTGGGATTTATTTATGTATGTGTTTTAGAATCCTCAACCTTAGGTCTACAGAGAAGGCGGCTGGTGAAAACCAAGGACAAGAAAAAGGCTACTGAGGCCCAACCACTGTGCTAACAGTACAGAAGGTATTCTGGAATAGCTTTCTAGTAAAACCTAAAATCTTCCCTAGCCTGCTCCAGTGGCCCAAATAGCTCACTTGGAAAGGAAGGAATTCCACCAAACAGCTTACTATTCAGAAAAAAAAAAAAAAAAAAAAAGCCTATACAGGGGGCATCAGGTTTATAGACTAAACTAGACTAGCATCTCCTGAAAAAGTACTTTGTGATTCAATTGTTCATGCTGCAAAGCTGCAGTGTGGTATTAGTTTGAGTGGGTTTGCTTTTGGCTTTACTAGGAGGAAGAGTTGAGGTCACTTAGTGCATAGAAGTGCCCACGAGCTGGCGCTAAAATCACCTACAGCTCACAGAAGCCTGCTTTTATTATTCAAGATGAAAACAGCACACTACTCCAGACTTCCCTCAGTCTGCCTCACCAACAGGACAGGTTACTGGAAGGAAAGGCTATGTGCTTCATCTCAGAGGATACTGAAGATCCCTCTCAGAAAAACAGGCTGCCTGCTAGGATATGATGAATTTGGAATGTCCCTAAACAAGGGCATTTTCATGTCCACTATGGTGGGTTGGATGCCTTAGTCCCCAAATTTATATCTATCTGGACCCTCAGAATGTGATATTATCTGGGAATAGGTCTTTTCAGACATAAATAAGGATCTTGAGATGAGATCATTCTGGAATTAGGGAAGACCCTAAATCCATGGATAGGCATTCTTACGACATGTCTGGGACCCTGAAACCAGGTTGGCTGGATTAATAGGTCCAAAGCCAAAGAATGACAGGATCTCTAACCACCACCAGGTGCTGGAAAGATGCTAAGGATAAACCCTTAGACCCTTCAGAAGCAGCTCCCCCGCCTACCCCACCCCCCACCCGCAGCCTGCATTTCAAATACAAACTCTTGGTCACCCAGTCTATATTCCACTACAGGCTCTAGAGCATTACAGAGTGATAACACAGGGAAACTCCTCAAGCTGGATTCATGTCTGAGATCCTATGTTTTGTTCACCCCATGTCGTGGCAGTGGTTCCTTGCAGTCCAGATGTCTCCTGATTGTTTGAAGCCCACAGGACTGGAAACCCCAGTTGTTGAAATCACTACTCAAAGTCCAAAGAAAATGACAATTAGTGCTAGGACCCAATGATCCCCACTTCCTGCCTACTGATGGCATAGTTTTCCACCTTAAAAGATGGAAACACCCCCTAGTGTTTCGTCATTGTCCAGAATTCACAAGTATGGAACCTACTAACCACAGGGGGGAGACATCCCAGATAACGATAAAATGGGAGGGGGTATCTTACAAAATGATGAAATTGAAGGGTGGGGCCTGAGGCAATGATAAAATGGGAGTGCTGCCAGAAGTAAGGATGACACAGGAGGGCAGGGTCTGGGTAAGGACAACACTGGAGGGAGGGATCTGGGGCAAAAATGACACTGTAGGGTGAGGTTTTGGTCAGGAAACATGCCATTTTGCTGGTCTCACACTCAACAGGTATCTATCAAGTGGTGGGGACCAGAGCAAACCTGGTGAGGGCAGGAAGTTGACATCCAAGCAGGGAGAGGAAGAGGACTAGGCAGTAGAACAAGCTTGCATTTAGGGCTCCCCAGGGCTGTGTGATTTGCTCATCTGCCTCTGGACACACTTCAGACAGGCACTTGAATCTCAAGTCACAGAGGAAGAGACTGAAATGCAACCGATCCATCTGAATCAGAAGTGGTTCTAGATCTCATACTCCTACCCAGCACACAGTCAAACCCTACACAGGAAACAGGCCAGAGTGACCAGAACCACACAGGTACCAATTGAGTGACACTAGCAAGAGGGAGCAGGGAACCCGTGTGACCAGTGCAGCTTCTCTAGAAAACTGGCATATGCAGGAGCAAGCACACCTGAGAGTGTTGCACTGCTGGAGTTGGGGTGCTGTGGAACATGGAGCCAGGTGGGTGGGTGCTCACTGACAGGGATATATGGTGGGGAGCCCTGGAGCCCCTTGGCTTGTTCTTGGAACAGAAGCTCTGCCTGCATCATCTTTTTTAAAAGAAATTATCTTGGGGCTGGAGAGATGGCTCAGCAGTTAAGAGCCCTGACTGCTCTTGCAGAGAACTTGGGTTCGAGTCCCAGCACCCACATGGCGGCTATGAACCACCCTTAACTCCAGTTCCAGGGGAATCCGAAGCCCTCTTCTGAATTCTGCAGCACTGCACGACATGGGTGCACTACACACATGCAGGCAATACACTCGTACACATAAAATAAAAATAATGAAATAAAAAATAATTTTAAAAAAAGATATTATCTTTTTCTCCTGACATCTAGTCCATAGGCTGCCCTGAAATGCTAAACAAAGGTTTGCAGGATGTTAGCTACACTTTAAAATGGGAGTTTTTCACAAGGTCTTTTGAGGCTGATATGTGTGTTTTGTCATCATGAGAAACTGACACTCAAAGCTGTTAAGCAATCTGCAAAGAGCCACATTAGGTATGTTTCTTGATTTCTAAACCAGTGATCTGAGATATCTAGGTATCACTGAGGAGTAGATTTTAGACCATCTCTCTTAGATATGACCCAAAGAACTCCAGTGTAATTTACTCATCAACAATCAATTAATAGTTTGCTGGACAACTGTGAACTTTGGTGTTAGCTAACTGTAATAAGCCAGTCTGATGACCCAACTCAATTTTCTCTTTGCAACATGACTATCATTACAGAAATACTTCCAGGTGGTTGTGTCTTCACCCAAGGCTGGTTTGGAAAGCACTACTCAGAGTGCACAAAGCTACTGTCAGGATTGCACTGAATGGATTTTATTGCTCAGAGTGAATTCTGGAACTTGGTGCCCAATGGTGCCTCCTATCCTAATGCAGACTGCTGGGGCCACACTGCCCTTCATTTATCAGGAATTCAGTTTCTTACAGTTCAACACAAGTGATGAACTCCTTGTAAAGCAACCACATTAACCTCTGAGTCCCCAGAAGAAGGGTTTAAGCAAAATGCAAAAACAGTACTCGTCAATTAGGTCAAGAACTCAACAGTACCCAACTGTCCCTGTGTATGACAACTCAGTACAATCATCATTTAGAAACAGAGCAATTCTGGATGGAACACCTATCCTGAGAACTGCAGAGTTCCCTGAAGCTCACTATCAATAGATCTTCTCATAGCCACAGATTCATGCAGAACCACAAGGAAAGGAAACACGTGCTCATGTTTTATGCAACCCTGTGTCTGGTTTCTAATCCGGAATGAAGGATTTATGGGCTAGTAAACAAGAGAGCCAGAATGTCAACACCATTCTGATTTCTTCAGCCTTAAACATCAAAGCCTAAACAAGTGCTTTGTTTTGCTACATTAAATTAAAGATTATCTGCCTTTTGTTTTCCTGGCAACACATTTTAACCTCTCCTATTGGTATCAATGAACATAGTCACAATTTTCAAAGATGAAAGGCCACAGGCTGCCTGCAAATAAATCTTACTCAGAGCAAATCGCCCCAGAGGCTCTGGTTTGCCTGATCCCTGTTTACATCACCAGAAAGACAGTGCTGATGTTCAGGAGAGATTGCGAATCTTCTTTCAGAGATAGACATGAGAAATCAAGAGACTGCACCAGCAGTAAATTACAGACAATAAATCAGCTACACAGTTCTTGGGGGTAATGCCATTTATATCTATATAAGGAGAGACTAATTATGCAATTAAGATTTTTGATTCTGTTTACATATAATAAAAAGAATTATAATAATGTAGTGAATTTGAAAATACACACTGCATTTTGGTTAATATGAACTGCATTATGCCAATTTTTACCTGTGGTTATTTGAGAGTGTGCATTTCAATATTTTTGTGGTTTGTGATAGACTATGTTAAGAGCAATGACTAAATACAATTTATCACAAATTAATGCATATATAAGAGAGTTATGAATGTCCAAGTGTCAAAATTATCCTCACTGTGAGAAATTTTATAAGTTTTACACACAAAACCTCACAATAATAACTCTGTGGCTCCAAGGTATTTTTCTCAGTAAAATGGGTATCTTAGGGTAAGATTTGTCAACCTGAGAATGTAGAGTCACAAATTCTCAGGTCTTCCAAACCTTGTCTCTCTGAAGCTTCTTCAAGAGTATTCATAGTTTTGATTCATAAGAAAATGAAGGCAGAAAGTCAAATGGGAGTTAGCATTATCGTAGCTACCTACCAGGTACTCTTGGAAAGCTAAGGGCATATCCACATTACTCCACCTCTGACATGGGGAGCATTATTCTTCTACGAAGGGAAAAATGGAGTCCTATGAAAATTATGTCACTTGAGGAGTTACTGTCTGGCAAGGTAAAATTTCACACCTAACTCAACCAGGCTAGAAGATGACAGGCTCAGGCACAGTAGACATGGGATTCCCCAGGCAGGTCAATCAGATCCCACCTAATTTAACCTGGGTTTGGGCTTTAAGACACATGATCTGAACATGAGGTTTGGGATCTCGTTGGTTTAGCGAAGATGCAAACCTTCTGTAATTACTATATAGTCCAACAAGAACAAGAATGACTCCTTGAAAACAAAACAAAACAAAAAAACCAAAAAACAAACAAGCAACAACAACAAAAAACCCTAAAACTAAGACAAAATAGGGAAACTGGAAAGAATAATGAGAAGCTGACGCACACTAAGACAAACACCAAGTTACAGGTACTGAGTCCTTAACTACATGACCAGATCAGTTAAGGAAATGAAAAGTCGGCACTCAAGTACCTAAAAAAACATAGGAGACACGAAGGCTCTGCCATGAGAGGTACAGTCAAGGCATCCAGTCCCCTTACAGAATTATCCCATTCAGAACATTTGTGTCACTGTATCAAAGCTGTAATTAGGAACATTATGGACAGGTAATTGTGCATATTTTCTACTATTATTCAGAATTATCTTGGGCAGGTATATAACAGACAGCAACCCTGGCATGCTTCCTTTGTCCTGGGGCAGGCTAACCTCACAGATTTAATGCAAAGGCACCAACACCCATGCTGCTTCAAGGATGAATACTTCCTGCGTTTCATACACCAGAGCTTGCCAAGATGACTACATGGCACTGTATCAAACACTCTTTTCTACAGACAAATAGGCAATGCTTCACCTTTTATCTGAAGACCAAAAAGTCCAGGTCCACAGAGACAATGTTTACCTAAATCCATGCAACACAAGTCAGGATCCACACTGTTATTTGTCAAACCCAGAGCCCTCTCTCCAGCTGAGCTTCCTCCATGGCATGAGCTGCTGCTTGCTCTCAGCATGGGAACCTATAGGAGTACAGACCTGTGGAGTTTCAGGGCAGGGACTGCAACTTTGAGACCTGCTTGGGGGCTGGCAGGAAGGTAGCCAACCAGGATTGTACAGCCAAAGGGCTATACATAAACATTTAGCATTGGGAATGAGAAAGACCACATTAATATTTTTGAGGGAAATATCTTTCAATGGGAACTGTAATTAAATAACCCATGTGTAAATCTCCTTTAAGTCATAAGGACAGGATTTAAGAACAAAACCATGTTATTCAATCCAAACATCAAGCCAGATACTGTCCTACAACCTCCACAGGTAGAAAACCTGGATTATTTATCACACAGATATCTAGACTAGGAAGGGGGTGAGAAAGCACTGGACAGTTCCAAATCACTGTCCTGACTTTAGGAGAAAATATAAACCAATTTGCCTTTCAATGAGTTGAAGATAAAGTCATTAATGAACTCATCTCCTTTATCTTTCTTAAAATGCATTTTGTTATGTTACACATGCTGTGAGCATCCAATTTTACCAAAATTTCTATTACATAGTGTTGATTTTTAGCACAATACTTTTGTAAAAGTGGATACTTGTAAGTATCTGAAATGTGCATCACAACACAAGTAACTTTTTCTGAGTATATGCCCTCAACATTTGTTGCTATAGGACCAACTTATATTAAATTTGGTATGTGTAATTATTGTTTAGTGGAGAGAAAATATTTTGTGTGCCATTGGGTAAGAAGGCTGTTATTATTTTGTTCTGGTCATTATTATAAGGCAAATAGAAAGCACTGATGAAAACATTTGATAATTTAAAAGTCTTTCTAGGTAAGTTCTGGTTTTACTTTGTAACTTGGTTATTTGGGAGTAGCTTACTCTCAGTTTCTAGAAAAAGTTTTCAACCTTGACCAGTACAGTAGCAGTGCACCAACAATGTGGGTACTGCAAATAAAAATATTCCAAATGATTTTCATTTCTTCTGAGAATACTGACTTTTTAAGTTGAGCATCTGGGTATTATGTGATCATTTCAGTTACAAATAAGTAGAGAGGGATAACAAATGGTAAAGAATCCTGTGGAACATATAAAATCTTACAGAAAAAAAGATAAGCTAATCTCTTGAGTTATAATATCTTAATTATGACTTTATGTTTATATGATAACCAAACAAACCTGTAAATCTTCATAGTAGTAGCTAACTAAATCTAAGGCATTTTTGGTTGAAAACAAAGATTCACTCATTTAATATAGATATTAAAGTAGTGAAACTTCCTAAAAACTCTTTGGCTTGAATACATAATTTAATGTTTGTGCCTGGATCTGAGTGTGTGAACATGTTTTAATGTGTGTGTGCACCAGCTAGCAAAACAAAAACCACACGAGTAAGGGAACTTTCCAAGAAACACTTAAGGCCGCCCCTGTCTTGAGCTCCAGTTTCAGCACTTTGGTGTGGTCAGCTCCCACTAGTCGTTAGTATTACCCTATGGGGAAGCAAGTGTCAGGCCCAAGTTGCATGCAGAGAGCCAGAGCTCTTCCCACAGAAAGATCCCAACAAAAGTTGAATTCTTTGGAAGAACCAGTAGCAATAAAATAATTTCAGAACAAGTTTCTATAAATAGGACAGGAACCCCCTCTATTAGGAAAGGAAAATGATGGTAATAAAGTGAGATATTAAAGTTTGGGTTCTTAAATATTATAATGATTTTTTTGCTGCTTGCTACTCTGCTACAGCTACCTTCTTGGTTGCTATGGAAACATTCTGCTAGTACCCAATATGTCAGACAGGGAGACTACAGCCCTTGACAATTAAATCCAGGAATTATCCTGTTTGCTGATACCATGCACAGTCACTAAATTCCTTATGGTTTTCAAATCTCTGTTTAGTAATTTTCCAAGGCAAAGCCATCATTCTGAGTTCCTCTCTCCATAAGTTACATAAAGGTCTTCAATTTCCTATATTTTAGCATGAGTGCCCTCAAAGGCTCTGGGCTGGATGGGACCAGGACAAGGTTTCATGGCCCTCATCCTGCCAGAGTCTTCCTCTGGGGAGCTTGGCTCATCCCACACTCCTTTTTCCTAAGTTCATGACTCACATTGAGAACGTAGGGAACATTTCATTGCCCATTACCCCAAACTTCAGTTCACAGCAGTTTTATGGAGAAGCATTTACAAATTAGAAACCAGAGGGAAGCAAAAATTAATAATTTTCCCAGATGAATCAGCTGGTGGGCAGTGAGACATGGTTCCAAATCCAATCCAGTGCAAAGTGCTCTACAGTTGCCATTCCTGTCACGATTCTTTTGAGGAACCCCAAATTACAAAGCACACTGTCACTTTACCATTGAAAAAGTATAAATAGAGTAATGCATGGTACAAGCATTTCCTTGTGTTTGTAAATGTATATGCAAATTAACTGAAGTGTAGGTGTGAACATCAGATACCTTTACAATGATAAGAAGTGTTAGGAAATTTGTTAACTAAGACCACATTTAAATTTATTTTAATAGATTCATGCATTTGGGTGGTTGTTGTGTGGTTTTCTGTATAGACAGGCATTTGGGGAAAGAAAATGAGTCTGAATGTTAATTACAACCAGTTCCTGTCTCCTTACAGGCTCTGCTGTTACTCAGTGCTTTTTCAGGCTCTCTCTCAGAAATCTTACAACTCCTCTGGAAGAAGCCTTATAGCAGCATTTATAAACATGCCCAATGCATATAGCAAGTTCCTAAAGAACCCTCCCAGCCTGAGTGTCTTCTCTGGCCTGGGTCCTGTCCTATGACTTCCAGTCACAATGACTTCTTCTACACAATATCTGGACTACATAATTTACAAAAAATAATCACTGTCTTTCCCTATTTCCTTCTCTAAATCTCAGAGCAAACACTGTCCATGTATAGTGCTACACCGCCTTGCATTACAATGACCTGTAAACATTAACTCCCTCTCACTATGTTCTAGGTAGGGGTTGTAGGTTATTTGTCAATATTGATGGCACTTGACATGATTCTTTATGCAAAATAAGTTCTTTGTCTTTGTGAAAATAAAGAGCAAATAAGTGAGTGAGGGAAGGGAAAATAAAGCCTAGAGAAAGGTTCCTTGACTGTAGTGGAGCCACTGAGAGTATGGATTGCAGGTACCACCCTCAAACAAGGTAGCACTGCCTCAGGCAAACGGGGCATGAGCAGACAGGGTTCTCCTTCCACGAGGCCACTGGAAGGAAGAATGTTCTATTCACAAAGCCAGGAGTAAAAGCTCGCTTCCAAGCAGAGTGGAGCCCTCACCCAAGAGGGGATGCCGTGTAGTATCCCATGGAGGCTTGGACTCTACAGAGCACTGGGCATGCCCAGTGTCTATCCTGCCAAATCTTGCCTCTCCTCACAGGCTGCACACAACAGACCTCAACCAGTGTATTAGTCACTTGTCTGTTGCTGTGATAGAAACACTGACCTAAGTAATTTATAGAAGGAATAGTTTATTTGAGCTTACGATTCCAGGGGAATTACAGTCCATCATGGCAGGGAGGCGTGGTGGCTGGAGGTGGCTGGAGCAGGAGCAGCGGAAGCTAAGCTCTCACATCATCACACAGGCACAGGAAGCAAGAGAGCAACTGGAGATCCAGCAAGGCTTAAGAATTCTCTAAGCCTACCCCCAGTGACGTGTTTCCTCCAGGATAGCCACACCTAAAACCTCCCAAAACAGCACCATCATCTGGGGACAAAATGTCTGAATACTTGGAGCCTATGGGGGACATTTTCATTCAAACCATCACAACTGGGAAGCAAGGAAAAACACAGGCTCCATCCATCCCACCACAGGCACCACCCAGTGAAGTCCCCAACAAAAGACTGAGATGGTTCAACACAAACATTCCCTAAGATGCTTTAAGTGATAAGCTGGAAAGAATCTGAGTATCAATAGCTCTGGTTTAAAAAATTATAACATATATGTGGAAACTGCATAACTATTAACTTCATGTAGAGTAAGAACAGGAAGAGTTTGCATTTACAGATGTACAAGTTAGGGATGTTAACACCTTGTTGAAGCTCTACGCACACCATAAACTTCTTTGTTCTCCAAAAATGAATATGTGTGTGTGTGTATTTGTGCACCTTTCTGCATTCTTGTGTGTGCCTATGTTCATGTGGCTGTTTGCAGGTCTGCATTAATTTGTACAGATGTTTGTGCTTGTGTATATGCATCTATGCTTGTAGTCATGTCTGTGTGTGTTTATGGTCATGTGTCTTTTTGCACATGGATCTTCATTCATGTATTTGTTTATGCTTATTATACGACCTTATTTGTGCATGAATGTCTGTAATAATTTATTCATATATTCATGGTCATGTATGTATGTGTACACGAATCTGCATTTATGTGAGCTAAATATCAGCATTCGTGTTTGCATGTGCCTGTGTTTGCATCTGCATTCATATGTACATGTTCAGTGTTCATGGGTATTTGTCTTTTAGAACATGTATGTCTATTAATGTTTCTGTGTCCATGTTCATGCATGTGCCTGCATTTATGAAGGTTATGCTAGTGTTTGTACGTGTGTACCTGTATTCATGTATGTGTTCATTTTTCTATGTGAACATATCTGTATTTTTGTGTCTGTATCTAAGTTTATACCTGTTCCTGCATTCCTGTGGGTTATATTTGTGTTCATGCACATATGGGACTGGGAATATGTTTATGCATTCATGTGTGTCAGTGTTCATATATTTTTTCTGTTTGTGCACACATCTGTGTTCCTGAACTCATGTTTATATATGTGTCTCTGTGCACACATGCTTGCATTTATGTGTTTGTGTTCATGGTCATGTATGTGTCAGTGTGCACATTTCTGTGTTTTCATGTGTGTGCATGTGTTCATTTTTTCTATCTTAAATCCTACAAAATACTTCTTGTAGTTATTTTGCAGTGGTAGAATACAGAATGAGAAACCATATTCCTTTTCTGCATATCCTATCTTTATTAAATAAAAGGTATTTGTATATCCAGAAAGAGAAATACAAAAATTTCATTTTTACAAAGGAAGAATCAGTTTTAACTTCATGAAGAACTAAGAATATTGTTTAGAAAAAGACATTCAAGCAGCACTTGCTGACCAGACATCATATGCTGAGAAGCTTCAGTTGTGGGAAGCACAGGACATTGAAGTCATTAAAACCATACACACAGAAGAGCACTTTGTATTCAACACTTAAATTTTCAATACTTCTCACAGTTTTATTAGAAATTGTTTTGTACACATAATTTATCTATGAGAAATGTGAAGACATCTGGAATAAAAACAGGAAGATACCTAGTCTCTACCCAATAGGGTGCCTCATGAGCAATCTTCTAAAAGGTTAGTATAGACATCCTCCTCAAAATCTTCAACCTAAAAATATTTTAAAATATATTTCATGAAAATTCATCTCACAGTAGGAGGTAGCTTGTCAATGTCAGACCCACAACTTTATCAGTCTCTTATCAATGCTGTTTGGATGTTCTGTAACTCACACTTTCTGAAAATTCAGTTCCAATTGTGACTGGAACAGTAAAATTATTGCTGTTTTCCTACCCCTTTAGTCTGCTCATGTAGTTTTAAATATAGTTGTGAAAATCACTTAGTCATATTTATAGACACATTGAATTTTAAAGTCAGAGAGTCCCCGAGAGAATATCTAACAAGTTTCTCATTTTATAGAGAAGAGACACATGAGGAGGAAAAAGTTATTCAAGGATCTCCCATTCCTGTGACAGAACTGTCAGCAAAGCAGAGACACGTGGTGCCTTCTCCAGACCCAGGGTCATGTGGGCTCTTCTTCCTGCCAGACAGCACCTCAGTTCCCAAGTGAAGGCACTGGCTGTGTTCACTGTATCCAAGTTGCACATCCTGTTAAGTCAGCACATATTCATTACTGTGTCCCAATACCTGGAATCATAGTGGGTAGAAGAGGCAGGAGGCTGTCTGAGATCATAGGAGTACCCTAGGAGACACAGATGTCTTCATAGTCTTTGAAAAAGCTCTGTTAACACTGCCTGTTCACACAATGGCAAGTGGCAAGGGCATAGGTACCATCGCCAGGACAGAAGTCACCGGCTCTACAGGTAGCACCAGGATCCAATCCTACTTTGTGTATTTAGCTTTGTAGCTAAAATCATTGCATAGTCTAAAACAAGCAGAAAGCATGTGAGACAAAACTAGTTGAACCCCAATCTCACACCATATGTAAAGATCCATTTAAAAAGGCATTTAGGCCTCAGTGTAAGAGCTAAATCTACTGAACTCTTAGAACATAGCACAAGACCTGTTCCTTGTAGACAGAGGTTAAGCAGGGGGTTTCTGAGATGACATGTCAAGCAATAAGGACAAAAAACAAAAACAAGTGAATTGGACTTTATCAAATTCAAAATTCTTATACTGCAAAAACATCATCAAGAAAGCAAAAGGAAAAGCCAAATCATGGGAAAAATCATTGAAAACCCTATGACTAATTAAGGACTTATATGCAGAATATTTAAGTACATACAACTAAATAACATAAGCTAATCATTTTCAAATGGATAATATTTTAAGTCATTTCTTCAGAGACAACACACCAATCTCCAATAAGTACATGAGAAGACGGTTAATATAAGTAGTCATTATAGAGATGCAAACTGAAGCTATCTCACTCTCTCTAGGGTGCCTATAATAAAAGATATACACTAACCAGTGTCAGTAGGAAGTAAAAAAGAATCCAACTCCATCCACTGTCGACATGAATAAGAACAGGGTAACTGCTCTGAAAGCACTTGGAGATTGTTCACTGTAGTAGACTTGCACTGTGGCCCCCCAAATTCCTCTCCTTGTTGTGCATCTGAGAGAAATGAAGTCATGTAAAGGGATGCTCGGAGCAGCATTGTGGGCAAGAGAGAAGTAACTGAACAAAAAATATCCATTGGCAGAAGGGTGAGTAAATAAAACATGGTATAGTCATACCTGAAAACTAGCTGGAACCAGCAAGGGTGAATATGTTCTAAATACAAATGAACTTTGCAAATTTTGCTTAGTAAAAGTCAGATCCCAAGACCATGTGTTCCAGGGCTCCTCCAGTGAAGTGCCTCTGTGGATGCAGGAAGTAGATTTTCCTGCCAGAGCTATCGGGACAGGGGAGCCACAGGGATTGCTAATGGATTTCAGGTTTCTTTGGGGATGTCATTAGATAGTACAGATGACAATACAACTTTGTAAATATACTAAAACTGTTGAATTTGATTTCTAAATTGAGTGAAGTTTATGTATGTGAATTGTATCTCAAAGAAGCTGTTTTCCCCCCAAAGATTATGTTTTTACTTTGATAGAGTCAAAAAGAAGATACATTCTAGGTGTCTGTATACATTTACCTGCACTTACTATGGATGAGGCCATGACCCAGGGGGCTGGGTAGAAACACATGAGAACATGAGATGAACTCTACATTTAGCAGAAAGCTTAGCAAACCATATTCCTCATTCTGCAAGCATTCTGTGAACAAGATAGAGATTACACTGTATTTCTCATGTGTCAGATGGCTTTAGGCTACTCATAGCTTGCAAGCAGTGATAGCAAACAGAGTTGGGTCACTTTTAATTCACCTACAGGCACTCACACATCTCAGCAGCCTCTCCAGGCTATTGAGACCGAGAACAAACATATACATGTAAGAATGCATCAATACCACCCGTATCTCATGTCTACTATCACTTAGGCCCTCTTATTCTTCTCTTCCTCCAGCAGGAAGAGCTTGCCTCACTCATTCTCCACTGTGCTTCCACATCTGTAAAATCACACATGTAGCTGGTGGTGGGTAGGAGGATTTAGGTCATAAACTCAAAAGAACAAACCAAGCTGGAGGCTATGTAAAACATGCATCTTGGTAAGACACACTCTTCACGGAAAACTCACAAAAGAAATGTCTCTGCAATGTTCAGACTCTAGCATGCTGCATCTGAAATCGTGTTTAAGGTGAACAAAATGACAGCAGTAGGGAAATAAAGGTAACTAAACTCATATTATGCTTCAAAAACAATGTTTCTTTTAATAACAGCCTGGCTTTATTTTACTTACCACTAATGTGCTGCTGAATGGACAGCATTTCACTGCTGTGCTGCTTTTCAGGATTCTTTTTAATAGAAAATCTCCAACAAGTTTGAATAGCACATTCCTAGCACTCTTCTACCCACTCCTTCTTTTATCAGCTAACACTCAAAACATTAACTTCTTCTTCTCACATTGAAATAACTGGGCCCCAAGCCCTGTAAAGTCTGGGTTTTAGATGACAAGTCTGGGCTTAGCATGCAGCCCTGTAGACATCCCAGCCACTGCAGGTGCCCTTCTGAGGAGAGTGCTTCACTCTTTTTGCAGCAAGTGTTTATGGAATACTCTGCTTTTAAGTACTTTTATTACATTATTTACTTATGTTGGGGGGGACCACATGCTTGCCATAGTGCATATGAGGCAACAACTAGAGGGCAACTTGCAGGAGTCAGTTCTCTCCTTCTACCGTGTAGGTCCTGGTAATAGAACTCAGATTGTTAGGTTTGGCAGCAAGCACTTTTGCCCACTGAGCCATCACAATGGACCCACTGAACACTTTCTATATGTGTGGCACTCTTCTAGACACCCATATTCAAATGTGAAAACACACACACACACACACACACACACGGAGAGACCTCTGAAGAAGGGCATTTGGAAAAGTGACTCTCAGAAGCAAAGGGCAGGTGGTTGCCAGGGGCAGAGTGGGGATAGACGATGTCTTTCAAGAGCACAAAGGCTTCTGTCAGTAGGAGTACATTCAGGAAATTGGCTGTGAAATGGCATCATGGTTCACATTCATTATTGTATGTTTGAACATTGTCGAGAGAGTAAATCTCATCACATAAAAACAGTAAATATGTGAGCACTGCATGTTGATCTGCATGGCTCAACCAACCAACAGTACATCTGTGTTTCAAAGCACATTGCATACCATAAATATCTACACTTTTCATTTGTTAATTAAAAAGAAATTTGAAATGATGCTTGGTGCAAGCTCAAAGCATGCTAAGCTTTGTGCATACGACTCATGCAATGCTCACTGCTGACCCCCTACATCAGGAACACTGCTATTCCCTTAGAAACAAGGAAGTCAAGGTGCAAAGGAAAAAAACTAGGAAGTGGCCTATGGATATGAACCAGGGAGCTGAGTCCAGGGTTCCAGTTTCCAGTCAGGGAAGCTCAGGGAATGGGCTGAGCTTGGCTGACCCTGTATGTTCTTATCAGGAAATGATAAGTGTGGCAAAAGAGTTCAGAGCTCTCCATCTCCTGCAGTTGTTAGTCTGAAAATCATTATTGGAGACCTGGGTGAAGGTCTTGCAGTTGGGATTGCTAACTATCCAAGCCAATCACACCTCTGAAGGAATATTTGTGAGTATCACTCATGATCACAGCAACTGACAACTCTGCTAAGGCAGACCCTCAGCCACATCATGGCTCTATGTAACTGAGTCATCTCTTCAGGGTTTACACTGTATTTTGTTTTATATTTGCAAACTTGAAATGTAAGCTATGCAATCTAAAAGTCAGTTGAATTTTAAAATATTAATGCTGAATGATTTACTGAAACTACTATATACTAAAATTTTTATTGACAGCATAAAATATAATACCCCTACTAAGTAGCATTGAAATGTCCTAGTAAGTGGTTATTGCATTAACATAAAAACAACAAAATCCCTGCCCTGGAGGCTGATGTCCTAGCTAGGGAAGTAAGCAAAAGCAGTGAGCAATTGTTGATAAAAAATCAACCAGGAAAAAAAAAGTCAAGCAGGAATTAAAGTCAAGGGTAATGTAGCTGCAACAAGACTGGGTCCTTGTGAAGCAGGTGCAGCAAGGACTTGCCAAAAAGGGAGACGTTGTTAAATTCTGAGCTATAGCGACACCTGTGGAAACAGGCAGTCTCAGTGGCTGAGCCTAAAACCCAAGCAGGAAGTGAATAAGACATTCAGCAGGTGCCACCCTAAGTCCCAGGACTCTTAGATGGTTTCGGCTTTCCCAAATGAGAGAGGAGGCACTGGGAAGTTTGGTCCTGAGAATTGTGTGGCATACCATGTCTTTAATGGGTGCTTGAGGTGGTTGCTGGTAGAAAACAGATAGGAAGGTCTTGAAAGGAGAGCAGGATGCTTAGGAGGCAGAGACTGAGAGATCCTGTCGAGAGACAAGCAGCGTGCAGCTTGGCCCACAGCTGGGTGCCATCAGTGCTGGCAGGCAGTACTTAGCCTCTGATATATTTTAAATTAGACCCAGCAGGATTTGCGGGTGGGTAAAGCGTGGGCTCCGTGATGCCCAGCTAACTGTGGCTCAATCACCAATCCTGAAGGGAAGCAGCAGGGAACTGAAAGCAAGTTCTAGTTTGGGACAGCTGAGTAGGGTCTGCCTCCTAAATACCCAGAGGAGTCAGAGAGGAGCTGTGAAAAGAGGAGCTTAGGGTAAGGGCTGGGCAGAGATGAATGACTGGAGTTTAAGTCCTGTCATGGGACACATTTCTCTAGTGACATCTGGAAAGAAGGCAGAAAAGATGATGCTAACATTGAATCCAAGACCATCAGGGAGCTAGACTATCAAGAAATGGCCAGAGAAGAGTGGAACACAGAAGGTTCTGGAGGTCAAGGAGTTTGTAGCTATGCCAAACAGTTGAACAGTAACATAGCCCACAACTAGAATCCATGCTGGGTTTAGCCTAAGTGGTCACTGGTGACACAGAAGGACAGGGACATGGATCATAGCAGCTGGCATGACAGCAGGTCAGGAATGAAAGGGAGGGTTAATAGGGAAAACAGGAGGGAGGCACAGGAAGAGAGCAGGAAAGGTGGGGCTGGAGAGATAGCTCAGTGGCTGAGAGCACTGACTGCTCTTGCAGAGAACTCAGGTTCGATTCCCAACACCCACATGGCTACTAAGAGCTGTCTGTGGCTCAGGTTCCAGGGGATCTGATGCCTTCTTCTGACCTCTGCAAGCACTGCATGATATGGGTGCACTTACATACAGGAAATATACTCATCCACATAAAATAAAAAAGTATTTAAAAAAATAAAAAAGGGCAGTGAAAGTGAGGAAAGCCTCGTTACTATGCTATGATACAGGCCAGGGAAGCATCTGAGATCATTCACAGGTAGCTGACAGGTGATGAATGGACAGTTACTCCATGGTGATGGGCAGGGTCAGCTGGGGCACAGGCAGAGCTGTGAAAAGGCCACCACTGGTGGACGGTCTACCTGATTGCAGCTAGTTTTAAATTTTTATTTATTTTTATTTTATGTATGTGTGCTGGATAGCTTTAGTGGTCAACTTGACACACCTGGGTTGAGGGCGCCTCAGTTAGTGAATTGCCTCCATTGGACTGGCCTGTGGCCATGTCTATGGGATATTTTCTTTATTTTTGAGTGATGTGGGAAGGCCCAACTCATTGTGGGTGGTGCCACCCCTGGGAGGGTTGTTCTGTATTATATAGTAAAGCAGGCTGAACATGGACCGGGGGCAAGCCAGTAAGCAGCGTTCCTCCATAGCCTGTGTTCTAGCTCCTGCCTCCATGTTCCTGCCCTGAATTCCTACCTTGGGCTCCCTGATAAATTGTGACTTGGGAGATGTAAGCTAAATAAACCCTTTTCTCTCAAAGTTGGTATTGGTCAGAGTGGTTTGTTACAGCAATGGAAATCAAACTAGAGTGGTATGTGAATGTTTTGCCTGTATGTAAGTACACCTGTGCATGCAATACCCACGGAAGCCAGCAGAGGGTGGCGGATTCCCTGGAACTGAAGTTACAGATGGTTGTTAGCTGCCATGTGGGTGCTAGGAACTGAGCCTGAGTCCTCTACAAGAGTAGTCAGTGCTCTTGACTGCTGAGCCATTTTTCCAGCCCCCGCTGATGGTTTTTAGTAATACGACAATCAGAATGTATCTGATCTTGAAGGTGAAGCCAGAGAAAGAGAGGGAGACTAACAAGACAGCCTGTCTGGTGGCTCTGGAATCAGGGGCCATAATACTGCATATTGTAATCCCTAAAGGTCAGAGTTCCTAAAGGGTAAATCCTGAATATCAAAGTCCCAGAAACATAAGCCTGGAAAAAAGATTAATGATTAAACAACTTCTATTCAACTGTAAAAAGTATATTTACTCGAGAGACAGAGAACCATAGCAGAGTACTTCCAAGGACTTATGATATAACAGACTTGAACAAACTGAATTTTTGCAAGTCAAACACTCAGACATACTACACACAAGCACAACAGTCATTAGTGGACAAACTACATGCCAAAAATGGCAGGTCCACACTTGAAACGCTGGCCAAATACTTTTGAGAAAATCCATTAAAAACCAGAGTGGATCACACCACAAATGCTGGCACCCAAAGAGCTTATGTCTCCAGAAAGTTTCTTTGTCACAAGGCCATCTCTTCATCTGCTGAGGAACTTTTAATATTTTTACAAACATGCATGATGAGCTCTGCCTAGCGTGAGCCCATCCAATGAGTAACTGGAAACTCACTGTGAGTTAGTTGTCCTATCCCTTCACTGTGAGCTGTGTCCTGTCCCTCACTGTGAGTTGTCCTACCCCTTTTCCATGAGCTGTGCCTCTTCCCCTCTCTGTGAACTATGGTCTCCTCCCCGAACTGTAAGCTGCTCTGTTCCCTCACTTTGAGCTGTATCTTCTCCTCTCACTGTAGGCTATGTATTATCTCTCACTATAAGCTGTCCACTTCCCCCAATGTGAACTGCTTGCCATCTCCTCACTGCGAGCTGTCCTCTCCTCTTACTTTGAAAGCTTTGTCCCCTCCCCTGACTGTGAGCTGTATGCCATTCCCTTATTGTGAGCTGTGTTCCATCCTCCAGTTGCAGGCACTCAGGTAAGGTGCAGTTGAGGTATAGGCTAAGTGAAGACTGGTTTGCCACATGAATGCAGCCATCCAGAGTTTGATGGAACATTGCCTGGGGAGAGTAAAGTCCATAGACCACATCTGTCTGTCTGTCTTTACAGTTTTGCACATTTCGTTCATTCACATGTGTCTGATTGGCAGGTCCTCCAAGAGGACTGCTACTCTTCTCAGAGAGTGAGGGAACTGTTGTCTTGCTCAGGACTCAGTGGGGAAGCAGGATGAAAGGGCAGGGTGTTGGATCCTTTTTTGGAGCTGAACATCAACAGGACAGAGACTGCACACTAGTAACCCAAAACAACAGGGAGCCTTTGCACTGAGAGATGTTCACAAGCTAGCTGCCTCCTCCAGGAAGCCCCGGGGCTTCATAGAAACCCCAAGACCTATAACCAGTAACGATATTGTGAGTCACCGTTTTCCAGCAGAACCCAGGCCTTCCTTCATTCCATTCACCTCCTTCCCATTATGAAGCCTCAGGTGCAGTTTTGTGCTGTCCCATTGCTATGTCATATCTTTCTAAAAGGAGGCTAAGAGCTGCCTTTCTTCCTTGGTCTCCAAACCACAGGCTGTCAGTGCCACACAGTTTTGTTCATCTCACTGTTTGCAACCCAGCATGACTAAACCTCCCTTCACTCACACCTGGCCCAAATCCACTTGGGCCATCAACAGTCTCCTGAGGTCATACCTGTTCTGCTCAACCCTTCCTTCCCATATCATGGCGTTCCTGTTGGCCTTTACCTATATCTAGCATTAACCATAGTTAACTCTGCCAACTGTCACTTCCTGGAGATGCTTTGTGCCCACCAGGCCCAGTGCTGACTTTAAGAAGATTCACCCTATGATGATAGCATTGTCACCCTTCCAGTATCTTCCTGACCAGTCCCCAGTAAGTAAGCTGCCACACTGGGGTTGCAGCCTATCTCTGTGGCCTCTAGGACCCACAGATTCTCATACTACAGCTCTTAAAAAAGAGTTGGTGCAGGCTCATGATGGCCATCTGCCTGCTGGGTTTCCTCCTTTGTCTATCCAGAACCATCTGCACATCTTTCAAGGTTCTAGAGAAGAACTTTGGCACACTGATGTCTGGCCTTTTGGACAGAGTTCTCATGTCTCTGCTCCTTTCTGAACTTCATCTTCCAATACATCCTGTGCTCTGATGAGGATGCAGACAGGCTTCTGTATCCAACATCTACCTAGTTCTGAGCTCACAGGTGAATACCTTCCCAGTCACTGTCCTGGGTACTGCACCTGGTGTTGTCATGGGTAAATGCTTCCACAGATACATTTCTACTCCTTTGAACTGAACTCCATGCCCTTCCCTCTACCACCAGCCATTTACCCTAGTGTAAAGTATAACAAGCCTGTGGCTATCCTTTGAGAGCTCACATTTACAAGATAATAATAAGTGATTTGGAAGAGATTCAAAACCAAACATCAGATACTAGGAAATCCCTGAGCCACAAAATGTCTTTCCTGGTATCTCTAAGAGCTATCCTCAGATCTGCACCCCAAATCTGTTTCTATAGGAGCCGTGTTAATGGTTTCTTACCATGGGAACCACAACCCTGAGACTGCAGACTGTTTGCCCTGCTTTGAGGAAATGGCAGCTCACTGCTCTGTGTCCCTGTGTACCTGGACAGTGAGCGGTCCCCACAAGAACGCTGGTGCTGGTTCACTGCAGCTGTGCTGGTGATACATCAGGGGTGTGGTGTACTTCCTGTACCAAGCCAGACAGACCATGCCTGTTCTCTTGCTGCTTTCTGCCCCAGTGTGTGCAGACCCTCTCCTGTCTCTGCCTTGCAATGCAGGCACACGGCTCCATCTAGGGGACAAAGTCACTTCAACAGCTAACACTCAGGAAAGCCTAGGTTCCATGCAGCCCCAGAGAACTGAATGGAGATACTACTGGTCACCCTTCCCCCTAGTAGAACCCAGCTATCTGAACCTTTGGAGAGCTTTCCCCGGGGCCAGCAGACCAGACATAGGCCTATAGTAACAGAGGCAGCATCTCTGTGTCACTCTGGCAGCATAGCTTTCAGGTGCTCTTTCCCTTCCTTAGAAGGTCCTCAGGTTTAAGGACATAGAGAAACATGCACACATAATTCAGACCATAGCTGCACTTCAGAAGGCAAGTGAGAAAGGTAGATGGGAAGGTAGGGCTCCACTTACCCACAATTCTAATTAGTTTGGTAAACATTTGTTATGGTGTTCACACTCTACTCATCATCATCTAGTTCTCAATTCCTTGACATGTATAATAAAGTGGTAAGTATGTTGAAGGAGGAAACTCTGCACACAGAAAAGAATATATGAAAATGGAAGTGGGCAACCAGAAGTAAAAACAGACACACAAGGCCACAGAATACACAGCGGAGGCCCCGGGCCCAGACACCTGTCTCCAGAAGCCTTTGCAGACTCAAGAGTAAAGCACCCTGTTTAAGCTCTCTGTGATTATGGTTAGGGAAACAGCTCAGTTGGTAAAGTATTTACCATGTAAACATGAGTAGCTGGGTTAAATGTTCAGAAGCCAGATTTTAAAAAAAACCAGGGGTGGCAGCCTGTGGTTGTAATCCCAACACTGGGGCGGTGGGGTGGAGATGGGCAGATCTCTGGGATTCACTGACCAACCAGCCTAGACTATTTGACAAACTCCCAGCTAGTGAGAGTCTGTCTCAAAAAAAAGGGTGAAGAATGACTGACCTCTGGCCTCCACACATGCACACACACATGCATGTGCATCAAAATACAATGTAACATCCCCCCAACACACACACACACAAATGTCTCTGTGACTCAGTGTCATTTAAGTAAGAAACAGTAAATGACTTCCCTGGGCAAAAGGAAAGAGTTAACTTCCCAGGAGACAGACGGCGTAGGTTCTGAGTTCTCCATCTGTATGCTATAGACACCAAGCTCTCACAGCTGTGCCCCACTGGTAGACAGAGTACAGGGCAGGGTACAGGAAGGTGTCATCTCTCTGGTCAGAGATTCACCCTCAGAAGAGTACAGCATGCACTAAGCTGTTTTCTGTGAATCACAGATTAGTAAAACAATGCCCCCAGCCCTCTATACATCCCAGAACAAAAATGAGTGGATTCTGACTTGCTGAGCTTGGTGATATGACTAAAGTCTTACTTCCTTGAACAGTCAGATGAGTGAGGCATTAATGTTGGTCCTGTCTTATTTTACCCAATTTAAATCATCCTAAACTTACACTTCACATTTAAATTTTATTTAAATCAATCCCATCCAGAGTCAGGACAGATCTTGCCCCTCAGGGAAGAAGAAACCATTTTGCAGCATCCCCAGATTCAATAGTGTTGGATAGGTGTGTCCTCCGAAAGAACTGGTAACAGCTGAATGTCTGAACCCTAGGAGACTCCATAGACAGAGGGAGAGACAGTCACCACTTCCTCCCAATTGGTCAGCTTCAATTGAATTAGAGGGCGGGTCTAAGGACAACCACTGAGGAAGCTGGGAGGTGGCGGGAAGTCACCATCTTGGTGGGGCGGATCTCAAAAGGCTCAGCCCTGATGTAGGGGTAAGAGCCCACAGGCATCCGCGCCTTTGTAAATGACCCCCTCCCAGATAGCATAAGCTTTGTTGACAAGCCCAAATAAATATCTTTATTCCCCAAACTGTAGCTTAGAAGGACATTGGGTTGGTTTTGTTGGTTGGTCGTAAAGATAGAGTGGGGCCTGGGAGCCAAGAAGGATGCAGTACGCCTCACAGAGGGCTTGGGAGTTTAGAGAGTGTGGGTGAGTGCCAGCCTCCCAGGAGAGAATTTGGCATTACAAATAGTGATTGTTCAAACCCTTGCTGTGGCATTCAGCATACCTGAAGCAGAAATCCATGTGTGGCCTGTGGACTGACTCATGAGATCATGCTGTACTCTGCAACAGAAGCACATGAACTGTCAATCACAGACCACATCACAGCAGATCACTTAGAAGATTCTTCCCAGGGAAGAAAGGGCTTATCTTGGAGTTGGCAGTAGACACTGTCGCCTCACTACCTCACTGGGAAATGATGGTATCTTAGTACTTCTGATGGAGGCCAGGAACAACTCAAGGCGTACATGAATCAAAGTGACCAAACCTTCCCTGAGAATTTCTTCACCTGGGTCTCACTGTAAAACAGCAGGTAAAGAATGAGGTTTGAAGCTGAATTTGTGAAAAATAATTACAGAAAATCACTGCACCTTACAACTCCTATACCAGATGAGGTCACTGAAGGATTAAATGTAATCCAGAGAGAGACAAATACCTGACTTGACGGCACAGACACCCTGGGAAACTCACCAGCATATCACACTGCACAGTGCAGGTCCTGTCCAGTTCTTAGTAGTTTGATTTTCTTCTGGAGAAGACCCTGGGGTTCTGTGAACCACATGTACAGGAGTCTGTCACATATAGAGCCCTTCTTCCCTCCTTACCTGTTTCATACTTTGCTGGAGTTCTTTTATGCCTAAGGTCCAAATTTTATAGTTTTTCAGAAATATAAGTGACAGGAAAGAAAACTGAAATCAAACTATGAACTAAAAAAGGTTTTTATAGCTAATCTCAATTTCTAACTTCAGGAAGGGACTATTTCTTGAGAATTACCACTAACATTTGATATTTAGTCATGGCCCCTAATATGTCATTCAGGAGCCCCCCTTTCGGCACCAGGTCCCCACTTTGGTGTCTGACAGAATCCAGAGGACCCCAAAGACATGATTTCCTCTGAGACTCATTTCTCTCCTTCCACTTTAGGGAGCAGCCACCTGTGGTATCTGATGTTCCTTTACACAGTAAATCACATGCAGGTCCCATGGTCACTCATCTACTGAACTGCACAGAATTGAGCTTAGCAGATCCTATATGGGGGGGCGGGGACCTACCCAGTCTTGTTATGAAGAGACTCTGTCTGATGGAGTTAGGGTCCTCACATACCCTGCATTAACACAGAAGACACAGTCATCACAACATACCTAAGCTATCCTTCAGGTCCCTAGAACAGAGTGTGAACATGCTCATTGGATACACATGACACCTGATCTACTGGAACACATGAGCACATCAATAACAGGGCCCCTTATATAGCTAGACTTCTCCCTGGGCTTTCTCAGCCTCCGAGTTAACTTGTGTCACTGAGCATGGGGATCCTACCCTCCTTTATGTCCACAAAGCTGTGACCCATACCCTTGTTTTTCAAACTCCCAGGCTCACCTGAACCTAGTGAATCTGAAACAACTCTCAGAGGCCAACATTTGAATGAGCTTATGGTGAGTTAACATGGTAGAAGGTAGACAAGGTTCCCATCTGGGAAATCACCTGCCTGCTTGGGCATTTTACTAACCCTGGATGGCTAAAGAGGGACTGGTTTTCATGTTTGTTTTGGGCTGAATTTCCAAGATAAGAACTCTGCAAGGGTGGACAGTGCTCACTAAACAACTCTGACCCTTCCAGCAACTATGGGTGTTTAAAGTTCTATTTTGTAGAAAGCAGCAATGCTCAGTACAATGTCCCTTTGAAATTAATGTGCTTATGATCTGCAAGCCCAGCGCAGATAATGTAGCTCTGGCTCTTAGACAGGTTATCTTAGACACATTTTGTCCTCATGTTCTCTAACGTAGACAAGGTTCCTGTCATAATGCTACGCCTGCATTCTGCTGTGTTCTGGTGTAGAAACCAATGAGAGGCCTCCGACAAGCTGATAGCTGGCTATCACTTAGGGAAATGCCAGGCCAGAAAGGGGACAGTAAGTTCCACTGAAGGGCATGGGAAGAGCTGAAATTGAAGGAAACTTTTGGGTTATGCCACGGTTAGGGTTAGGTAGGGCTTGAACACAGGATGATGGATATGGACTAATAAACAGTGACCCACACAAGACAAAGTAGAAGAGCACAGAAGTCTGGGATTACTGAGCTACTGGGCCAAAGCTGTGACCCCCCAGCCAAGGGTGAGAGGTCTAGAGACACAGAATGTCTCTCTCCCCCTCTACAGTCTTGTACCTGGAACGACTCTGCCAAGCACTTCCTCACCAGCATTTGTTGTCATTTGTTTTCTTGATGGTAGCCATTCTGACTAGGGTAAGATTAAAGGAGTTTTAAATTTCAGTTCTTTGATAGCTGAGAATGGTCAACACTTTTTCAAGTATTTATTGGCCATTTATATTTCTTCTTTTGAGAATGTCTGTTCAGTTCATCAGACCTTTATTGATTGGATGATTTCAAATTGCTATCTTGAGAGAGTGGGTGGGTCTGATGAGGGATGTGGCCTGGCCCTTCCCTGGGATGTCTTTAGGCCCCCTGGTGACTTTTGTCCTCCCTTCTGAATGACAAAGACTCACAAATTCCTTTATTGACTTTGTCTCTGGCCCTTGGTTTAACTTAGGTCTGTTAATAAAACCATAAAGATTTACCTTCTGAAAAGCACACACTGGTCAAACAACTTCCAGCTTTAAATACCACTCAGGATGTCCAAGACCTGTCAGCACGCCAGAGCCCCTATGGCCAATGGTGGAATGGGATTTTACCTATTTTGATCTCAAGGCCTCTTTTCTTCTCATTACAACTCCCTGTGAGACCCGCCCCCTCAAGTCTCTCTACACTCTTCAGTTTCTGAAACAGGGGCCATCCTCCAAAGCACTGCACCCCATGTCCTACAACAAGAGATGCTAGGTGAGGCACACTGATTAATTCTGAGTTCACCAACATACTTTTTTCAAATGTGAAATCAGGAAAGTTAACAGGATTCTGGACTCAGGCTTGGTCACTGAGGATGTCACAGGAGAGAAGGCAGCATTCAGTGCCCCCTTGGGTGCCTCTGCCCTGTATGAGACCTGCAAACTCCCCATCTGGCTGTTTCCTCTGAAGGCTCAGTCCTCTCTGCTAACACTGAGGCTGGAGTGAGCCTACATTAGAATCTTAGGGCCTGGCAAGTGAGAACCCAGACCAGGAGCTGCTCCCATTCTAGCTTCGAGGGCTTCTGCCCACAGCACCCAGCCAAGCCTGCCTGGCCCCTATTGCTTTTCTTTCTCATGATATAAAGTAAGACAAATTTGTCCACAGGGATAGAATTCAGTACAATCACTCTTGGCCTTTTCCTGACTTATCAATCACTTAAATAAAGAGCGTTTGCCACTCAGCTGTCATGAGAGCCTTCACACTGCTCTTTCACAGCATTTATTCCCACTAAACTGAGATTATTCTCTAACGTCCCTTTCTAACTGGAAAGTGCTTTCCCTTGAAGTGGGCCTGTTTGCTAATCTGTCCTTCTAGGGCCTGGAGTGCTGTATATTCACAGTGATTTGTGAGCAGACACAAAACCAAGACGAGAGAGTGACAGTAACTCTCAGGCCCTCAGACACAGGACTGTCACTTTACCGGATGGAGTATAGATAGTTGGGGGTTGCTGTGTGAGGCCCAAGCAATCCTCCTGCCTCAGCTTCCTCAGCTACATGCTACTCGGCCTGGCCCAGCCTGTGGTTCTTTATGAATAAAGAGAACAAAGCTTTAGGACTCCAGAGGGTCTGCTAGTTGCTTTACTTAGCCTTGGGATCCCCATTGAAATGCTAATACTGTTCAAAAGCACAGGAAGCCCTGAGAGGCACTCACACAAAGGAGGGTGTAACTTACTCAGAATTGTTTTTCTATGATGCTGGAGCTTCTAGGAATCGCCTAGTGTTATTGGGGGGCATAAATCAGGGGTGCTTGACACAGGAAGAGGTTTACACATGCTACCTTTGCTATAGCACAAGGCACCTTGCCTTGGAAGACAGAAGAAGTGGAAGGAGGAGGAAAGAAGAGACAGGCAATGGCCCACAGCTAACCCCATTTCTAACAAAAAAGCAGGCAGACAGATTGGAGCAGTATTAGACTCCTCACAAAAACGCAGTCTGAGATTTGAGCACTACACAGAGGAGACCTCGAACTATACAGCAAAGGCAGAACCGGATAGAGATGCCACAACACACTGAAGATGTTGAGAGGCTAGTCCTGGCAGACCACCTGCACGCAGTCAGCAGAACTGGCCAGCCTCAGATAAAGCTGCCAACATGGACTGAGGATAGCAACTTGCACTTCGGCCACACTTGATGGGTAGTCTTCCCTAGGCCCTCATTTAGAAGGAAAGAGAGCCTACTAATACCATACCACAGAAGCACGCAAACACACTCACACAGGAGCAAAACTCTCATTTTAGAATTTGTATTCAGTTGTTTTCAGTAAATCGCTTTGTGGGCTATAAAATGAGATTCCTCTACACATCTAAGACAGAGGTGCCTAGCCCAAGCCAATCTCACAAGGCAAGTAGACGCTGATGTCCCAACACAAACTGGTACATGCCTTTAATTTAATCCCTCAGGAGGCAGAGAAAGGCTTATCTCTGTGAGTTCAAGACTAGCCTGATCTACATAGACAGTTCCAGGCCAACTAGAGCTACATAGTGAGACATTGTCTCAAAAACAGGCAAACAACAACAAACCCACACACTGATCCTCCTACAATGGACAAGACGAATGAGAGAATTTCCCAGAATTTAGAAGGACTCTTATCTGACATTTGTGGAGCTATCATCTCTGAGTTATGGCTTCCCCACTGAGGTGTCCATTACAGACACTTTGACAACAACCAATCAGAGTTTCTACCCCCTCTGCCTGAACAGTGAACAAGAGAGAATATTTCCATTAGCAACACTATATCCTTTGAAATTCAAAAATCAGTTCCATGCTGGTAATATCAGACAAAGAACCCTGTGTTAACCTCAGTGTCGACATTGGCACACTGCGCTTCACTAGGCTTTATGAAGGGCCTGGTGTCTTCCTCATCTACAGATCTGAACACACTCCAAACAGGGACAAGGACTCACATGGCAGCCTCTGAGACTGACAGGGTTTGCTGAATATGCTCTGTCTCTCACTTGAGTTTGTCGCTTTTGGCACAGGCAACACCCTTGGAATAGCGGGAATTACTGAATTCAGGGAGAGAATTCCACAGCAACCACACATCATTCTCTGCGTAGTGTGGGGTTTCTGCGTCTGCCCTGCTTCTTGCATTGTCCGTCCCTCCTCGCTGTGACATTGAGTTCACCCCAACTATAACTTGTATAACCAGTCCCTCCACCTGACCACTACTATGCCCAGGATCCCTTTTCATCTAAATTAACCATGATGATCTCAGCTGGCACTAACTTCAGGAGGGAGATCTTCCTGGGAATGTGGAAAGACAAGCCCAGGACGGTGTTACATCTTAGTCACTACAGACAGAAAACCGGTCAGTTGGCCACTTCTCTTCTCCCTGCAGCAAGTGTCATGCAGACCCCGACTTACTACAAAGACTGGGCAGCATGGCTTCCCTCACCCGGCTGCTGAGGTCAAGTCAGGGAAATAGGCTTCCTTGCTTGCAATGTCTTGGTCTATTTTAGAGGAAATTCCCCCAGAAACTACTCCAAAAGCATTTGTTGAGTTCAATGTGGCCTTCCCACAAATGACCCCTCTCTACTAGAAGTCAAACAGGAGCCAGGCACAGCCCACCCTGAGGTTTCTGCTCCCTCATGATGCGCTGTCACAAGAGAATGAAGTTCGTCAGTCCAGTGGAGCTTCTCTGATCATTATACAAAATATACTATATTTTCTGGGTAGTGGATTATGCTATCAAATCTTGAAAACCAAGAAATCCATGTATCAAGAGCCTTCCTATGCTGACATCAAAGGCAAGTACATTATCTCAGGCAGTTAGGACATATCACCAGATCCCTTCATCCCCAGGTACATGTTAAGTTTGAAACTTGTTACTCTGTGCTCATCTGTGACTATCTTCAGGCTACACCAGCACTTGGGTTTCCATTTCATACTTACAATATTCAGGTGTCATTCTGAATCTCTCTATATATGCCCTCATGCTGCAGACTGCTTACTTCGTTTGCTCTCAAAGAACTGGACAAGAACCATATAGATGAAGGAGGAGTAGCCAGTCTGGCCTAGCTAAGCCAGTCAGATTCCCTCAGTCAAGACAGGGAGACTTAGATACCTAGACATTCCTGAGTTTCTGGGGACTTGTCCGGAGGTACCCTGGATCAGAGTTGACTTGCCAGCCTCCTGTACCCTACCTTGGTTCTGCAAGACTCTCCCATCACCCAGATGACTCACCTCCTGTTGGCCTGATGATTTACCTGGGATTAGTTCCTGTAAGCATAGAGATTCCTTGGATTAGGGCATCACATTTCCCAGTGTGGGCAGGATAATCAGTTAATGTCTACTATCCCAAATACATTAACAATGTCCCTGTCACTCCCAAATATGCCTTGATTTATGACCATTGTTCAGTTTGCTATGAAGTGAGGGGATATGTGTGGAAAGGTTCTGAAAACTGCTAGGCTGTGTTAAGTAACAGAGAGCTTTACTCAGATCATGGGCTGACCAGCACTTATTGAAGGAGAGAGGTTTCTGTGTCACCAATAAGGCTCTTGAGAGCCAGAGCAGACCAGTGACTAGCATCTGCAGGTTCTGAGTGGTTGATAGTACCTAGCTAGTGTTTTGTAAATGGCCCTTAACTTTCTCACACTAATGATTCAGTTAGAAAAGTCAAAGCACAGTAGCCCCTTCTCCAGAGATATACCCCAAGACCCTAAAGGGGTGCTTGAAATCACAGATGCACCAAGCTCTGCACACATGGCTTTTCTTATGCACACACATGACAAGCTTTGCCTTATAAATGAGACATCAAGAAATTAATAACATGAAAATAAAATAGTTAAAAGAACATACTATATTATCATGATATTTTGTCACTACTCTTATACTTTGGGGCCTTTAAGTAAACTAAGGGTTACTTGAACTCAAGCACTATGATCCACAACAGTCAAGAGTAATTGAACATGATGCCCAGGGAGCAATAGATAGACAGTGCATTCAGTGTAGATATGCCAGGTAGAGATGACTTAACACTCCAGACAGAGGACACAGGAAAGTGCAGTGGTGATGACTGCTATGTTACTCAGACTAAAACTCATAAACTGCTTACTTGTGGAATCTTCCCCATCTAATATTTTCAGATCTGCTTGACTGTGGGTAAATAAAACTAAGAAAGAAAAACCTCAGATACTGGGGCGATACTGTTTTACAGATAGCTCTTGATTACCCATTCTCCTAAAACCAAGTAGTAGCATGGTCTATTCAATCGAAGGTAAAAAAGGAACTGGGAAAAACAAACACTGTGGGCTAGGAAGGACACAGGTGTCACAGAACCTGGACCCGGAGTCGAGGACTAATGAGATACAGGAGTTAGAAAATGTCTACCCAGTCCAGCAGCTGGTTTTCTCCTGTATGAAACTGGAATAATTCTGCAGGGATGTCCCCTTGTGAGCATACCAAACCACTGTGGTTCTCATGGATCCTGCAGCAAATAAGGCAGAAAGGTCTGTAGAATTCGGGGAGCTGGTGTGGCAACCTGTGCTGGCCACATAGTACAGACCCTGCAGATAAAGCAGCTGGCAGACTGGTGACCACTTCCCTGGAGCCTGGCCTTGGTACCAGAAAACATCTAACACTGACTGCACTTAAAAAAAAAATACTTTATTGAGAATTTCTCTTCATGGCCTGTGCTCCAGCTCCCCCCTCCAGGTTCCTGCCCTGAGTTCCTACCTTGGGCTCCCTGATGAACTGTGACCTGGGAGATGTAAGCTAAATACCTCCCCCCCCAAAAAAGAGAATTTCATACATGCATATAAGGTATTTTGATCAAATCCAAGCTCACTCCCTCCCCTCCAACTCCTCCCATATCTCCCCATAACTTTTTTCTGATAACTTCATGTACCCTTTCTTCTTTTTTTTAATGGGGCCTTTTTTTTACTCTAACAACACTCCCCCTTCTGAAGACGTAATCCTAAAATCTTTCAGGGATTAGATAAAAGCTCCCAAATACTTTCAACAGTTTTGGCCTTTGGAATAGAGTATGTTGCTAAGAGGCCCAAAGACATTTTGACTTTTAGCCAAGAAACTGGCTACTTTTCTTTGGAGTCTTTTTACCCTAACTGCCTAGCCAATTCCTACCTCCTATTCTTATCACACCATTCTCTGAAGAGGTTACCCAATTTGCGGACAGGAAATTGGGATGCAGACTGCTGTGGCTTCTTCCATGCTGAACAGGGATGCAGGGTGAGGCAATTGAGATATCCCTTCAGTGGGTCTATCTAAAAGACTTCCAAACTATAACTCTTATCTGTAGGGGGCAAAGAAAGTCCTTGATTGGTGAATAGGAGATGTGAAGGAGAAGTAAAGGCAAGAGTAATTAATTAGCATTACAAGTTCTAGACAGGGAACTAGAAAAAAATCAGAACAGGGCAAATTTTTTAAATCACAGATGTCTTCTTGAACAACAACAACAAAGAAACAGGTTTCCAAGAGTATTTTCATGAATGTTTCAAATTTTTCAAATAGATTTATAAGGAGCTGGTGAATGGGATTTAAGCCAGTCAGAGTTAGAAAGCAAGCAGGGTATTTGAGTGCTAGTAAAGTAAGGATAGCTATTAAAGGAAGAAAGCTGGGAAAAAGCAGACAAGCTACATAAGAAAGGGAAGGGCATGTATCTAAACTGATAACATGTTGTACACCTCACACACTGGCCTCTACCTGCAGAGCCCATAAAATGATTCAAAGATTCCTCATCCATCAAGGCCCCAATCTGAACCTGAGCCCCCAAGGAACCATCTGAATTCCAGAAGTGTACATCTGTGCGCACAGCAGGTAAGAGAAGGAGCAGGACTCCCAGCGCAGATGCAGCATGGCCTGAGTGAAGACGTTTCAGTCTCCAGGTTCTTCTGTGCCACCAGCATAGGAGAGCACCAGTGCAGGACTTGGCCTGCATTGACTCAGAAAAGTAACCCCCAAAGGCCCCTACACAGGAACTCTGAAGACCAACACATCCTTAAACCCATCTGGAATTGATTTATAAACGAGAAAACACAAGGATATGGCAGGAAACTGATAGAAAATTTTCTGAACCCTCAAGCTGTGCTCTAAGGGGGCTACTGAGGAGCATCACCACAGCTACTCTTAGACACTGTTAGTCTCGTTAAACTGCATTGACATCTGTGTCAGTTTTGCTTCACTATAAGAAATAACCAAAGTCAATGACTCAAAAACAGTAAAGGTTTATGTAGCTTATGGTTCTAGAGGGTCAAAGGTATGGGCAGCACTGACTGCATCAGTTCTTAGTATAGATAACAATGGAGAGGGAGCTCATCTTTGAGCCAGGAAGCGGAGACATGACATTTGTGACAACAGAGAATAGCAGTGGATTTGGGGAAGAGTTGGGGGGTGGAGTACAGATTTATATGACCAAAATACATTGTATGAAATCCTCAAAGACTTAATAAAAATATTTAAAGATAGTTTGTTAAAATGAGGAAGCACTTTGACTGATTGTATCCACAATGCAACAGCAGTAAAGTAATCCTGGTCCCTCTAACACAAGGACCATGCCTGGGAGCCTGATGAAATACAGCTGTGCTTTATCTCCCCAGATGCACATGAGTTTGCAAAAACATGAGCACCTAACTACCTCAGAGAAGAAAACCTACTTCAAACACAGTTGCCTGGGTGCATATTTTGAAAAGATATTTCTTCAACTTAGTGATCTGAAAAACTACTACCTAATATCTATAAGGAGCATCAGTCTGAAAACTGATAAAACGTATTTATTTTGCACACTGGACAAGTTGAAATGAAAGGGTTAAATTTGCTGTTTTCTATAATGTAAATTCCTAGAAGAACAAATGCTAACCTCCATTGTAATTCTAGGCCATACATTTGTGTCCCACTGACACAGGACATAATTATCTCCCTCCACCCACTTCCACTATGTGCTATTTGAGCTGAAAAAGAGGGCTTTGGAGGTATGGAAGGTGTGAGACTATCACCCTGGAACTTCCACCCCTCCATTCACACTAGAGTACTGCTAAGGTCTGCTCTGGGGCACTAACTTTGAACTGCAATCTAATTTCCAAATATTTAAAAACCTTCAAAATCTGTAACTTCTTCCCCAGGTCACAGGGGTCACTGTGGAAGGAGCCAGTGTTGATGTTGATTCACAATCTGCCTCACACAGTCCATAAAACTTTCTAGAGAATGAACAGGGTACCTACCCACATATTCTGAGCATCCTTGATCACAAAAGCACGTTCATCCCATGGGAGGAAGAGAGGATTCAGAGCCTTGGGGAACTGGACTGTGAAGTTGGCACCTTGCACAGTTACCAAGCCAGAGGCACAGACTTCAGGGCAATTTGTAACTAGAAATACTATCTGCAGAGGAGGTGGCAGCTAAGGCTGGGCCTGTTAGTCTTCCTCAGAGCTGCATCCCTCCATCTCCCATGAGGGTGATGAGTGGAAGCCCTTAAGAATGAGAGATCCTACCCCTGCCCTAAGGTCTCACTCTCATGGGACAATGTGGCAGTCGGGAGGTGGCCATGGCTTGGACTCCATGTACACAGAGCTCCATTTTACAGAGAGGACTGTTCACCACTTAACTTGCTGATGGCACAGTACAAACAGCTGAAGAGACAGCGGGGACCAGCAGCAGGCATCTTAGGTATTTTAATCATTTTTTATATACCCTCTTTCTCCTGACTGACTTCTGAAATTATACTGTCCAAGAAGAAAATGTGACTTCATAAACACATATTCACTTCATTCCCTTTTAAAGAAAACAACTAAAATTTTCTTTAAAGTTGAATTCCTATTACTGGACTACAGCCACAATTATGTTCACAACAATCACAGAACTGATACCATTTCCACTATTCACGATTTCACATGGATGAGTGCAATATGAACGGATAAGCTGTAATATAAATGAATGCAAGAGAAACTGAAATATTTTTACTTCTTGATAAAAAACTATGAGAATCCAATTTTCAAATGACCTTTTTTGCCTTAGCAATTGTTCTAAGTAATAATGATTGACATCATTTTAATCAAAATCATGGCCTTTAATTTTTAAAATACTTAATTTCAAAATAAATTATGACCAAAATGGCAAAATAGATCAGGATCTTGCCTTCTTAATCAATTTTGGTAAAAAATTGAAAATACTTAAAAATTTATTCTAGCTTGGAGAGTCCCTGCTCTCTCAGCTGATGATGTCAAAGCACTTCCTTCTGACCTCTAACCTGCAACAGTGAGTAGCACATCAGGGTACAAGTGGCAGGAGCTTTTCACAGGCATGTCAATACCTCTCTACTAACCAAGGATCATGGAATGGGTACATTCTTTTTTCATAATGCCTTTGTCACAAAATCTGAGAAATAAAAATTTTTATGTTGCCAGACTCAAATTTAACCAAGAATCTTGTCCCTAAAAATCACAAAATTTCAACTAGGACATAAAATACACTTTGCCTCATGATGGGATTATTGCCTTCTCACACAGAGGTCTGCACAATGGCGGCAGATATTGCCATTGCTGATGCCCAAACCAGTGGGTAAAGACCCACCCAGGTCATCTCCTCACCCAAAATTCCCAAGGGAAAGGATACCTTTAAGCACCTTCAGTAGGCCAGTGACTCTTGGGCACAGGATTCAATTTATTGAAAAAGGTCTCTCTATGAGCCAACCACTGCTGTCTGCACCTGTAGCCAAGGTCTTCTGTGAGGGGACAGTGACTTACAGATAGGAAAAATAGTAGGAGTCTTTCTATGTGTGTCTTCAGCCTGCCTCAGTTGCCAGGGACCAACAGGCTGGGAAATAGGGCTTGGGACTCTGGAGAGCCACTGTGGAGTACTTCTGCCAAGGTACCTCTGGTAAGTTACAACAGTCATGCAGAAGTAACCAGGAACTAGAGTTTAGATGATGATATGCTGAGACCCAAAGACACTCTGGCTACAGTGATGGCCAGTGTGAGGCATCACAACCCCTTGTTTTTTGCTGTCTAGTTTTTCTTTGATCTCAGTACTTCTCATTAGTTGCCGAGTTCTAATGATGCTGGCTTGGGATGCCTGGAACTTACTCAGGAAATGTCATCTGGGCCTCCAGCTTTTGGGAAGGGTACCTGGTAAGACTGTGACAGGATGAGTGTCCTAACTGTACTGTCTTAAAGGAGGGGCTTCCTAGGGTATTGTCTGAAGATACAGCATTCTGAGTGTTAAGTGCATAGGGCATCAGACTCCTTCTAGCAGAACAAAGCTCAAAACTGCCCCTCAGAAGCTCAAGCCAATACTGTATTGGGGTGGGGGTGCATAAGGATCCAACTGCTTATGACATCAGCAGTATCATTACCATGTATTGGTAAATGGATTTCATTTTGATAGAGTTATAGATCTACAGAAGGTCAGAGACACAGAAATGCCCCATGGCCCTCATCCCACTTCTTCCAGTGGTTATAACTTATTCAATCACAGCACAATTTCACATCAGGAAACTGACAGTGCTGATGTGTGTGTGTGTGTGTGTGTGTGTGTGTGTGTGTGTGTGTGTGTGCTGCTATGCCATCAGATACCATGTGAAACTCATGACCACTGCCACTGTGGAGACATGGGCCTCACAAACTCCTCTTCCACTCACAACAGAATGCTGATAGGCCCAGGTCTTCTACAGGTCTTATGCAGGTACCCATAGCTGTTGTTATTCAGGAGCCTTGTCACAATAGCTATGTCACGTCCAGTTGATAGTGTTTCACAGCACTCTTCCCATCCTCTGGCTCTCATTCCTCCTCCATGTTCTCTGAGTCATGCAGTACAGAGAGGTGATAGATGTCCCACTTAGGGCTGAACACTCAGCAGTCATCTATTCTTAGTACTTTGGCCAGTTATAAGGCTTTATATTTACTGCTGCCCACTGTAAACAGAAGCTTATTTGATGAAGGCTGAGAGCAGCACTAATCTATTGGTATAAACACAGATATTAGAAAGCAATTCTCAGGGAATTTGGGAATACTGCTTACATCTCATCCAGTCCTAAATATAGTCAACTCCATATTGAACGCAATATTCCCAATCAAATCCAAACTGCACATATATTGATAAGCTAGTGCTTACCACTTTATTTATTTATTTATTTTGGGCCTTTTTGAGACAGCGTCTCCCTGTAGCCCCAGCTGGCCTGAAACTCATTATGTAGACCAGGCTGCCTTGAACGCACAGAGATCTGCCAGCCTCTGTCTCTGGAGTGCTGGGATTAAAGACGTGCCACCATGCCCGGTTTGCTTACCTACTTTATATGGCCAGTAACAACCACCTCAGAATGCAAATTTTAAGGCATAATGAAATGTTACTTTAGCCTATCAAATTTATGAAGATAAAAGAAAAATTAAAATATTCAAATGCAGATTAAACTGCTGTGTTTGCCAATGGCACCATGAATTTGAATGAGCCCTGGGGAATCTCGAAGTACTTGTCAGGACTGTAATTAATCTGTATACTTGAGCCACAGTTCTACCTCCAGAAACTATTCCAGAGGAATGCTAACTTGTACAGAAAAAGTGTTAGAAAATTAAAGTTTTGTTTCAATGTTATACGAGTCACAAAATGAAGACATTCCAGCTATCAGTTCTATCTGAACACTCACTGTGGGTGAAGTGCCATTCTGGAAATAAACAAAAATGATATAAAAGAATTGAATAAGCCAGGTGTGGTGGTGCACACCTTTAATCCCAGCACTAGGAGGTAGAAGCAGGCAGATCTCTGTGAGTTCAAGGCCAGTCTGGTCTACATAGTGAGTTCCAGACCAGTTTGGGGATATAGGGAGACCCTGTCTCAAAAAGACAAAAAACAAAACAAAACAAAAACCAAACAAAAAAGAATTGAAATAAGTATATTCTGGTATGGTACTCAAATATTTTCAATCAAGGATGGAATATACTTCAAAATCAAAAGATAATAAAATGTAATGCTAAAAAGTGATAAGTCCATATGACCCTCAGTTTGTGATTTTTTTAACTCAATCAGTCCTTCTTTGCACTCAGCCTCTGCAATGTAGGAACCAGGTCAAAGAAATCACATGGAAGAGACCAAAGCATGTAGTCAGGAGCCCTGGAGTAGGTCTAAGTCACAGCCAAGCCTCTCCCAGGCTTGCAAACCAGCGCCTGATACCACCAAACCCTAGCTAGACCTCCATTGCTAGACATCATGGACAGCAGAAGTAGCAGTCTGTGACTCAGGAATAGGAGTAGATAGCCAAAATAGATAAGAAAATATTGGTCCGTGAAAGTCCCTATCCACACCTATAGATCCTTCCATCACCACTCTGCAAAAAGAGGTATCTACAACAGAGTTCAGGGTTTACGATACCCCACGTTGATAGGAGGATGACAGACTTGTATGAACCCTTCTAGGCTACCCATTAAAGTTGGGAGCCACAAACGACCACCACAGTAAGGACTGAGCTTCATTAGCAAGTCAGGAGGTGGCGTACCTTTTATGTCACATATTTGTGCTTTGGTGATGGGCTACAGCCACTACCATACCAAGGTGAACAAAGGAAGCCCCAAGACCTGCTATTTGGGAAATCTGAAGCTGGTCCCCACATTATACTGGCTAAGGACACCAAGAGGGAGGGAAGAATAAGTGTGGATCAGTGAGACAGCTGTCCCTACAAGTAGGAAGAGGCCCCAGAACATGAGATGAAGTTGGATAGACAGAAAGAGTTCCAGCTTCAGACTTGGAGTCCCTCAGGTCCACAGTCCACACCAGGCTCTACCACAGAGCACAGAAACTAGTGACACAAGGCCATAATCTAGGTCTCTGCAAGGTCCTCATCACAGTGGGGCCCAGAAGACTTTGTTTAGCAGTATGCAGATTCAACTTGTCTATTCAAACATAGGTGGCATAGTCCCATCTGACAATCACCTAGATATAAAAACAGGGCTGTCCCCAGTGCAGGACCATTTCCAGCTCTACTGGTGCATGAATTCTCTTACCCACCTCCCTTCCAGTCACTCATGGCCTTTCAGTTGTATGTTTTCTACAACTTCAAAGATGGGTGTGGACTTAAAGACTCAGGGGACACTGAACCCAGGCTCTGTGTTACATACCATAGTTATCATAAGCCTAGATCTGGCCTGCAGTCTAGGTGACACCAGAAAGGGAGGGGAGACAAGCCCATGAGCTACAGGCCTGAGGTTGCTCCAGATCTCTCCTCAGTGCCACACAGGAGGCTACACTGTAAGTGATGGCTGAAGAATGTCTCACTGAATAAGCTCCCCATTAAAATCTAGCCTTCTTCTAAAATTTGGCTCTTTTTAAATAACAAATTGTTCACTTCTCATAGATAATTTTCTCAGTGTGCATTTAGTTAAGCAAGTTAAATGTGGCCATCTCAATTAGATCTCTTTCCCTTTAATTATAGATGAGGTCATAGGACCACAATGAAAAGTTTCTTTGAAAACCAGTGGGAAAAATCTTGGCTATGAAGCACTTTGATTAAATGTGATGGCAAACAAGAGCCCCAGGCCTGACTGCCAGGGAGCAAGTCCTTGCCTCACCTCTAGATGCCAAGCCATAGCCAGGGCATCACCCCAAGCACCTGAGGCTCTTCATCTGAAGAATGGGATAAGGACAGCTTCAGACTTGGAGGAAGGAAGATTAAGATGTAAGCAATGCCAGTACAAGTCCCCAGAAGGTGATGCCCTTCATGTGAGCTGCATGTGAATCTTTCAGATAATCTTCTTTCCTATTTTTTTTACTTTTCACCCCTTACTACTTCTTACCCAATTTCATAAACTCTAGTATATAGATATTAAGGCCTATAGAATAAAATTTGTGTCTGCAAATGTCCATCAGTATGGATCCATCCACTGGAGCCTGGTTAACCTACCAAGAATCACACCCTAAAAAGATACTGACTCTTCCTATCCCAGCAGTCATTGGTTTCCAATAGTTTCTCAGGTAGGGTTGGCATTTCTTTGCTTCTCCATGTTGATGTTGGGATTTTTGTCTTGTTTGAGCTTGCATGGAACTTCTACATGCTATCATCATTGCTGTGAGTGCATATCAGTAATGTTCAGCTGCCTGGAAAATTGTTTCCTTGTGGTTATCCACCACCTCTGGCTTATAAAATCTTTCTGTTACCTCTTCCCCAATGATCCTTGAGCTTTTGGAGGCAGAAATTTGAAATAGATGTTCAATCCAGTGATAATCACCTCTCTTATTTGCTGCATGATGACCAGTTGTAGGTTTCCATGTTAATCACCATTCACTGCATAAGGAAGCATTAATTTATGGGTGCAACAGTAAGTCATTAGGAATTGCTCTAATACTATATCTATTCAGTAGAATAATAGTATTAGTCTCTCCCTTATAACCTCTGGCCTGTCTAGGCACATGTGTCTAGACCTGATATCAAAGTCTGTATAAACTACCTCTTATGAAGTGGACCTTAAATCCAATTAGAAGTGACTGGCCACTCCTATAATATTCATGCCACTATTACAACATAGGTCATATCCTGCCAGGACAGCTGTTGCTGAAGCACATAGGATTCACAGCTCGGTAAGGTTTATGATTAATTTTTTCTTCTGATACCAAGCATAGCACCTTCCAGCACTATGAAAGCCAGTAGAGATGAAGCTCTGAAGTCAGTACCAGCTTGATTTCTCCTTACTTTTACTATGGCTCATATATGTAGTGTCTTCAGCAATAGGGTCTTACTATAAAGTTCTGATGGGTAACCAAGAGCAGGATCAATAGTATTGTTTGAGGATTCATGAGACCCCTGGTCAACAGCTTCAAAAGAAGGCGTGCATCCTTGGCATTAGGCTTTTACTTTGTTATCCTATGGTGTCTAGTAGGGGCAATGTCCCCCTGTTAAATGGGAATTCCTTTTAATCTCCTTTTGCAATGTATATGTATATGCTTTAAGAAGCTTCTATAGTGGTAGATTTCCATATAGCTTTTTCTAAAAGCCTTTAGTGTTATCTTTCCCCACATTTCTCTTTTTAAAGCTCATGTAAGTGTTTGCACCATTCAGTTTCTAAATGAAGCCTATTTGTGACCTAAGAGCATTTGCAGAATGGTTTTCCAGCTTGCCATTCAGTACCCACAAAGTTGTGTTACAGAATCTCTTCCTGGGTTCTTCATCTTCAAGTAGCTACCAGAGCCTTGGGAAAAATTCAAGTTTGTAAACACTCTAGAGCAATACAGAACATTATAAATTGGAGCTTCCAAACTTATAACCCTTAGTAACTTGAAGAGCTTTAATATTTTTCAGAATGGTGGGACTAAAGCCACACTTTAATTCTAAAATATAACCTTCTGTTTGCATTGGAAAGCAATCAGCTTCCTCCTATGTCTTCACAATTTTCTTCAGATGTCTCTGTACAAGGACTAAGTATGTTCACTGTTAGAGTTTTAATTCCAAAGAATTTGCTCAGCTCAGGAACATTATTATGTCATAAAGACTTTTTCTACATGAAAAGTTTGGTAACTTATAAATAACGGTTAAAGTTTTATCAAAAGATTGGTCTAAAATATCCAAAAAAAAAAAAAACCCAAACAGATTAAAATAACAGGAAGTCATGTTTCTGTTCACAAAGTGCCCAGCAGGATTCTGGCATTAAGCTGCTGAGAGGCCAGGCTTCTCAGTGTGGAGAAGAGCTACACCCAGGGCACCCCTGGGATCACCACAGATTGGGCGTTGAAGAGTGAAATCCACAGCCCCAAGAAAGATCCAAAACGGCATGCAGGTAGCAAAGAGGACACATGCTTCTGAAAAATGCTGACATTAAAGGGAAGGGTGGGAGTTGTGATGATACCAACTCTTCCATAGTCCCCAGAAGCAGACAGACTCCTGGGGATGCTGGAGAGCCACATCCTCACCTACCACCCGCCCAGGCATGCAGGGAGGGGGACTGTCTACAGGATTTAGAACCCCCTGCTGAACCCTGAACAGAAAAGCAGGTGCACCTCAGAAGAACTTCCCTCCTTTTACCACCCCCACTAATCTAAGGACAAGGACACGTGCTTCTGGGAAATGGGTAGCACAGGAAGGCTTCTTGGCTTCTTCGTCTTGCTCTCCTGCCTCCCACTACTGCTTTATCCAGGGAGGGTGTGGACAGGTGAGCACCACACGTCAGCAGAACAGACTCATGTCTCAGCACACAGGGAAACTGGAAGATATAAGACTGAGGGGTGTAGGAGCAGGACAGCCAGGAATAAAAACAAAACAAAACAACAACAACAAAAAAGAAATGAAAACAAATAGACAAAAAATTTTGAAGAAGAAATTAAGCACATATGCAAAAATATACCTGGATGCCAGTGTGGGAAGACACCACCAACAACCACCATGTCCCTCTTTATCAGAGAAAATCCCTGTCAAGTGCATCCATTCCAGAGAAAGGGAACTCAGAGATGAGATGATAATACAGATGGAAAAGAAACTTCAGAGGAGGGAACTAAGCTGAGGGCTGAGATACCACCAGGGCCCCAAGAAGGTGTTCAAGACAGCAGCCACCAGACTGGCAAGGATGGGAAAAGAGACAGGCAATCATGCTGAAGTCAGAGGAGAAACTATGGAGAAGTGTCAGCAAAAATGATGACTGAGAGAGATAACCAGTATGGCTATGGAAGAAAATGCTGGAGTGATATCAAATTACACAGATAAGGGGTGGGGTACTTCAAGGACACAAAAAGAGAAAGCATCTCTAACATGGACAAAGAAAAAAAAAAAAAACAGCCAGAAAGGATATACTGTATTTTAACTAAACTGGATAGAATAACCAATATCAATATCAAGAGATATCCCAGCTATGCATTTGAACTTCACATCTATTTTCTTAAGAAACTATTAACCATGTAAACAGAGCACAGAGGGTGAAATTAGTCTGTGCATGTCTACAGAGTCATGTTGATATTAGAAGTCCTGTGGATGAATGCAATCTGAGCACATAATACCTAGCTCACTTACCCTTCAGTCTTACAAAGGGCTGTAGGTAGACTTGTATATAGATGGTGGGGGTAACAGGACTTGGAAGGAGATAAGAGAGGGGCATGGGGAATGAGCATAATCAGAATGCATTACATACATGTATGAACTTGTCAAAGAATGAATTTTATTAATAAAAAAGCAGCTCCAGAGGCATAATTAATGTCTAATAATAGTAAGTAAATATCCATTTTAAAAAAAGAATCAAGTCCTTCATGAATCAGGCTTCAAGAACCTGCTGTGGCTAGAGCAATCCTCACCAACAGACTCACGTGTGTATAAGCATATGTGTGTATGTATATATGTACATGTATGTATACATGTGTGCATGCATATACATACATATCTACACATATTTTGTGGTGGAAGAGGAAACAGGAGAACTTCAGATATGCTCATGTTTCAAATCTTTAGTTGTTTTGTTTTTTTTTTTTCCTTTATCCTCAGGCCTTCTAAGGAATCATTATCTTCTGAATGAGGAAACATTCACATGAAGCACAGCACTGTGGATTTTCATTGCACATCAGCTTCCTAAGTTGTAATAAAATTAGACACCTTTTATATTTTACAAAAAAAAAACAAAACCAAAAACCCATGACATACACCGATATTGCACTTAGTAAAGGAGGCTAACCTCATACTGTGTGCCTGTGCTCGCTGGTAGCTGCTCCTGTGGTGGGACATGTTATGACTATCTGTTGACCTCCCTGCAGCTGTTCAATGTCTTAAAATGTGTATTGTTTTTCACTTTCAAAATGCTCTCAGAACAGAGGAAATATCAAGTAAAAAATGGCCAGATTCTCTGTATATTTCAATAGTATCTTTAAATTTAAAAATGTTTTAAGTTTTGTGGCTTAATTTCAGCATTTCAGACATCAGCATGTAAAGTGATAGGGATTGATTTTTCAATCCAAAAGCAGAGCCCCAAAGTATATTTCTAAGTAAAGCTTATACAGATTCTGAGATGAATCAGCAGCAAAAGATGAGGAGATAAGTCAACAGAACTTTGATCCTGCAAACCTGTGTCTCGGTGATTATTTTCAATTAACTTTCATAAAATGAATACACAGTCCATCACATATACTACATATACTACACTTTAACCACTCTTCTGCTGCTGAAGAACACAGCAATTACTAACATGTCATCAATCCTTGTCCACATGAAATATTGCCTTGGGAGATTCCCAGTCTACTCTGGAAATGGTGTGAAATGGTGTAACTCACAGGGAGGTGACAGCATTAGCATATATGAGCACATCTTGGAATGTTTTATGAAAACAAACCAGCACTATCCATGTTCAGATCGATATTGCCAAGCACACATATCCAATAGTTAGAATTTTCTTCCTATCATTGGGATCTATGCTGACAATTAACACAAGCTGCAGAACTAAATGGTATGGTAAGTGGAGTCCCAGCCCATGGAGATTCAAGCCTGTAGGACAGTTTAAAGGCAGGCTCTTTTTCAGGAGACCATGGAAATAACTAAAAACCTCTCTGTAAAAACCGAAAAGTGAATCTTCACAGGCTTATTATAAAACTTTTCTTTCATTAGGGAACTCACTCAGAAGAGACTTCTTCAAACCAGACAGCTCACTGGCAAGTCACCTCCGAGTCTTGGTACACACCTGTACTTCTGGCTGCTCTGTCCTAATAGCATTCCTCCAGCGTGGAGCTGGCAACTAAGATGACAGCCTTGCATGCTGCTGTCAAAGCATGTGCTGCAGAAGTAATTCTACAGTGTTTATTCTGTTCCCATGGTGATGCCTACCCTGCCTGAGGAAATCTGAACTCTAAAGAAACAGGAATGATCCCCAAAGCACCCCAGAGTGCTGGGGGCTGAGGGTTGGGGTTGGGAGAGAGCAGCAGCACACAGCTGCCATTTCTCAACCAAAGGAAGAAGAGATAAGTCACTGGTATTGAAGCCCCTGTCTCATCCAGATGTTCCTGCCTCCCGAAGGCTCTGTTCCCATGGAGATGAGAGGAGTACAATGAGTTGATCCATGGATCCAGGGGCCTCAAAGCATAGGTGTAAGGTGCTTGCTTCATTGGTTATGTAGTTGATTTTCTTGGTCCAATGTGGGGTAGTTAACTGACTGACTGTTAACTATCCACCTGCCTCCATCTGCCTTGGAATAGCAGAGAGGAGGATGGGGAGCTGAAAGCCCAGAAGGGCCCTAGGCACGGCTGAAGAAAACAGACACTCCCCTTCCCCCGTCTTCCTCATCGTCCATCCTGAAGCCTATCTGAAGCCCCTGACTCCAGTGGGAAACACACATTGCTCAGTGCTTGCCAAAGCAGTTCTATTTCTCCTGTTACCATCCTGAAAATCAGAGGGCTCAAATGTTTTTTGTTTAGTACCTTCAAACCAATGGAAACCCCATTTATGACAATTAGTTCAGCTCATTTTAGTGGTCTCGAACTGCTGTGACATTCTTCTACCTGGAACCATAACTGTTGGTAAGCAGCCAGTGCTGATCCTGTGCAGTGCTATTTCTGTGTTAACACCAGCTTGGGTTTTAAATAAACACGTATGTAAGCCTTTGGACAGGAGAGACCCTATAACTTAAGCAGTGCATGACTAACATCGGGTTACAAATTCTTTTTAAAAAAACTTCTTGCATATTCATGATAGAATTACTAAAATCGACTAGCGGAAACTACATAAAAAAGCATTCATCAAATTAGAATGAAATTCGACTTTTTAAATGTAGTGAATGTGAATCATTAATTAGAAACATCTTTCAATAAATGAAATACTCATTACGAAGTTCTATAAAATATAATTGATACCCCATAAGAAACGCTATCAAATACTTGCAGCTGACTTTTAACTTCTTAAAACTGAATAAGGTATGAAAATAGGAGAAGTTTATGTTGTACATCATCTACTTCTACCAAAAGCTGTCTCACACAGTAAATCTGAATTGTTCGAATTACCCACATAAAAGTACACTAAAACAATTAAAATGCCTAATTTTATGCATTTCTGTTCATTTATCAATCCACTTACACATATTCATGGACTTTGAGGTTACCACATTGAGCAGCATATCCCTAGAATCTATTCTGAGACCCTGCTAGGTAAGTCCCACATCTATTTCAGGGACCCACATGGTGTGATTATGGGAAGTCAATTCTGCTGCTGCTGTCTGTGGTTCACACACTATTTCCTAAGTCATTAAGGGAAAATGCACTCAAATACAGGATGAGCTGGTGTCTACAGATTGAACTAGAATGTCTTCTTAGTCTCCTGTTATATATAACTTTAATCATATTTTTGGGGCTTGTTTCTCTACCATGAAGTGACTGGCCTAAGCTGAAAGTGTCCTAGCTCCCCCCAATCCAGCATCACCAAAAGATGTCCTATGTAACAACTATGGGGCCATAGCTCACATCAGTCAGGTATGTAACTTCAGATAGGTGTATAGGTGTACAGCTATAAGGGCAGAATCCAGACAGGTATATAGCTATGGCCAGGTGGTACAGCTCTAGGTAGGTATGCATATCCTGTGGGGCAGAGCTCACATCATCCAGGTACATAGCTCTATATAGGTGAATAGCTACAGAAAAGAATCCAGGCAGGAGTGCAGCTACTATGGGGCAGAGCTCTAGCCAGGAGTGGATATATGTGTTATGTAGAGGGATGTCCATGCAACACTGAGAGCTGCAGAGGTATAAGCTGTGACATGACAGGGCCACAGCTCTTGAAGCTCATGGAGCCTTGTAAAACTCTGAGACAACTATAGAGGGAGGCTTGGGTCAAAATAATTTCTACTGACACTCCATCACTTCCCAGTAATAATTCCTAATTACACTGTGGGCAACAGTGGTTTCCAGCCAGTAAATATCAGTAACATCCTGAAACTATAGCAGTGTGGCCCAGACAACTCCTCTGAGGCTAGCATACAGTGGTTTCCAACCAGCAAATACCAGTAACATTCTGAAACTTTAGTAGTGTGGCCCAGACAACCCCTCTGAGGCTAGCATGTTGCTGGAGTATGGATGTGAAAGGGAGCCAGCAGCTAGAGCTCTGGCCACTGCACTGCGCCCACTTCACAGGGTCACACAAAAGTGAGGACCCAGGTGTAACCTGCTGCTTGGGGCCAGGACTCTGAAAAGCTGGAAGAGCTACCTAGTGCTAGGTCATCTAAGGCACTGGTCTGCTCTCAACCAGAAAAACATAGCCAAAGCAAAACAGCTCCGGGGGCGGGGGTGGTCTAAGATTCTATTTAGAAGGTCATTGCTTTGAATGTGGCTATGTTAAGTGTGTATATGTTTCCTTCTGGGAAAACTTCAACATCTCCATGAAGAAGAGATTAATAAGAAGAAAGAATGACTTGTAACAGGTATCAGCAGTGGGAACATAAAACCTGATCAGAAATGAAATAGAGGAACATGAGATACAGGCATGAGCGCTCCGGCAGTGGAAGCCCAAGCACAGATTACAGAGGTGTGGGGATGGGGCCTGAGTGAACTCATGCAAAAGTCTCATAAGGTTGGTTTCCATGGTTAGAGGGTGCAGGCACTGAGGTGGGAAAAATCAAGACTATCCCAACAATAAAGAAGAAAGAGCTGGACATGGCAGTGTGCACCCTTATTCCCAGCACCCTTAATCTTCAGACGCAGAGGCAGGCAGGCAGTCCTTTGTGAGTTCCAGGTCTGTTTTATGTAGTGGTGAATTCCAAGCCAGCTAGCACTATATGGGAAGATCCTGTCTCAAAAAAAGAGAGAGAGAAAAGGGTGAACTAGGTTGTATGCCTGACACCATCAGTCCAAGAGGAAGAGGATGGGTGCTCAGAGAAAGGTTCATACACGAGGCTCTACAGCAAACAGAAGTAGGCTTTTGGAGACTGAACTAGAATTCCATCTTTAGGAAATGAGAAGGGGAGGAGACTAAGGCAATGGATCAAAGGAACTTTCTGGTGGAACAGTAAACACTCTTCTCAGCACTTTACTATGTGTACTCAAAAGCTGTTTTATTGTAATTTGAATAAAATTCAGTTATAAAGAGTATGAGAAAAATAATGGGTAAAACTTTAATTTTGGAACCTACAGATGCAGCTTGGTATGATGAGAATTCTTCCAACAGGACTCTGCCACAGATTGGTGAAGAACTTAAGGAAGTCCTGATTTCTAAATGCTCAGATGCCAAAGCAATATTTTCCATATCCCAGGCTTAAACTAAATCTACTTCATTTCTATTCATTCTGTGTCATATGAAATCTACTTCAAATGACTAATCCTGAAACTTTAACAGCAGTTTAAACAACCCAGCAGCTGTTTCTTAACTTCCATTCTACTGGAAAAATTTTTGGATGTAGTGAGGCTGGAAAGGAAAAAGACAGCCCAGCAGTGCCAGGACAGCAAAGGGGAGGGATGGAAGAGCAGATCTTTTGTAGCCTGGTGTTGGGGCTCAGCAGGAGGGGAGGCCAACTGGAGGATGTGAATCAAAGCCCACAGAGAGATATGGGAAGGTCACCTGCTGCTGCCCAAAGACTGTTAAACAGAAAAGGAAATCACATTCCCTGTCCTTTCTGTGAAATGTAAAGCTAAGGAAACTAAGCTAGGGCTGGTAATAAAAAAATTTAATAAGAAAATTAAAAACCATTAAAAAAAAGTCCTCCCTCCCCAAAGAGTTCCACTCTTTGGAGAGTGTTCTGGTTTGTGGATATCAGCACTTCTAATTCCAGGAGTCACAAGTGAAAATCCATATGGTATTTCAACATACATTCTTTTAAAGTCTTTTTTGCATCTGAGGGAGGGACTGGGACTTGCTTCCTGCTGTGAATGTGATAGAGAGCTGTCCAGTGAGAAAATCACTCCACATGAAAGACACATGACTATATACCAACATATGAGACTGGGGAGACCACAGAGAAAGCTAATTCACCAGCACCCAAGGGACCCAAAATGGAGCAAGACCCCTGCAGGAGGCCTGTTCTTCAGCTAGGTGATAGGCCAGTAGGCATGGGTTGGGGAAAATTCTGTGATTATAGAAGCTATTATCAGAACTGAAAATGTTCTGATATAACACCCAGAAGTCACAGAAAACCACTGGCTTTTTTAAGACATGCTGAGTGCATCATCAATATTTTTAAAACACAGAATCCTAGTTGAGTTGGAAACTAACTCCCAAAACATTAATAATTAAGGGAATCCTTATTTCTTTCCTGTTTACTGGGGGAAAAAAGAATGAAGCTGGGTTCTAGGAAAGCTCTGAAGTACAAGAGATACACATATGCAGAAGCTACATACACAAAGGGAGCCTGTCTCTGCTATCACCAGAATGATCACAACCTCCTCCTGGTGGCCAAGGGTAGAGAGTTCAGAGACCAATGTCCCTATGAGCTGCAATAAGACCAGGAAGCTAACTCACCATCAAATAAGCACTCTGTCCTGTTTGTTTTCCAGCTGTTTCCAAGGCAACTACAAAGCCCAGAGTTTGATATGAGATGCCAGAAAATGGATGTTAGGAACGCCAGAGAGCCTGGCAGAGCCACCTGGGTTTGTCTCTTCATTGTATAGTCAGTGGTGATCAGAACCACCCACAAGAAGGGTGTCAGAGGAGGCAGACATACCCCCTCAACAAGACCCCTGCAGGTGTACAAGTCAGACTCAGAGCAGGGCTTTGCAATTCTGTTCTCATTCCCAGATCCTCAGAAAGCAGCAATTCCCACAGCTTGAATATGAACAACCATCTCTGCTCAGGAGCCTTCCAGTCCCATGTGGTCTCTCTGGGCACTGACCATTTGCAGTGATGTGGCTGCCACATGGCCAGGGAGCTGTGGGAAACCACCACAAACCAGTGTCCAGCCACAGAAACTGAGTAGGAAGAATGGCAGAGAAGACTGTGGAACAGAGAGAGGTGACCAAAGACGTGTCATTAAAAGGCCTGGACCGATTAGAATACGAACTTGATTTCCACAGTTGCTACATTACAACAAACTGCCTGTGGAGTATGGTGCTGACTGCATAACAGACATCATTACACATCCAGTGAGAGGCTTGGAGGGCAGTGGGCACTCAGTGAGCACACCACCATCTCATCCCTCTTCAATCCACCGCAACTACATGTCGTTTGCTGCAGAGGCCTTTGAGAAGAGCCCTTCTGCTTCTAGGCATGGGGGAAAGTTTGTTTTCATCTTAAGTAAGAAATGATAATCTATGCAGTAGCCAAGACTAGAGAACAATTGGAAACCACATTTTAAAAGGTCCTGAAATCTCTGGGGTGATGTTTAATTTAGTTCCCATCAGCACACTAATGCTTCACAGAGCCATGACAGGAAGGCAAGAGGCTATCCTGCCCCAAGGTGCTAGCTTGGAGCTCTTGGGGCACTGAGCTCCCAAGCTCCTCCCAGCCAGATGCTGTTATCTGAGGAATAGCTTCTTTGTAGCAGGGCACCCTAGGGAGGCAGGGCTTGCCAAGGCACACAGGTCTTCAGAACTCACATTAGGAGATTCAGGGATGTGCCAGTGATACGTGACCATCATCCTTTTCCATACTGCCTACCCCTCACCCCCATTGACAGATGTCAGGAAATAGGAAACGTAAAGGGCCAGAGACAAAAGTTGTCTTAAAATACTTTTTTATTGACAAACTGACATTTTTAACATAAATTAATAAAGAGTGTGCTGTTCTCAGAGACTGATTAAATTTTTTAGAATTTCACTTACAAAATGATATAAACATTCTATATAAATTGCATTAGTCTTCTCTCTTTCAAAATACAACATTTTCATTCTCTTTGTAAAGTTTTCTCTCCATTAATCACATTGACTGCTGAAGAACAGGAAAAAACATTTTTTAGACTGCCTCTGAGCTAAGCACATGAATTATTTCACTTAATCCTGACAATGCTGTATGGTGAGGGTTCTTGCCCATTTCATAGCTATGGGAACCAAGTTCTGAGGAGATAGTGATGACACCCAGGGTTATGTCAGAGCCCAGAACACTTCTCATGCCAAGTTCATGGACCTGCCAAGCCAGTAGGGAGCACCATCCCCTACAGGAAGCTTTAGAGATAATTGGCTAAGGAGAGAAGGAATGGCAGTCATACCAGGCTCCCAATATGAAAACTCACCTACAGATTTTTCCTCTAGTGACCTGCATAGTGATAGTACTGGTGGTCAAGGATCAAGGAGACATCAGGCCAGAGTCGGTGCAGATACTGCAAAGACATGCATATGTGGAAACACTGTAGACTGTGAAGCTCTTTTAAAATGTTTGCTTTTATCTCCCTCTTGTGATTTATTTGGAAGTATGTCTGAGACATCAGCATCTGTTTGAGCTTACCATTTATATAAGCACACAGAGGAGGCAATTATTTTGAGGAATGCTCTATTATCTCAGCTCTTTCCTATTAAGGTGATCAAATAATGGCAAAGGCAGATACAGAAAGTCCTAGGCCATCCTCCTTCTGTGACCAGGGAAGAGCCTGTGGGTACTGCTCTTATTTACTATTTTTATTTATAACAAAGAAGATGCTCAGTAACAAAACTACTAAGTCATTACAAAGATGAGCATGCCATGGTGGTGGTAGCTCTCTATCTTATCGCCTGTCACCAGGCCATGTTCTGTCCTGAAATGGGGTCAGCACACTGGGTGGGATGCCATGTGCCCTGCACCTGTGCTTTTGCTCCTGAGTGGTAACAGATTTGTTAGAGCTATCTTCATTAACTTCTTGGTTCTTCATTAGTGTTCTTCAAAAACAAGATGTCAGTCTAAAGCTAGCAGTTTGGTCTGTGTTCCTGAGCCAGGACCACAAGATAAGCTGCTGACAACCTCATGGGAATAAAATCCTCCAGCACTACTCTGCCTGAGTCAGGAGCAGGCACTTTGAATCTTCTTAGTCCTCTTAGGGTTGAAAACATTTACTAGATAATGAATTTGTTTTTGTTCACAGAATAAAAATGAAATCAGATGCACCCTGCGATTACATGGATACAGAGTAAGGAGATAGTCCAACTATCCTGTTCAGCCAAGTAACTTCATTCTGAAGACACAGGGGACAAAGCTGTCATCAGCCCAAAGTCAGACAGTGGAAAAACTAGGCTAGATGCCAGGATGTCCACATTTCAATTAGGGACCTTTCCTCTGTGATTTCTCAAATGCCCACCTTAGGGAGCCTTGTTGATGACATTCTACTCTAAGAGGAACAAATACAGAAACTACACCTCAGACACTGCACAAAGTAACTGCCACATCTACCCAAAGGACCACTGCTACAAGTTCTACACAGAGACTCTGCAAAAGGAAGACATTAGGAGAGAACATGCCCTCACCATGACATGAATGATAAATGTCATCTCTTCAGGCCTGTAGATGCCCAACTTCCAAGCAGAGGAGTGAGCCCCAGAGACCCAGTGACTGGTGACTTTGCTCTTTAACATTCCTCCTTAGGGTGTATATGACACAAGTAGAATCTGAACACAAGAATGCCTTCAACACACTAATGCTCGGTATTTTATTTGTGTGTGTGTGTGTGTGTGTGTGTGTGTGTGTGTGTGTGTGTGTGTATTTCTGTGTATGCACATGTGTGGAGACTAGAGGCCAACTTTGGATGTCATTCCTCAAGTGTTATCCATCTTGTATTTTGAGACAGGGTCTCTCCATGGCCTAGAACTCACTGATTAGACTACATTGACATGCCAGGAAACCCCAGGGATCCACCTGTTCTGCCAATCACTTCTAGAATTACATGCATGTGCCACTATGCCCAACTTTTGTGTGAGCTTTTTCCATGATTACTTGGGAATAAAACTCAGATCCTTATGCTTTTACCAACTGAGTCATCTCCCCAGCCTCAATGTCTAATTTTTATTTTATTTTTATATGTACGAGTGTTCTGCCTGCATGCTCCCAAATGCACCACTTGCATGCAGTGCCCACGGAGGCCAGAAGAGGGTGTTGGGTCCCCTGAAACTGGAGTTACAGATGGTTGTTAGCTGCCATGTGGGTTATGGGAACTGAACCTGGGTCCTCCACAAGAGCAACCAGTGCTTTTATCTGCCAAGCCAACTCTCCAGCCCTTAATATCTGATTTTTAAAGAGAATAATGTCTAAACATCAACCTTGTGCTGTGTGATTAACTAGCCAAACACTTAAACTACCCTATACTGACCTTGGGTCACATTAGAAATGAACAATAACTCTTATTTTCCAAAAACTACCATCTAAAGAAGAGGTCAGATATAAAAATAGGAAAGCATTACATTCATTTGGAAAATCTTTTTTGAAGTGTTACTCTGCACAAAACTCATGAAGAAATTAAGAGTGTGAAACAAACAAACAAGCAGACTCCTTCCTTTAACAGTCTCATCGTATGTGACTTCAGATCAAAAGTAAATGAAATCCTTACCTACCAAGCAAGAAACAATCGCAGCCATCTGTGGCCAGCAGCTGTCACAGGGATCTGAGGAGGGCCTGGCTATGCTACGATCAGTCTTTGAAGTGGTCAGCAAGTCCTATGCATTCATGAAGGTCTTAGACTTAGAAATCCTCAACTTTGTGAATTGTGTTGGAAGAATTTCATTTTACAGCAGAGAACCCACTTTCCTAAACCTCTCCACCTTCGTATCTGTCAGTAGCACAATTGGTTTTTCTTTATAAGGTTATATTTTTCCTTACAAAGAAACAATTTCTCTCACTTCATAACAAAATCTTTATAAACTCTCTCCTGAAAATTCACAATGTATTGCAAGTCGTATAGCCATCGTTAGAAGCCTTGCTTGATTGAGGAAAAGCTCCGTGGAGCTGCAGAAAAGGAATAGGATAAAAAGACACTATGCTATACCAAATACTTTTCAAACTACCTCAAAATGAAAATAGTATAACTAGTACCATGTCCTGGTGCTGCTTGCCTGCCAAGTCTGCTGCTGTGGGGCTCACCTGCACTAGAACATTAATTGGTATAATTGCCCTATGAGCAGGTAAGTTACCAAACCCTCTTTTGACTGAGGAAGCTAAGACAGAGAGTTACGTACTAGTAGAGGGCATGAACCAGAACCCTACTCCAGCAGCTGAGCACAGAGTTGAGCTAACCTTTGAGAAAGCCATGCCATGTACCAGCAGGGTATGTACTTGCACATGAGGCCAAGCTTTGCCAGGGTATGACCTTCAACGTGATGAACACTATGCTTTATCTGTATGAAAAGCAAAGCAGAGATAAAACACATTTCAAGACTCACTGGATTTAGTCTCAATGTCAACACTAAACTTCTCATGAAAAGACAGCCCACAGGATGAAAGTATTCTCAAAGCATAGATCCAAGAAGAGATTGTCATTCATTGCATACAAAAAGCTCCTACAGGCAAATAACCAATTGATTCACAAATGAACAAAACACCTGAGCTCACATTTCTCCCCAAACACACAGATTCCAAGTACATGAAGGGCTGCTCAGCATCTCCACTCATTAGGAAAATGCACATCAAAGTCACATCCATGGGATGGCTCTTATAGAAAGACAGAAACTAGGAAGAGTTGATGAGGATATAGGAAAAAAGCCCTCATTCATTCAAAGTGGGGATATAACATGATGTTCACTTACAGAGCAGTAAATGATCCTCTAAAAGTCAAACACAGAATTACTACTGACCTGGTGATTTCAAGTCTAGGAAAGGAGATGGAGGGTTGAAAGCCAAAACCCAGTTACTTGACACCAATATTCACAGCGGCATGATTCACAACATCTAGAGGTAGAAAATCCAAAGTTCTCAGTAAGAGGTGAAGGGATGGGTCTGGAGAAATGACTCAATAGTTAAGCACACTTGCTGCTCTTGCAGAGGACCTTGGTTCAGTTCCCAGTACCCACCTGGTTACTCATAACCACCTGTAACTTCAGTTCCAAGGGATCCATCATCCTCTTCTAGCCTCTGCAGGCACTGCATGCACATGGTGCACATATATACATGCAGGAAATCAATCATTCACATAAAGTAGAAAAAATGAATATTTTATATAAAAGAGGTAAAGTTATAAACAGAGCGTGCCCATATACACACATACAATGAAATACAATTCAGCCTTTGAAAGAACCAAAGTTTTGACATGTGTTACAAAACAGATGAAATTGGAAACTGTGCCCAAACAATGAATGCTATTTAGATCCGCTAACAGGAGATACCCACACCAGTGAAATTCATGGAGACTCACAGTGGATCTGAGGGACCAAGGGCTGGGGAGAAAGGATGAGGGGGTCACCTGGGTGGATATAGAGTTTGTATTTTGGAACAGGAAGTATGTGAGTGGTATAGAAATTCAGCTTTCCATCAATGCATGATATTCATGTAATGCATGGGTCTGTGTATTTATTCAAAGCAAAACCCGAGTGAAATCTGTGTAGAAAGGGAAGCTGGGATGGGCTATAGTTTAATTCCAAAGTCCGAGAAGCCATGTAATGACCACAGGCACACTGTGTTCATCACTTTTTCACTGTGACAAATACTTGAGAAATGCTACATAAAAAGAGGGAGGATGCTTTGGGCTCAGTTTCAGAGGTTTCAGTCCATGGTTGGCTGGCTCCTTTGTAGTGGACCTGAGGCAAGGCAGAGCACCATGGTGGTAGAAGAACATTTCAGAGGAAGTGGCTCAGCTCATGGCAGCCAGGAAGTAGAGAAAGCCAGGAGGGACAGGAACAAGATTCTCTTCCAAGGCATGTTCCAGTGACCTGCTTCCTCTAAACAGACCCAACCTTTTACCACCTCCTCATAATGCTATAAGCTGGAGACTAAGCTTTCAATCTGAGAGCCTATGGAGGGCATTTTATATTCAAATCATACAAGTTCATGCTCTAGTACTGAGTAAATGTGGCTATTTAATAAGGAAGTACAAATATTTTTTCTCTTTCAGTTGACATACATTTTTTAAATAGACACTGCTGTGTTAGGTTCTACCTGCTCACCAGGTTGTTAAGGTTTGAGAAACAGGGTTTATTTGGGATAGGGACATACAGGAAAGTGTCATTGATATAAGAAGGGTGCATAGCACTAAGACAGTCTATAAACTTCCTGAAGAAGAACTCATGAAATTCTAGATGAATGAATGAAATCCAGCAGATAAACAATATGCTGCCTTCATTAACAAAAATATACAGACTTTAACCCACGTTACATGCCATGGAACAAGAACCAAAATCCCTTCCTTTCCTTAAGACATTTCTGTCAGGTATAGACATAATTAATTCTTTGATGCACCTTTGTAGACAGCATTTGGTGGAGCTGCTGTGTAAATGCACATGCAGTGACTAAGACACATGAGAGACTATAGACAAGCAAGGCCCTACACACTGATCAGAGAGGGTAGACAAGGACAGAATATTCTGGTTGACTAGTATTTCAGAGGACAACAGAACACTAAGGAAGTGGTATGAAATTTTTCAATAGTTCATTTTCAGGCTCAGCACTTTGAATATATTTCTGCTCTTCACCTGAGCTTTCATCAGTTGTCCACCCTGCAGACCTGAGGGCAGGATACCACTACATGCATTCTTCATGATTTTTGACACGCCATGTCAACTTACTGTACTAAGAATGAATTATTAATATAAGCATTCATTTCTTGGTAGAAATTTTTTATTATAAAACAAACTTGTAAATATTATGTAAAATTTCTCAGATGGTAAAAGGAAAATATTTGATCACTGATAATTTTCACTAAATTATTGAATTTCTTGAAATAATTTTTTTAAAAAGATTTATTTTTATTCATTATTTAATTTTGTGCATACGTATGTTTCTGTGTGGGGGTATATGTATATACCTTCTGAGTCCAGGGGAGAGATTCAGATCCCCTGGAGCTAGAGTTACAGGTAGTTGTGACATGGTTGCTGGGAGCAATAGGCGCTCTTAACTCCTGAGCCATCTTTCCAGCTTCCTTTGAAATTATTTCTGTTCAGTGTAAATAGCAGGAGAAAAATGTTAGAAGTTATCTTGTGAGAAAATGTAGCTCACAGAGTAATCATGGCAGAAAAACTGTCTCTGTTCCACGTGGAGTCTCCCGAGCTCGCTTTTCCAAACGCTCCTTGAAAGGTGAATTTTTCCTAAACATAAAGCACTCTGGGTTTCCTGGATATGTGCCTCACTGAATATACTGTGGCAAACAAAAATGAAAACAACGTTAGTAGCAGAACTGAAGCATATACAGTAACATGGCCAATACTGTCACCAGCCTCACTGAATATACTGTGGCAAACAAAAATGAAAACAACGTTAGTAGCAGTACTGTCACCGAAAACTGTGAAGGAAATCTTGTCAACATACCCATTTCCCCTGGGTTTTGCTATTTGTTTCCAGTGCCTCTTGAGGTATGTAAACATAAAGTTCTTTCTGAAGGACAAGTTGCCCTGTGCAGACAACCCCAACGAGGAGAGACAGAGTGAGGACAAGGTCCAATGGCTGGGTTTGGCTCCTACTTCAATATTCCTCACCGTAGATCACATACATGTGTATGTTAGACAGTAGAAAGAACCTAAAAACTGCTATTACTGGATTCCATTCAGTTTACCTCACATTACTTCTCCCTGAAGTACTGTGAATGGTTCACTTAAACCTTATTTTCCTTAGGTTTCTTTGCCTTGCAAGTACAATATAAATGCCCAGCTCCTAAATACTAAGCTTTGGTTCTTCTATGGAGGCGGAATTCAAGCACCATTTTCAGTAATCCGTGGGGTTTCTACCCAGACTTTCTGGATCTGTAAGAGTATGGGGATGTTGTTGGACATCTCTGTAAGAAAGGTTGAGGCCTCTTCCCACACCCACCTCATTTTGCATCTCTGGGTGGCCCTGCCCCACAGCTTCCTGGGGCCAGCAGCATTCCTGGGGTAGTTGGCAATGCCCACTGCACCTTGACTCCCCTACCCTCATTCACCCTCCCAGCTCCCCGATCCCGTCTCTCCTCCTAGCAGAGTGACTGGCACATTTCTTGTCTTGGCACCCTAGACCTCTGGACTGACTTCTTCACCCAGACTCCCCACTGCTTCCTGATCCTTTGCATCCAGACCAACCCGATTCCTCCCTCTACTGCCCCGGAGCCCTTGGGGCTTCTTCCTGTCTACACCTCCCTTTGCATATCTGGGAAGTCCAGCCCCACAGCGTCCTGGAGCCACCAGTTTCTCTGGGTGCCCACTGCACCTTGTCTCCTCCAGCCTCATTCACCCTCCCAGCTCCCCCACTCCATCATTCCTCCTAGAATGGGTACTGGCCCACTTCTTGTCTTGGCACTCCAGACCCCTAGACTTAGCCCAGAATCCCCACTGCTTCCTGATCCCTTGCATCCAGACCAACCCAATTCCTCCCTGTAGTCCCCAGGAGCCTCAGGTCTCTTCTCACCCCCACCTCCCTTTGCATCCCTGGTCAGCACAGTCACCAGCTTTCCTGGGGCCAGCATCTTTCCTGGGCCTTGCACCCAGACCAACCCAGCCCTCAAATTCCTGAGGCCAGCATCTTTCTTGGAGGGATCCAGACCTTAGGAAAAATCCGAGATCATTTGATCCTCTTCCAACTTGGGCCTCTGTGGGAACTCATGAGCAGCAAAATGGAAGCTTCTGGCCACTCAAATATAAAATCAAAAGAGAGAACCTGAAGCCTAGACCAACCATCTTTTCATGCCCAACAAATTAAACACAAAGGCACATAAAGTTTACAAAAAGAAGCAGACCTCAAGTCAACAAAGGAAGGCTTGCGTCTCACACAAGAATCAGAAACTACAAAAGAAATCCACATGTCAAAGTCACAGAGAAAAAATAATAACATGAAAAAACAAAATATTACATCCCCAACAAGTACCAACAGTCCTCTAGAGACATGCAATGAGAAACCCCTAGAGGTAACAGGACATGAAACGCAAAAGAACAATTATAAACACGATAAAAGAATTCAATGAATTTTAAAAACACACAAAGAAATCAAAGAACTGAAAGGAGATAGGGATAAACGTTTGAATGAATTCAGAAGAGTTAGAAATATTGAAGAATACTCAAGCTGAAATGAAGAAGGAAGTGAAACACTCAGTAAGCTAATGAGAAACAAAGGAGAAAGCCTCACCAATAGATGATTGAAATGGAAAACAGCGTATCAAGACTGGAAGATAAAGTGGACAAGTTAGACCACTCAAACAAAGATTATGAAAAATTTAAGAAATCACAAGAATGGAATATGTGGGAATTGTGTGAAATGATAAAAAAACAAACTGAACAGAGAGTTCTCAAAAGAAGAAATAAAGATGGCTAAGAAGCATCTTAAAAGGTGTTCAACATCACTAATAATTAGGGAAATGCAAATTAAAACCACTTTAAGATTTCATCTTACCCCAGTCAGACTGGCTAAGACCAAGAGAATAAATGATACCAAATTTTGGAGAGGATGTGGGGAAAGGGGAACACTCATCCACTGCTGGTGGGGCTGCAAACTTGTTCAACTCCTATGGAAAGCAGTGTGGAGAACTCTTAAAAAACTACAAATGAACCTACCATTTGACCCAGTCATACCACTCCTTGGCATATACCCAAAGAACTCATCCTATTGCAGAGACACTTGTAAATCCATGTTTTTTGCTGCTCTTTTCACAATAGCTAAGAGATGGAAGCACGGTAAGTATACCTCAACTGACGAGTGGATAATGAAAATGCAGCTCATTTATATGATGGAGTTTTACTCAGCAGTAAAGAAAGATGAAATCATGAAATTTTCAGGTAAATGGATGGAATTAGAAACTTTTATACTAAGTGAAGTAGACTCAGAAAAAAAAACTTATTATTAAGGGAGAAATGGGTAAATGGGGGGCACTTTAAATGGGGAAACCATGGTGGAAGAGTTAGACAATGAGAGATATATAATGCCTAGCTAGTTTTTAAAAAGCCAGAGGGAACCATATTAATCAAACCACCTACTAACCAATTATACATACAACTAGTTCAAGGAATATAATATATATAATAGGTTATATGAGAATCTTTAGTCTTTGCCCAAGGTTTATCTACATAGCACATGGTAATTAAAAGTACCAGACTCATGGAACTAACCTTCTTGGATGTTTAACAGTGATACTTTGAGGACTATACTAATTTGGTCAGAGGGACTTAAAGGACAGTTTTTGCTCCTTGCCCTCCAAGGTTGACTAAGTTCCAGGGGGCTATGAGCATCTCTCCAAATGTCCTGTAACTGTAGTGAGTCACCTGTCCTCTTGATCATGGAGGCCATGAAGACCCTACCAGATGGACTTGAACCAGCGTCCAGTCTACAAAGAGGAGGCTCAACACAGAGGAAACATTTCCTCCATGCTTTCAAGTGAAGCCAGCCACGGTTGAGCAGGACTTTTGATTTATCTTCACATAGATGGAACTGGTAATAGAAAGGAGCCAGGTGCTCCTCCCAAGCCCATGTGACCCCTGAGGAACAGATCCTCAAATGACCTTAAGAGTAAAAATAAATTGGTTTATGCAATGGTCTTAAACACCCAAAAGGAGAGTAAGTATAACCAAAGATTAATGGTATCAATATAATTCTTTAAGAGTCCATTTGTATAGCTAAATGCTACATAACAAGAAACAATGCCATACAGGAGATACATTCCTTTGAATTGTTGTCCAGGGTAGCCCAAGAGACTCCCACACAGTAACCCAGCATAGAACTGGGAAAATGAACCACAGACCCCAATCTTCTAAAGGAATATTGACAACTTATTGCTGCTAGATGAGGAAGAGCTGATCTCCCTAAAACAAGGAACTCTAGATAGGCTGACTGGATTCAGCAGGTGGACAAGCACTGGGGAAGGGCTGGGGGCTCTGTCAACACAGTGGACAGTAACAGGATGACAGAGTCCATGGCCTCCAGTTGGGGGGCAGTGGTGGCTATGGGAGGGTGCCATTTGGGATGTCAGTATATAGATGAATAAGATTGTTTGGGATGTTCTGAATGAAATACACATACACAAAAATCAAGAAATAAAAAAATGAGTTTTATTTGAGGAAGAAGCATAAAAATTTCTTCATGTTAATTAGTAGACATGAAAAACATTACCATTGAAATCTACCTGATGATTTTATATCCATGCTCAGGTGCCAAGGATCTCACAAAGTAACCAACTGTGACTAGTAATAATCAGATACATAGAGATTAGAGATGCATGTGCATCTGTTAATAGCGTTAAAAATGAGTTTTTCTGTATGAAACAGTATATTTTTAAATGAAATGGAGATCTTTTTTAAGGTTCAAACTCTCATTCAATCTTATGTCTTACAGGGCATATACTGAGTTCAATATTGTATAACTGTATTAATTCAACTGTGAACATAGAAATTTACAGCCACTTGTGAAAGAGATATATCTTTGCTCTAGAAATTGTTATTGAATATGTTAAAGCTGTAATGAAATGCTTCATCTAATCATGTAGTTATTAAAAATTAAAAAATAATAATGATAAAAAAATAACACAGGTTATTGCCACAGCCCTTT